>NW_027315801.1:18018963-18476463 GCF_026437365.1 Eucyclogobius newberryi | reverse complement strand
AGCCTTTGGGGCGCGTATTTTGTTAGATATATGTATTATTATATCAATACAAAAATAAAATAAAAATGTTAATTTTGTATTTTTTTTTCATCTTTATATGGGAAATTCATGGGTAAACTAATAAATACACATTTTCACATTCATTGTTTTTAGCAGTTATAATGGGTATTCGTGGCCTACAAAACATCATAATGTATGTTTTATGATCATAGAGGAGCTAAAATTGTAATAAAGCAGTTTGGCACAGTTTTGGATCACTTGTTCCGAATATACTTTTTGATACAAAAAGGTCAACAGCACCAAAATGCCTGTTCCTAGAGATCTGAAACTTTACACAGTTGTTGTCAACAAGATAATCATGTACAGTGAACAGCATATGCACACAATGAAGTATGTCATGCTCAGGACCATTACAAATTGACAATATTCAGGCGAGACTAAAAAAGGATGTTTTGTTTATGTTTGGGCCTCTGTAGTGTAAGTTCTGACAGTGTTCATGTGCACATCTGCAGAAACTAGAAGGCCTAAGCTTTCTAATGATGCATCACACTTGCATGTGGGCTGTAAGATCCTCTTTTAATAAGCAATGCCATTTGGGTATGTCCAACCATTGTGCACAGGGCAAAAATAGGTGGGTGGTAACAGGTTAAATGTAAGAGCCAATCAAAATTATGTTTGCATTATATGGCAATTACATATGGTATAACCCTAATGTGCCAATGCACCCGTTTTATGTAAAATTGTATCTCAGTTTGTATGTTTGTGTTTTCATGTATTGATTAATTTTATTGATTGTTTTATTTGTGTTTTAGTATCCTATGTTTCTTGTTTATTTTGTGTAGTGTTGTGTTTTAACAGGGCCATGAAAAATAACTTCATATTGGGTTTCCCCTATATAAATAACTCAAATGAATGAATAACAAGAATTAATTGTCATTAATGTTTGAATATTGGCTGATTGTTTTTCTAATTTTTATCTCCCTCTTGCTTGAGTTGCAAATATATTTTAATAGCAGTGGATGGGGAGAAGAAGACAACCCTACAAGGTTACAACTACTGCTAGCTAATGACAATATGATTAATGTTGAAAAGTAAAGTAAAAAATGAATATGAAATTATCAAATGTCATCAGAAAAAAAAATCCAACTTACCAGCAGTGTTAGTCTCAGCCAAAGCTAACTTGTCAATCAATGTCTTTGCTCCAGCTCTGACATACCGTTTATCCTTTTTGCAGGTCATACAAATCTTCAGTAGCACATTAGGCATCTAGTAAAGGCGGTATGGACGATTTTTCGGCGATTTGAGAACGCAAGCGGAAGTGCGCATGCGCACTCCCCCGTGCGGACCAATACAACACACACGTGCGTTTGTTTATTAGCACAACGGAGCGCATCGCATCGCTCGTCTCGGGTAGATTTCTGTCCACTTCTGCGTCAGCTCGAACTGTCTTTCTCCGTCTTCATTTTACCCCGTACACCGAGGGAACTATATTATGATAGATCCATGCGCTTAGGCACGCGGAAACGTGGGCACGAACCGCACACGGCTGCAGGTGAGCGGTAGGTGCGTTTTATGATTGATACGTGGCAGGACAAATGATTTATCCACGAAATCTTCATCTTTGCTCAAGCGAGTCGACAACTGTTGGTGATGTTTACTTACGGACTTTGCAATGTCGCACTCATCTCTGTCTATTTCTAACCATCGTTTGGCGTTTTCAACAAGTGTCCTCCGCCGTACTCCAGTCAGTGGTTGTACATCTTCGCTTTTAACACTATTTCGATATATTATGCAGTCATAATCAGGAGAAATGTGGCGTTTTCTTTTGCGGTCGGCTGAACCGCGCTGTACGGGCGCCGCCATGTTTGTTATGGTCACGCCTTCGCGATGGTGAGAACTACTCGCTGATTGGTCGCCGTGCCGTGGGAAATGCGGTACAGATTTCTGTTTTAAAACTCTTATACCACGAAAACGTGGAGGAGTTAAAAGGAGAACTTTTAGATATTGGATGATACAACGATGGAGAATTCATTTCAATAGTTAGATTGTACACCCTCGTCAGCGGGAACGAACTTACATGCTAGAGAAACCTGCTTATGGCCTATAGTTTTAGATTAGTATCAACACTAGTATTACTATTACATTTATAAATGCAATAGATGTATGGGGGAGTTTGAGTGAAATTACCAATTCACTTTTTTGTATAATTCAATGTTAAAAACCAGAGCAATACAAAAATGAACTTAACAGTTTGTTTAGAGGACTTTGCTGTGTTTGCCCAGGCATGTGTACATATGTGTAGGGCCTGAATGCGAGACAAACTATATTGAAGTTACAATACAGTTTGACTTGGCTGCACAGCAACGTCCACTTACTTCTTAAAAAGGCGCAATGGACGATTTTTCGGCGATTTGAGAACTCAGGCGGAAGTGTGTATGCGCACTCCCGTGCGGACTGATACAACACACACGTGCGTTTGTATATTAGCACGGCGGATCGCATCGCATCTCTCGTCTCCCGTAGATTTCTGTCTTCTTCTGAGTCAGCTCGAACTGTCTATTTCCGTCCTAATTTTGTCCCGTACACTGAGGGAACTATATTATGATAGATCAATGCGCTTAGACACGCAGAACCGTGCTGCTCTCAGGGGACGAGCCACACGCGGCTGCAGGTGAGCGGTAGGTGCGTTTTATGATTGATACGTGGCAGGACTAATTGGCAGTCCACGCGACGAGGAAATAAGACTCAGATTTAGGCCAAAAAAACGTCCATTCAACCTTTAAATGTTTGTTCGATTTCAGTTTTCTTATGCTGCAAAGAGCTGCAGAGTGTGTAAACTGAAGCTTGCCTGGAGATGAGGTTGACCGCTCCACTAGCCGTGCGTGGGGGGAAGAACTCCAGGGAGAACCATTGGTCTCCAGACTCCATTCTCTTGCGCATCTTGTCCCGTAGTCTGTCCGAGCGGTCAGCGTCCAGCACCGGAGTGGAGCTGCGGGAGCTCTCCTTGGAACTGTCCCCACCACTGTTACTGGCCGCACTGGAGTCGCTCCTGCTGCCCCAGCTGCCATCGCCTCGCTGGACCTGGTTCACCATCCTGCACAATCACACTAAGCACACACACACACGTCAGAGCACATGGAAGAGTCCGTCTACCTCAAAGTCTCAATACAATTTGCAAAACAGCTCAAGCTCAGTCAGATTTGATGGAGAGCGTTTGTGAACAGATCTTGCCACAGTGCAATTGGATTTAGGTCTGGACTTTGACTGGGCCATTCTAACACATGAATATTGCACAGGTGTGCCTTGGGCTGGCCACACTAAAATGACACTCGGAAATGCTCTAATAAAATGTTTGCTTTATGGGGATCAGAAAACCAGTCAGTATCTGGTGTGACCACCATTTGGCTCCTGCAGTGCAGTTGACCCGGTTGCTGATCGTGGCCTGTGGAATGCTGGTCCAATCCTCTTCAAAGGCTGTGTGAATCTGCGTCTTTGAATTGAGTTCTTCACATCAATCAATCTAGGAAGACGCTCGCCGAAAGCCGTTGGGAAGTTAACAAAATACGTGACGCTGATTGGTCAAAGCAAAAGCAGAAGAAGCAGAAACATTGTGTTAAAGCCAGTGTTCTGGAACCCGCTGCCGTACACCCCGATCCATCAAATTCACCGGGGAGCTGCTGGGGTGCATAGGGTGGAGGTCTCTCGGGGTGTGTCCTGTGCGGGTGCAGTCAAGAAAGTTTCAGGTGGCGAGTTTGGAGTAAGTGCGGAGAGAGGAGCCAGCGCTGATCCCAGCCAGGGCGAAATGAGAAAGGCCAGCATGGCTCCCAAGAGGTGTGAGGGTTTCGGGAGTGGAGGTCCCGGGTGTGCGGGTTCCAGAATTGGTGAGAATACCCTGGTTGTGGATGGAGAGGATTTTGTGCTCTTTGTGGTGGATGTTGTAGGCTGTGCTGCTCGGACTCGGGGCAGGGCTGAGAGGATCAGGATCATTGCTGGAGCTGCGGGAAGATTCCTTGGAGCGGGGGAGCTTGGTTGGGCAGATATAGAGGGCAGGCTAGGGGCGCTGGGTGGGAGTCGGAGTGGTGGGGGTCTGCTTGTGGGGCGTCGGAGTGGTCGGAGTGGCGGGATGGGGGTGGGGTGGTCTCCTGTCCTCGCCCAGTCTCGTAGACGCACGGCTACCAAGCAGCGACATCAGTGGAAATATTATAGCCTAAAGAATAAAGCTGTACGGTGGAAGCACCGAACGTCAAAGAAGGCGAGGAAGATGAAGAAGAGTCTCCCTGGAATAAATCCGGTTGTTGTTGTCGTTTTATGGCGGTTGGCATCCGAGTGTTGCATTACCGCCAGACTTTATTCCTCAGACTTTTCGTAGTCCTCAGACTTGGTCTCTGAAACAACAACAACTATTCTAGTCACAAAGACATATCATGACCTCATGGGCTTTGTAACACCAAAGCAATGGAAGGAGTACTTTTACGGACTACGACAGAGTCTGAGGACTACGAAAAGTCTGAGGAATAAAGTCTGGCGGTAATGCAACAATTGGATGCCAACCGCCATAAAACAACAACAACAACAACAACAACCATTGAATGTGAGCATCTGCCCACTCAGGTCGACTACGGCGACGAACCTAAATGAGGACGACAAGCTGCAAATGAGCTTCCGGAGACAGTTCCTGACAGTTTGTGCAGAAATTCTTTGGTTATGCAGCAGCGGTCCAGGTGGCTGGTCTCAGGGGATCTTGGTGATGAACATGCTGGAAGTGGAGGCCCTGGCCTGGTGTGATAATATGTGGTCTGCGGTGGTGAGGCCGGTTGGATACTCAAGCTCTGGCGGACAATCCTGCAGTCAGCAAGCCATTTACCCACTCCTTCAGAACGTGTGACATCTGTGACATTATGCTGTGAGATCAAACTGAACCAGTCCTGTACAGAAGAGAAATTCTTTGTTTTCAGAATTTTTGTTGGCTCAGCCCACATTGAGCACGCAGCTTTTGTCCTCCAGATGGCAGTAGCAAGAGTGTGATATCACTCCAGACCCAAGAATAGACCTTAGGATGGAGCGTCGCCAGATCCCATGAAAGTGTTTGTTGTTGGTCAGCTCAACTGCATAAATACAGTAGGCAAAACCATGTAAAATAAATAAAGAAAAAGCCTTGAACAATGATAAACTGCTGAGCCATTACTGGAAAATACATTTATCAATCTATATAATGCCCGAATACATTTTAATTAAGTTTAGTGAGTAGCCTCTTTACATCTCCACTGGTTTAACATTAGGCTAACTAAATATTTTATGTCAATTTCCAAAGCTCTATACATTTTCAGTCCAACCTGCTACAACCTACTTCTTGTTGCATTAGTGACAATCCTTGGGTTTCAGCCTGTTTCATGCAACATCTTCAGGACTTTTCTCAATTCAAAAGGAATAATAGCTTACATTATTTCAACTTTTTAATCAATATCGCAACAGCCCTAACTTGTCACCATTCTAAAGCTCTTCGATAGTCAGGCTAAATGCACGCGGGACTGCTCCTGCTCCGAGGGGCTGCTGCTGCTCCTGCTCCGCGGGGCTGCTGCTCCTGCTCCGCGGAGTAGCTCTCCTGCTCCTGCTCCTCCGCATACATATGCTGGAGCTGGAGCCTGACGTAAGCCTTATTTGTGTTTGCCTGAGCGCACACGTGCTGGTCATTACAGGCTATTTAAAGTCTGCCCTGTCCTGGTGGGCAGTGGTCAGGTTGCACGCAGTTAGCTTTACGCATCTGCCCCATGCCCCTGCCCCATGCTAGCTGCACAGTTACCCCTCCACAGCACACGTCCGGACCAAAGCTAGCCTCCCTGTTCTACTAGAGCGTGTGCTTCGTAGCGCTTACCTCGCTGGTCCCGCCGCTTCCCTTTGTGCAGTGCCGTGTGCAGGTCACGCTACTTCCAATGGGGCAGGACCATGGATGTATTATAATATCTGGATAGGGTACGCCCCCTCTGCCTCTGGCTCCAAATTGAGTAGTGGCCACTTCGCAGAATGCAGCCTTTTGGTCGGACCATTTCAGGAGTTCGGCCTCTAAAATTACCAAACATGCTAAATTGTTTTTAGTCTAAAAATAAAATAGAAGGAAATTCACTCTTTAACTGTTTCTAAAATACTTAAAAAATACATTTTTAACCTTCCGGTGAACGGTGTACACGCACCGAGCGCGCACGTCACCCTCATGAACGAGCCTCAGAAGAACATGTGACGGAAACTGAACACAAGCAGAAGAAAGTGACGAGACGAGACCACGATGCACGTAAGTTGTGTTTGTATGTCATTCCTCACGTTTCACACATCGTTCCATATGAAGTGTAAAACAACAATTACACAGTTAACACAAGTTAACACGAGTTAACACGAGCTAACACGAGCTAACGTAAGCTAAAGTTTAGCTACACAAAGATACAACAACACGTCGTGATGGCTCGTGCTTCTGCAAATAAATAACTAATTATTTCTCCTACTAAATGTTCTAAGAGACAAAAGGTTAAGCACAGATCAAGGAAAACTAGAGAAAGAAGGGAAATAAAGTGATGTTTGTATTATGTGCAATCAAAAACTACAAATAATTCAAATATAACCTGCTGAAATGGGTCATATCTTACACATATAAATGTAAACGTATGTAAAAGTGACAGTCCTGTATTTACAGGGGCTGAGACGACATTTAAGGTTTTATTACCCATTTAATAATGACGTGTGCTGTGTTTAAACAAAGCACACGCTTGTTTTCTATAGGAATGTTATGGATTTACTTCCATGGAATATGTAGAGATTTAGCAAACATGTCAGTTATGTTCTAACTTCTAAGGTTTAAACTTATGCATAAGTAAATTACTTTTGGTTCTAGCTTTAAAAATTAATGTGAAAAGAGGAACTTTTGTGTTACAGAGCAAAATGTAAATCTGTCAATAACATATTCCATTTAACTCCGTTAAATATGCATAATATATCAATGTTCTAATGAGTATCTTTCTCATCTTCAGTGCTGACCAGTGAGTTTAGTCTGTCTGTGCTGACCAGAGCTCTACAGGTCACTGCAGGTCACTACAGTCACTACATGACCAAAAAAAACTAAATGATAATTGTTCTTCAAAAGAGACACTCCTGTGTCACATGTGTCTGTGAAGCAGCTTCAGGACAAACATGTGAAGTGTATGTTATATGACTTGTATAAATCTAATACATATGAAGTGTATGTTCTATGACTTGTATAATCTAAAACATATGAAGTGTATGTTATGTGACTTGTATAATCTAAAGATGTGACATGTTCTGTTTGTCTCTCAGACATACGATGGAGCTGAACGGAGCAGTTACTGAAGTACAGAAGACTGCGTAGCCATGGAAACATAGTCTTGTTAAATACTGAGATATTCAGTATTTAACACAATAATGTCACATTCATGTGCATATAACTGATGTAAAAAGAGTGTTTATTTTACCATTATTATTAGTATTATTTTGTCTTACGCTGTTTTTATTTTATCTTTATCTTTATTTTCCCTCCATTCCTTATTAAGGTATGAGAGGTTCTGTCTATAGGAGTTTGTGTTTATAAGAGTTCTTCTATTAAGATCGATCTATTAAGAGTGTTTTTTAAACTTCCTATAAGTTTTTTGTCCTTTTCCTCTGTATCTACTGTGTTGCAACAACGAAATTTCCTCATGTGTGGACAATAAAGGAATATCTTATTTTATTCAGTTTGTTCTATTTGACTTATACAGGTTGTTTTATCATTGTTAATATTTTTATGTTGCACTGAATCACCAAAGCAAGTTCCACTGTTTGTCAATTCTGTTCTTTGACAATGGCAATACATTTTCTGATTCTATTAATGATAATAATAATGAACAGTACAGACTCAAACTCCTTAATAAGGGACTCCCACATTGTAGCTTTAAAACTCATTGTAGCTTTAAAACTCAACTAAAACTGGCTAAAATCAATTTATCATTTGTAGTTATAATCAGATTTGCATTTATTGAACAAGTTCATTCATGTTCATTATTCTTATTAAATACATTAATAAATACAAAACACATTTGTTTATTAAAGATTGACATGATACAAAAACGACACAAAAGGAAACTGAATATAATTAAATACTGCTTAACTCAATTATGTAACAGAATCGATGATTATATTTTATATTTCTTCTCATCTGATTAAAAAAAATGCATTTTGGCCAAATTATATTATGTACATCAATAACTGAAAAGTTAATAACCAAATAAATACCCAAACCAAAAACTACAGAAAATGATGAGGACGTTATTAAACCTCTAAATGTAATTTATTGTCATTAAACCAGACTTTTTATCTTAACGCTTCTTTATAATTCTCTTAAATATCAGAGCTTTACAACATGATACATGTATATTTATAGATGGATATATAAGTCCGTGTTGACTCTGTCGCGCTGCTGTGACGTGCGCGCTCCCGACGCCAAAGCCTCACGGCGATGACGTCACAAAAGTGGGAGGAGATATACCACTGTTCAGGAAGTAATGCGGAACTAAAAAAACTTTTTTGGAACCATGCGCCAATGAGCAACTCCATAGGTTTCAATGGCGGCCATCTTGGCTTCCGGGGGCTTGGGCAGGACCAAGACCCCGGAAGCCAAGATGGCCGGTTATTTATTTACTTAATATGATTTGGCCAATATCCTTTTTTTTAATCAAATGAGAAGAAATATAAAATATAATCATCAATTCTGTTACATAATTGAGTTAAGCAGTATTTAATTATATTCACTTTTTCCTTTTGTGTCGTTTTTGTGTCATGTCAATCTTTAATAAATACAAAACACATTTGTTTATTAATGTATTTAATAAGAATAATGAACATGAATGAACTTGTTCAATAAATGCAAATCTGATTATAACTACAAATGATAAATTGATTTTAGCCACAGTTTTAGTTGAGTTTTAAAGCTACAGTGTGGGAGTCCCTTATTAAGGAGTATTGGAGTCTGTACTGTTCAATATTATTATCATCATTAATAGAATCAGAAAAGGTTTATTGCCATTGTCAAAGAACAGAATTCACAAACAGTGGAACTTGCTTTGGTGATTCAGTGCAACATCAAAATAGTAACAATGATAAAACAACCTGTATAAGTCAAATAGAACAAACTGAATAAGATAAGATATTCCTTTATTGTCCACACATGGGGAAATTTCGTTGTTGCAACACAGTGGATACAGAGGAAAAGGACAGAAAACTTATAGGAAGTTTAAAAAACACTCTTAATAGATCGATTTTAATAGAAGAACTCTTATAAACAAAAACTCCTATAGACAGAACCTCTCATTTCTTAATAAGGAATGGAGGGGGAGAATAGAGATAAAAATAAAATAAAAACAGCTAGCATAAGACAAGATAATACTAATAATAATGGTAAAATAAACACTCTTTTTACATCAGTTATATGCACATGAATGTGACATTATTGCGTTAAATACTGAATATCTCAGTATTTAACAAGACTTTGTTTCCATGGCTACGCAGTCTTCTGATGAAAAGGACTTCAGTAAACTCCTCCGTTTAGCTCCATCGTTTGACTGAGGGACAAACAGAACATGTCACAGCTTTAGATTATACATAGAACATACACTTCACATGTTTGTCCTGAAGCTGTTTTACAGACACATGTGACACAGCAGTCTCTCTTTTGAAGAACAATTATCATTTAGTTTTTTTGGTCATAACAAAACAGACATTTTATAAATTCAAAGTACTGATTCTACACTGTTTACTTTTAGTCGAGGCACAAGTTAATATTAAAATACCTTTTGCTTTGGAGTCGTCAGGAGTTTACGTGAGATGACTCTGTGTCTGCAGTGATCAGGTCTGTAGTGACCTGTAGAGCTCTGGACAGCACAGACAGACCAAACTCACTGGTCAGCACTGAAGATGAGAAAAATACTCATTAGAACATTGATATATTATGCACATTTAACAGAGAAAAGCTGGAATATGTTATTGACAGATTTACATTTCGCTCTGTAACACAAAAGTTCCTCTTTTCACATTCATTTTTAAAGCTAGAACCAAAAGTCATTTATTTTTGCATAAGTTTAAACCTTAGAAGTTAGAACATAACTGACATGTTTGCTAAATCTCTACATATTCCATGGAAGTAAATCCATGACATTCCTATAGAAAACAAGCGTGTGCTTTGCTGTTTAAACACTTCATTATGAAATATCTAATAAAACCTCAAATGTCGTCTTATCAGCCCTGTGAGAACACGACTGACACTTTTAAATACGTTTACATTTATTTATGTAAGATATGACCCATTTCAGCAGGTTGTATTTGAATTATTTGTAGTTTGATTGCACATCATACAAACATCACTTTATTTCCCCTTCTTTCTCGAGTTTCCCTTCATCTGTGCTTAACCTTTTGTCTCTTAGAACATTTAGTAGGAGAAATAATGAGTTATTTATTTGCAGAAGTCATGAGCCATCACGACGTGTCGTTCCAATGCATCTTTGTGTAGCTAAACGTTAGCTTGTGTTAACTTGTGTTAACTGTGTAATCGTTGTTTTACACTTCACATGGAACGATGTGTGAAACGTGAGGATTGACATACAAACACAACTTACGTGTATCGTTGGTCTCGTCTGGTCACATTCTTCTGCTTGTGTTTAGTTTCCGTCACATGTTCTCCGGAGGCTCGTTCACGAGGGTTACGTGCGCGCTCGGTGCGCGTACACCGTTCTCCGCGAGGTTAAAAATGTATTTTTAAAGTATTTTAGAAACAGTCAAAGAGGGAAATTCCTTCTATTTTATTTTTAGACTACAAACAATTTAGCATGTTTGGTAATTTTAGAGGCCGAACTCTTGAAATGGTCCGACCAAAAGGCTGCATTCTACGGAGTGGCCACTACTCAATTTGGAGCCAGAGGCAGAGGGGGCGTACCCTATCCAGATAATATAATACATCCATGGGCAGGACAGGGGGCAGGACAGGGGGCAGGACAGGACAGGACAGGACAGGACAGGACAGGACAGGGGGCAGGGAACGCGGAGAGACCCACACAGATACTGTGGTATATTGCACTAGAGAATTGTATGTGCTATATTCTGCTCCTCTTAATGTGAATGTGTTATTGTGTGCAATAGAGTGTCATTATTAGTGCTCCCCAATAGAGGGCGCACTTGCCTTTGGTTGGATGTTGTTACCAGTTCTCGAGCAAGTGATGCTCCGCATGTACCTGTGATAAAGTTGTGATTAAAATACACGACGGAAATTGAGATGTTGTTCTACTTTATTTCGGCCAAGATACAACAACTTTTTGGCGACGAGGATAAAGAACTTTGAACGGGTAAAGATTTTGTTTTTTGGTGAAAAAAAGAAGGTGGAGAGCAGGGCCGGCCCAGCCTATAAGCGAACTAAGCAGCCGCGTAGGGCCCCGAGGCGTTAATAGGGCCCCTAATCTGGCAACCCGTCTTATGCGAAGTGCAAGCGCAGCGTGCGCCACTAGTGTAGTAGCGCTGCTGGCGCGGCAGCGCACACAGCGGTAACATGACGCACAAACCGCATTTATTTCTAATGACAATCTGGCAACCGAGACACCAAACCTGCGCTGATTGGGCAACTTCATTGTGCGCGAGGAGCTCGAGAGCAAAACATAAACACAACAGAACGTGGTCCCTGCGTGGTCCTCATGTCCAGAGGAATATATCTCCTGGTGCCGAAAAACGAAAGAAGAAGCTTCTTGACGATGTAAAGAAACTGCAAACTCAACAACACTCTCCAGGTATTGAACTTCTCTTACAAAGAGACGTTAATGCTGCTGTTTGAAAGAACACGATTCTGTCACGTTAGTTCACTCAGGCTGGAGGCGACGAGAGCTCTGCCCCGCGCACAATAATATGTGTCTGAATGAAAGATATTAAACTTAACATTTACACCAGCCCGGTAGTGTTAGCTGCAGGTGAGGCCGGTGAGGGGCGTCTATGGCCCGGGTCACTAAGAGGCGGAGATCCGGTCCGGACGAGCGCCGTCTCTTCCAGACCGCGGTGAAGTTAGTTTCACGTTGGACGTTGGACATTCGCCTCCGCAACTAGAGCGGGAGCTTCCTCTGAGTGTGCCCCGCCTGCAGTAGCTCGACACAGGGAGCTGCGCGCTGAAGTGCCGCTTGGTACGCCAGTTAGGGACCGTCTCTAAAGTACCGTTTGTTACATTAAAAAATATAAACATATTTATAAAAAAAACAAAAAAAACAACAACATTGAGCATGAATCCAAGTTGCTAATTCTAGATGTCATAGTCCTTTTGGGCTAAAAAATTAACCCTTTGTAGATTTTTAAAGAATATTTTTAGTATAAAAACAAGGATTCTTTACAATAGCTCCTAAGTCAGCTGACCTAGAAAGTCAAACCCAAGTGATTATAGTAGTTGTGGTCTCCAGGTATCACGCACACCTTTTACTTTTTCAAAATAACCCTTTGTAGATTTTTAAGGAATATTTTTCGTCAAAAAACAAGGATTCTTTTCAATAGCTCCTAAGTTAGCAAACCTAGATCGTAAATGCTAAGTGATTATAGTAGTTGTGCTCTCCAGGTATCACACACACCTTTTACTTTTTCAAATTAACCCTTTGTAGATTTTTAAGGAATATTTTTCGTCAAAAAACAAGGATTCTTTTCAATAGCTCCTAAGTCAGCTGACCTAGAAAGTCAAACCCAAGTGATTATAGTAGTTGTGGTCTCCAGGTATCACGCACACCTTTTACTTTTTCAAATTGATCCTTTGTTGATTTTTAAGGAATATTTTTTGTCAAAAATCAAGGATTCTCTTCAATAGCTCCTAAGTCAGCTGACCTAGAAAGTCACACCCAAGTGATTATAGTAGTTGTGGTCTCCAGGTATCACGCACACCTTTTACTTTTTCAATTTAACCCTTTATAGATTTTTAAGGAATATTTTTCGTCAAAAAACAAGGATTCTTTTCAATAGCTCCTAAGTTAGCAAACCTAGATAGTAAAAGCTAAGTGATTATAGTAGTTGTGGTCTCCAGGTATCACGCACACCTTTTACTTTTTCAAAATTAACCCTTTGTAGATTTTTAAGGAATATTTTTTGTCAAAAGAAAAGGATTCTTTTCAATAGCTCCTAAGTCAGCTGACCTAGAAAGTCAAACCCAAGTTATTATAGTAGATTGAGTCTCCAGGTAACACCTTTTACTTTTTCAATTTAACCCTTTTTGAATTTTAAGGAATGTTTTCCGCCAAAAATCAAGGATTATTTTAGCAGTTAGCAAACACCGTAGAGTTGCTGAACTGACTGGTAAACGGTCAAGGAAACGGCCTGTGCTACTGGACCCTGGACCACAGAATGTCAGCAGAGCTTTGAGGCCTTAAAAGCCAAGCTCACCACGGCCCCGGTACTTTGCCTACGCTGACTTCTCCTTCCCATTCATTCTGGAGGTTGGTGCAAGTCATGCTGGATTGGGGGCAGTGCTCTCCCAGGACCAGGAAGGGAAGGTGCGACCTCTTGCGTACGCCAGTCGAGGCCTGCGCCCGACTGAGCGCAACATGTCCAACTACAGCTCCATGAAGCTAGAGTTGTTGGCCCTTAAGTGGGCCCTGACTGAGAAATTCAGGGAGTAACTGCTAGGACACAAATGCGTGATCTATATGGACAACAATCCCCTGAGTCATCCCTCCTCAGACACACTGGGAGCTGTTGAGCAGCGCTGGGCCGCCCAGTTGACCTCTTTTGATTTTGAATTAAAATATCGTTCAGGTAAGTGTAACCAAAATGCTGACACTTTGTCTCGCCAGCCTGGCACTTCCTTACAGGAAGTGGCACCGGGAACTTGGGGCACATGTCTGCCTAGGCAGTTAAAACAAGCCCTACAAGGAATGGTTACACAGGCAACACAGTCCCTTGTGACTTTTCTACCGCAAGTTGCCCCTGCTGACCTCAGCGAGCTTCAGCAGTCTGACCCCGCCATACAGGAGATCCTGACCTTTTGGCAACAAAATCGACAGCCCACTCGTGAAGAGCGACGAGCCCTCTCTTCGACTGCCCTCTTAGTGCTGGCCCAGTGGGACCGCCTGGTAGAGTTAGAGGGGCTGCTGTATCGGCAGGTGTTTCGTCCTGACGGTGGTGGGGCTGTGTATCAACTCCTTCTGCCTAAAGCCTTGGTCCAGAATGTCCTCACCCAGGTCCATCAGGAGCATGGACACCAAGGAATAGAGAGGACTCTGGCCTTGCTGTGTTCCCGGTGCTATTGGCCAGGTATGTCACGGGAGGTAGCCCAATGGTGCCAGGCTTGCGAGAGATGTCAGCATGCAAAGGACAACCAATCGGTTCCTCACGCCTTTATGGGCCACTTACTGGCTTCACAGCCAAACGAGATCCTTGCTATCGACTTTACCCTGTTAGAGCAGACCTCCACTGGTCTGGAAAACGTGCTGGTCATGACTGACGTTTTTAGCAAATACACACTTGTAGTTCCAACCCGCAACAAGCACGCTTCCACTGTGGCGCAAGTCCTGGTCACAGAGTGGTTTGCAAAGTTTGGTGTTCCGGCACGCATACACTCGGACCAGGGACGAAACTTTGAGAGCCCTCTCATCCAGCAGTTGTGTAAGCTGTATGAGATTACAAAGTCTCGGATATTGAACTATTGGCTATTGGCATGAGGCCATATTATCTGCCCCGGGAGTTCTCGCATGTGATTTTGATTGTAGTCTATGTGGCCCCGTCTGCCAATGCTGAATATGCTTGTGAAGCACTGCTCTCCTGCACTTGTAGGCTGCAATCACAGCATCCACAGGCTCTCTTCCTCATCTCTGGTGACTTTAACCACGCTTCTCCCTCTTCTGTTCTACCAACATACACCCAGTATGTCACCTGCCCCACCAGAAACAATAGAACATTGGACTTGTTTTTTGCCAACACCAAACAGGCTTATTCTTCTTCCCCCCTCCCTCCCCTGGGCAGCTCGGACCACAACCTTGTACATCTGAGGCCTGTGTATGAACCCATCATGCGCAGGCAGCCTGTGGTGTCCCGTGTGGTGAGGATGTGGTCTGCTGAGAGCGAGGAGGCTCTGAGGGACTGCTTCAGCACCACTGTCTGGACTGAGCTTTACGGCCATGGGGAGGACATCAACACCATCAGAGAGTGCATCACGGACTACATCAACTTCTTTTGAGAACATTGTTCCCTCCCTGACGGTGCAGTGTTTTCCAAACAACAAGCCATGGATTACCCGTGAACTGAAGGCTCTGCTGAAGGAGAAGAAGAGAGCCTTCAGGTCAGGGAACAAGGAGGAGCTGAGGACTGTGCAGAAAAAGCTGAGGAGGAAGAGCAGGCAGGCTGAGGCCGGCTACAAGAGGAGGATGGAGGAGCAGCTGCAGCAGAAGAACATTCAGGGAGTGTGGAGAAGCCTCCATCTTGGGCTTCAAAATCTCCCCTGCCCAGACAGAGGGGGATCTATAGTGGGTGAATGATTTAAATGCTCACTTCTTGAGATTTGATTGGTCACCCGCCCCTCCCCCTGCACAGCTGCATGCTCCCTCTTCCACAGCTGGACAATGCCCTGCATCCGTTCCTCTTCATTTCTCCGCCCCGGACCATCAGCTCCCCACTTCGCCTGGACTCACCCATCCCCCCAGCACACAGTCCCCCTGCCAACCACTGACTGTCACAGCAGCACAGGTGAGGAGTGAGCGGAAGAGGATTAAAGTGAGGAAGGCAGCAGGACCTGACGGCATCAGCCCCAGGCTCCTTAAGTCCTGCGCAGATGAACTGTGTGGAGTTATGGAGCATGTCTTCAACATGAGCCTGAAGCTGAGGGTGGTAACACAGGTCTGGAAGACCTCCTGTCTGGTACCTGTGCCCAAGACACCGCGCGCCAAAGACCTCAACAGCTTCAGGCCGGTGGCTCTCACGTCCCATCTGATGAAGACACTGGAGCGGCTGGTCCTGGACCACCTCCGCTCCACCGTGAGCTCAGTCATGGACCCGCTGCAGTTTGCATACCGGCCTTGCATTGGAGTGGAGGTCGCCATCATCTCCCTGCTGCACCGCTCTCTCTCACCTGGAAAAGCCTGGCAGCTCTGTGAGGTTCCTGTTCTTCGATCTTTCCAGCCCCTTCAACACCATCAGCTCCTGAGGGACAAGCTGGAGACTGCTGGTGTGGAGTATGACCTGGCAGAGTGGATCCTGGACTACCTCACGGACCAACCCCAGTTTGTGAGAGCACGGGACTGTGTGTCTGACACTCGGACCTGCAGTGTGGGGGCACCCCAGGGCACTGTCCTCGCACCCTTTCTTTTCACCCTTTACACTGCAGACTTCAGACACGACACTGCAGAAGTTCTCTGATGACTCTGCCATCATCGGACTCATCACGGACGACGATGATGCAGAGTACAGGGGACTGGCGCAGTACTTTGTGGACTGGTGTTAGCGGAACCACCTCCTCATCAACGCAGGGAAGACCAAGGAGATGGTGGTGGATTTCCGCAGACGCCACCCCACTGCCCCCTTACCAGTGAACATCCAGGGAAGGGACATTGAGAGAGTGGACTCATACAAGTACCTGGGTGTTCATCTGAACCACAAACTGGACTGGACTCATAACACAGACGCACTGTACAGGAAGAGCCAGAGTCGGCTCTACCTCCTGAGGAGACTCAGGTCTTTTGGAGTGACAGGGCCACTCCTGAAGACCTTCTATGACTCTGTGGTGGCATCAGCCCTCCTGAACGGTGTGGCCTGCTGGAGCAGCAGCATCGCAGAGAGAGAGAGGAGGAGGCTGGACAAAGTCATCAAGAAGTCCAGCTCCGTCCTGGGCTGCGCTCTGGACTCGGTGCAGGAGGTGGGGGACAGAAGGGTCCTGGCTGGATTCACATCTATGCTTGACCATGAGTGCCACCCCCTGCAGTCCGCTCTGGAGAGCAGCTTCAGTGAGAGACTGATCCACCCTCGCTGTGTGAAGGAGAGGTTTCGCAGGTCTTTCCTTCCTGCTGCTATCAGACTTTATAACAAACACTGTTAGTCCTGAACACTCGCAATACTGACTTAACAATGTGCAATTCCGTCATATGTGCAATATGTGCCGTCGTGACACATATTCATGTGCAATTACTGTCGTGATCACATGCAATGGTATTTATGTATTTATGTATTTATTTTTATCTTTATTATTTTTCCCCTCCATCCCTTGTTGGGTAATGTGAGTTTTTGTTTATAAGAGATCTTCTACTGAAAGTGTTTTTCAGACTTCCTATAAGTGATCTGTTCTTTTCTTCTGTATCTACCTCTGTATCTACCTGCATTGCATCAATGAAATTTCCCCATGTGGCACAATAAAGGAATATCTTATCTTGTCTTATTTTACTCCGTACCACCCAGCAGGAAATGGGCAGTGTGAGCGGTTCAATCGAACACTTCACAATATGTTGCGTGCTCTTCCTGCATCCCGTAAGAGGGACTGGAGTGGTTGCTTACCCCAGGTGCTCTACGCATATAACACCACTCTCCACCAGTCCACTGGTGAGTCTCCATTCTTCCTGATGTTTGGGCAAGAACCACGTCTGCCTATTGATTGCTTGTTGGGTAGGGTGCAATACCCCGGGGGGGGGGGGACCACCCGGCTCAACGGCAGCCAAACAAAGAGGGGAGTCCACACAGCACTCACAATAATTAATAGTATATTTTTATTATAAATAATCAGGCCCTGCAAAAGAAACTAATGTATCTGTGTAGATGGCAACTAAATAAGTGTAGTGTGATATGTATCGTTGCAATGAAAATGTGCAAAAATAAACAGACTTAAACTGTGCTGCCACACAGTACAGCAACCAGTCTTGGGGCGTGGCGAGAGAGAGAGAGACTGCTCCCACCAGCCTCCCTTATATCCAGGCTGGCTCCACTCAAGCCAAACGATCCTAAGGTGTGTTAGGAGGGACCTGCAGTGGAGAGAATCACCTGGCAACCAGGAGAGGGTGCTGACTCCCACTGCCCAGGGAGCTGACACCCCTACAGAATCCCTAGATTCGTAACAGTGGGTGAAAAGAGCACCAGACGCGTCTTCAGGTGGCTTTCAACGGGGCAAGAGAAAGATTGCGTCTGGCGGCCTCACGCAGAAAGGCAAATCATGACCAACGGGTCATAGATGTGCCATTTAAGGAAGGCCAGCTGGTGCTACTTCGCGATTACAGTGCTAGGGGTTGTCGGAAGACCCAAGACCTGTGGGGTCCTCAACCTATGTTGTCCTGCAAGCCCCAAGGGAAGATGGTGTGGTGTACACGGTGGCTCCTGTGGATCAACAAACCAAGGTAAAAAGGGTCCACCGATCCCTGTTGAAGGCCCTGCTTTGCAGTGACTCCCCTGCCACTGTCCCTGGTGTGAATCCTCCGGATGCACCTGTAGCACCAATCGTAGAAGATGAACAGTCATTTGAGGATGATTTGTTTTTACAGCCGCCGGTGCGGCAGCCAACAGTTGTGCCCCAAAACTCCTCCCACGTCCCATTACACGTGCCGAGTGCTCAAGAACCATTAGTTGCTCTCCCCACCGTGGTCACTGACCAGGCTCCGCCAGCAATTGACGCTGTGGCCAATCCTGGCTTCAGCAAGGCATCTGTACGCCGGTCCACTCGCACGACCGCTGGCCAATACCTAAATTCCCACCGTATTCCAAGGTCCCTAGTTGAACAACCATCCGGCCAAGGTGCTCCTGTGTCATCCTCCAGGCTGACACAAGTAGTTTTTAGGCCTTGGTGTTAAGTTGTGTTTCATCGTCGGGGCGACGATGCATTTCGGGGGGGGGGGTGGAATGTGGCAATATGGGCTGTAGAGGCCTGTGCTGAGGGTACACTTACCTGCCGCTCCGTGGCGCTCAGCTGGCAGACACTTTAAGCGCGCCCTCCTCATCCGCCTCTCGTTTCACCCACACGCTCTTCCGGGCCTTGGTTGTTGGCCACTCCGTCCTCCATTCCAGGTAATGACAGTCCCGCGGCTTCGATTCATTTCACAAATTCATGAATTAAATTCTTCCGGTAGTGCCGCTGCAGTGCCACAGGCACCCATAATCCGGTCCGGGGCTCTGGCAAATCACCTAGCAGGTAATGAACTCCCAATTCTCCTCAGTCATTCAGTTTCAACGCTCCTAAATCCCGGTTTGCCCCAGATACACCGGTCAAGTACACCCGTTTGGCTTTTAACGCCTTGTCCATGACCACGTGCCGCAGATTGCGGCGAAGGCGCTGTTGTGCGGCAACAGCTGACCAACGTTGCATGCGCTGGTCCACTCAGTTTGGATGCAGCCTGTGGTGTGGAGCGATCCCATTGAGCAGCTAAGGAAGTATCGTGTGCTACTCTGTCAACCATGCCCGGTATGTGCCGAGAATTTATTTTGATCAGTTTCGATTGAACGTAGTAATTCCACTGGTAATATTGCAGGTCTCCTGTGGTGGTCCGCAGCGGCTTGGGCACGCCCCCCTCTGCTGTTTAGTTCCTTCTTGGCTTCTTTTTGTTTTGTTCCTGCTCTGTTCTGATCCTGTATTGTGCCTATTTTGCCGTCCCGTTTTGTTCCTGTTTTGTCCCTATTTTGTTCTTATTTCGCCTACTATTATAATAACTTGGGTTTGACTTTCTAGGTCAGCTGATTTAGAAGCTATTGAAAAGAATCCTTGTTTTTTGACGAAAAATATTCCTTAAAAATCTACAAAGGGTTAATTTGAAAAAGTAAAAGGTGTGCGTGATACCTGGAGACCACAACTACTATGATCACTTGGGTTTGACTTTCTAGGTCAGCTGACTTAGGAGCTACTGAAAAGAATCCTTGTTTTTTGACGAAAAATATTCCTTAAAAATCAACAAAGGGTTAAATTGAAAAAGTAAAAGGTGTGCGTGATACCTGGAGACCAAAACTACTATAATCACTTGGGTTTGACTTTCTAGGTCAGCTGACTTAGGAGCTATTGAAAAGAATCCTTGTTTGTTGACGAAAAATATTCCTAAAAAATCTATAAAGGGTTAATTTGAAAAAGTAAAAGGTGTGCGTGATACCTGGAGACAGACTACTATAATCACTTAGCGTTTAGTATCTAGGTTTGCTAACTTAGGAGCTATTGAAAAGAATTCTTGTTTTTTGACGAAAAATATTCCTTAAAAATCTACAAAGGGTTAATTTGAAAAAGTAAAAGGTGTGCGTCATACCTGGAGACCACAACTACTATAATCACTTGGGTTTGACTTTCTAGGTTTGCTGACTTAGGAGCTATTGAAAAGAATTCTTGTTTTTTGACGAAAAATATTCCTTAAAATTCTACAAAGAGTTAAATTGAAAAAGTAAAAGGTGTGCGTGATACCTGGAGACCACAACTACTATAATCACTTGGGTTTGACTTTCTAGGTTTGCTGACTTAGGAGCTATTGAAAAGAATTCTTGTTTTTTGCCGAAAAATATTCCTTAAAAATCTATAAAGGGTTAAATTGAAAAAGTAAAAGGTGTGCGTGATACCTGGAGACCAAAACTACTATAATCACTTGGGTTTGACTTTCTAGGTCAGCTGACTTAGGAGCTATTGAAAAGAATCCTTGTTTTTTGACGAAAAATATTCCTTAAAAATCAACAAAGGGTTAAATTGAAAAAGTAAAAGGTGTGCGTGATACCTGGAGACCAAAACTACTATAATCACTTGGGTTTGACTTTCTAGGTCAGCTGACTTAGGAGCTATTGAAAAGAATCCTTGTTTTTTGACGAAAAATATTCCTAAAAAATCTATAAAGGGTTAATTTGAAAAAGTAAAAGGTGTGCGTGATACCTGGAGACAGACTACTATAATCACTTAGCGTTTAGTATCTAGGTTTGCTAACTTAGGAGCTATTGAAAAGAATTCTTGTTTTTTGACGAAAAATATTCCTTAAAAATCTACAAAGGGTTAATTTGAAAAAGTAAAAGGTGTGCGTCATACCTGGAGACCACAACTACTATAATCACTTGGGTTTGACTTTCTAGGTTTGCTGACTTAGGAGCTATTGAAAAGAATTCTTGTTTTTTGACGAAAAATATTCCTTAAAATTCTACAAAGAGTTAAATTGAAAAAGTAAAAGGTGTGCGTGATACCTGGAGACCACAACTACTATAATCACTTGGGTTTGACTTTCTAGGTTTGCTGACTTAGGAGCTATTGAAAAGAATTCTTGTTTTTTGCCGAAAAATATTCCTTAAAAATCTATAAAGGGTTAAATTGAAAAAGTAAAAGGTGTGCGTGATACCTGGAGACCAAAACTACTATAATCACTTGGGTTTGACTTTCTAGGTCAGCTGACTTAGGAGCTATTGAAAAGAATCCTTGTTTTTTGACGAAAAATATTCCTTAAAAATCTATAAAGGGTTAATTTGAAAAAGTAAAAGGTGTGCGTGATACCTGGAGACCACAACTACTATAATCACTTAGCGTTTAGTATCTAGGTTTGCTAACTTAGGAGCTATTGAAAAGAATTCTTGTTTTTTGACGAAAAATATTCCTTAAAAATCTACAAAGGGTTCATTTGAAAAAGTAAAAGGTGTGCGTGATACCTGGAGACCACAACTACTATAATCACTTGGGTTTGACTTTCTAGGTTTGCTGACTTAGGAGCTATTGAAAAGAATTCTTGTTTTTTGACGAAAAATATTCCTTAAAATTCTACAAAGAGTTAAATTGAAAAAGTAAAAGGTGTGTGTGATACCTGGAGACCACAACAACTATAATCACTTAGCGTTTACTATCTAGGTTTGCCAACTTAGGAGCTATTGAAAAGAATCCTTGTTTTTTGACGAAAAATATTCCTTAAAAATTAACAAAGGGTTAAATTGAAAAAGTAAAAGGTGTGCGTGATACCTGGAGACCACAACTACTATAATCACTTAGCGTTTAGTATCTAGGTTTGCTAACTTAGGAGCTATTGAAAAGAATCCTTGTTTTTTGACGAAAAATATTCCTTAAAAATCTATAAAGGGTTAAATTGAAAAAGTAAAAGGTGTGCGTGATACCTGGAGACCACAACTACTATAATCACTTGGGTTTGACTTTCTAGGTCAGCTGACTTAGGAGCTATTGAAAAGAATCCTTGTTTTTTGACGAAAAATATTCCTTAAAAATCTATAAAGGGTTAATTTGAAAAAGTAAAAGGTGTGCGTGATACCTGGAGACCACAACTACTATAATCACTTGGGTTTGACTTTCTAGGTTTGCTGACTTAGGAGCTATTGAAAAGAATTCTTGTTTTTTGACGAAAAATATTCCTTAAAAATCTATAAAGGGTTAATTTGAAAAAGTAAAAGGTGTGCGTGATACCTGGATACCACAACTACTATAATCACTTAGCGTTTACTATCTAGGTTTGCCAACTTAGGAGCTATTGAAAAGAATCCTTGTTTTTTGACGAAAAATATTCCTTAAAAATCTATAAAGGGTTAAATTGAAAAAGTAAGGAGCTATTGAAAAAGTAAAAGGTGTGCGTGATACCTGGAGACCACAACTACTATAATCACTTAGCGTTTAGTATCTAGGTTTGCTAACTTAGGAGCTATTGAAAAGAATCCTTGATTTTTGACGAAAAATATTCCTTAAAAATCTACAAAGAGTTAATTTGAAAAAGTAAAAGGTGTGCGTGATACCTGGAGACCACAACTACTATAATCACTTAGCTTTTACTATCTAGGTTTGCTAACTTAGGAGCTATTGAAAAGAATCCTTGTTTTTGACGAAAAATATTCCTTAAAAATCTATAAAGGGTTAAATTGAAAAAGTAAAAGGTGTGCGTGATACCTGGAGACCACAACAACTATAATCACTTAGCGTTTACTATCTAGGTTTGCCAACTTAGGAGCTATTGAAAAGAATCCTTGTTTTTTGACGAAAAATATTCCTTAAAAATTAACAAAGGGTTAAATTGAAAAAGTAAAAGGTGTGCGTGATACCTGGAGACCACAACTACTATAATCACTTAGCATTTAGTATC
The DNA here is from genome assembly GCF_026437365.1 of Eucyclogobius newberryi. Lineage (NCBI taxonomy): Eukaryota > Metazoa > Chordata > Actinopteri > Gobiiformes > Gobiidae > Eucyclogobius > Eucyclogobius newberryi. The sequence goes on along the minus strand of NW_027315801.1, from coordinate 18,453,439 downwards.
TAGGTTTGCTAACTTAGGAGCTATTGAAAAGAATCCTTGATTTTTGACGAAAAATATTCCTTAAAAATCTATAAAGGGTTAATTTGAAAAAGTAAAAGGTGTGCGTGATACCTGGAGACTCAAACTATTATAATCACTTAGCGTTTACTATCTAGGCTAGCTGACTTAGGAGCTATTGATAAGAATCCTTGATTTTTTTTACTAAAAATATTCTTTAAAAATCTACAAAGGGTTAATTTTTCAGCCCAAAAGGACTATTGCATCTAATATTAGCAACTTGGATTCATGCCCAATATTGTTGTTTTTTTTAAATATAAATACGTTTGATATTTTTTAAGACAACACATTTTTAAACAAACGGTACTTTAGAGTTGGTCCCTAACTGGCGTACCAAGTGGCACTTCAGCGCGCAGCTCCCCGCGTCGAGCTACTGCAGGCGGCGCACACTCAGAGGAAGCTCCCGCTCTACTTGCGGAGGCGAATGTCCAACGTCCAACGTGAAACTAACTTCACCGCGGTCTCGTACAGAACCTCTGACGTGAGACTTTGGAGTGAACAGCGTGCGGCCCCTGTCCCGGGCCCCTGTGCAGCCTCAGTTAGAGATGAGCGGGTTTGAGTTTGGTCCCCTCTCTCTCACATCACCATGTGTGAGATCAATCGTGACTCGTGATGTCTGTTTGACTTCTTAAAGTGCAATGAGAGGAACGTAAAGGTTTATGCATGTAAGGTCCATCAGCCAATCACATCGCAGCATTGTTTCACACAGAGGAGTCCAGTGTGTGATGTTCTGATCAGAACAAACATTTATATTGTAATTAACTTTTGATAGAGCAATAAAACTTTTCAATTTATTTAAAAAGCATCATTAGACTATTTGTTATAAATTATAATAAATTGATAGTGAAAAATAACCAGACATATTATGATTACGTCTGTTATAGAATAATACTATATATTTTTATACAAAAGTGGCAAAGTTGCAGAAACACAGTCTCTTCACTAAAGCTAGGTTTGGACCTTCACTTCTCGTTCTGTTCATTCTCTGGGAATAACATGTTTGCACTGTTTTATCAGTGTTAATTGTTAATCAAGCAATGCTTATGCCATTTGTTTAATTTAATATAACTTGTTTTGTCACTTTGGCAAGAAGGAACAGTTGGGAGCTGTAAAAGATAAATTAGTAAGGATAACTAATACTTTTACATTTTCAGTTAAAATGAATCAATTTGATCATAATTTTTTTCATAGCCAATATTGTATTGAGTAATTAAGTACACTAATGTATTAATAACTGGCTTTAATCATTTTCTCCTGGCACAGTTTTATCACATCATCATTTTATAGCATTACAACCTCAACATTTTACTCTTACTTTAGCCGGCTGGATCACATTAAAATGCAGCAGAAGACCCAAAAAAGGTCCCTGTTCATTAATTTAAACTAATGTGCTAATGTGGCTGTAGACCCTTAACGCCCACAAATACGCCCAAAAACATATCTGGGACGTGTGTTATTTGTACAGGAAGTAGAGGTGATGTCAGCGGAATACCAAGTTACATTGTGGGATTTAAGTTATCAATATTTGAGCTTGTGAGGTGTTGAGAATAAACTAACTGGATGCCCTGGAGTTTTGGTGCGCTTTGTTTGCGTTGAAAAAAGTTCCCATATGTGAATTGTTTACTGACAATGGCAATAAAACTGATTCTGATAACGTGGTGAGGGGCCCCCAAATTTTTTTTCACTTAGGGCCCCCTGAAGGCTTGGGCCGGCCCTGGTGGAGAGAGAAACGCGAAAGAAAAAAAAGCTGGAAGATGGCGACCATTGGCACTCTAGCAGCGTTTGATGCTAAAAATCAAAGCTGGGAAGAATACTGTGAAATAATGGAACAGTTTTTTGAGGCCAACGAAATTGATAACGGAGACAAGCAGAGAGCAATTCTCCTCAGTGTGGTCGGCGCATCTACGTATAGTTTAATGCGGAATCTCCTCAGCCCGGAGAAACCAAAAGATAAAACTTATCAGCAACTGGTGTTGTTGATGAAGAACCATTTTGACCCGAAACCAAGTGAAATCGTCCAAAGGTACAAGTTTGATTCCCGCAGTCGTAAGCCAAACGAGTCAGTGTTGGATTACGTTGCCGAGCTGCGGAGGCTGGCACAGGACTGTAATTACGGCGACACATTACAGCAAAAGTTGAGAGACAGGATCGTGTGTGGAATCAATGATGATCGCATTCAACGACGACTCCTGGCAGAAACGGACTTAACTTGTGAAAAAGCGTATTCTATTGCAGTTGCTTCGGAAACAGCAAATAAAAACGCATTGGACCTCCAGAATCCAAACGCAGTGACAAGGTGCTTCAAACTAAACAAGGGTTCGTACAGCAGTGGAGCGTTCAAGAGCACAACGCAGGAATGCTATCGTTGCAAAGGACAACACAACCCAGGTGAATGTAAGTTCAAACAAGAAAAATGTCATGCATGTGGAAAAGTGGGACATATTGCAAGAGCTTGTCGAACAAAAAGTAAACAACAGAAGGGACATGCTAAATTTAATGCTGGAAAAAAGGATCAGAGAAATTCAAGCTACCGCTCACATAATGTTCAAGAGCGACAAGAGGATAGCAACACGGACAGCTCAGAAGACAGTCCTTTTGCATTACAGTGTATGAAGTTCAAACTGGGACGTATAAGTGAAATACATTTGAGGAAAGTTGAGCCGTACATTGTGAGCATGAAACTAAATGAAAAAAGGATTGGTTTTGAAATAGATACAGGCTGCAGTCTCACAGTAATGAATGAGAAGACATTTCAAACAACATGGGAAGATGGAGAAACTCCTCGCATCAAGCCAGTGCAAATAAAGTTGGAGACTTACACCGGAGACCCAGTGAAAGTGGTGGGAGCTGCTTATGTGAAAGTCAAATATAATCAGCAAAGAGTTAAACTGCTGTTGGTTGTTGTTAAAGGAGATGGCCCCACACTGCTGGGCAGAGGCTGGCTTGAGGAAATTCAGTTGGACTGGAAAGAGGTGAAAGCGAAAAATAAGACTCGTCAGGTACAGCACTTACACTTGGAGAAACAGATAACGCTACAAGAAATACTGTGTAAGAACGAAGAAGTGTTCAAAGAGGAACTTGGCACTTTAAAGGGCACTAAAGCCACAATTTATGTGAAAGAAAATGCTGTTCCGCGTTTCTTTCGTCCAAGATCGATTCCTTATGCAACGAGAGCAAAAGTGGATGAGGAAATTGACAGATTGTTAAAAGAGAGGAAATTATCACGCCTGTGAAATATGCTGAATGGGCCGCGCCTGTTGTACCCATCCTGAAACCAGTGGGAACCGTTAGGTTATGTGGAGACTACAAACTAACTGTAAACACTGTTTCCTCATTGGAGCAGTATCCAATACCCAGAGTGGATGATTTGTTCAATGCACTAGCTAAAGGCACACAATTCACCAAACTAGATATGAGTCATGCTTATCAACAGATATTGATGGATGATGAGGCAAAGAAATACCTCACGGTGAACACACACAGAGGACTGTTCACTTACAACAGACTACCGTTTGGTGTGGCGTCAGCTCCAGCCATATTCCAAAGGATCATGGAGAGTCTCTTAAGTGGGATTCCTCTGGTCGTGGTTTATCTGGATGATATTTTGGTCAGTGGGGTGGACAAGGTGATCACTTAAAGAATCTGGATATTGTGCTGACAAAGCTAAAAGAAGCTGGATTGCGCCTCAGAAGAAATAAGTGCACCTTTCTTCAGGATGAAGTGGAGTATTTTGGATACAGAGTGGATTCACAAGGATTACATCCAGTGTGTAAAAAAGTCAAAGCAATCCAAGATGCTCCAGCTCCTACAAATGTCACAGAACTGAAATCGTTCCTGGGACTGTTAAATTACTACAACAAGTTCCGTCCCAACTTAGCAACAAGATTGGCTCCGTTACACGAACTGTTGAGACATGATGTTCGTTGGAAATGGAACAAAGAACAGGAACAAGCTTTTCTAAACTCTAAAGACTTGCTGAACACGTCGGATGTTCTGGTACACTACTCCGCTGATCGAGAGCTGATACTGTCGTGTGATGCTTCACCGTATGGAGTGGAAGATGGAAGTGAGCGACCGATTGGATTTGTCTTGCGCACTTTGCAACCTGCCGAGACAAAATACTCACAACTGGACAAAGAAGGTCTGGCCGTGATATTTGGTGTGGAAAAATTTCATAAATACATATATGGACGGAACTTCACCATTTATACCGATCACAAGCCGCTGATTTATCTGTTCAGTGAAAAGAAGCCGATTCCCCAAATGGGATCTCCACGAGTTCAAAGGTGGGCAGTTAAACTCAGTGCGTACATGTATAATATTGTGTACAAACCAGGAAAAAAACATGCTAATGCCGACGCCCTGAGCAGATTGCCAGTTCCGGTCAAACTAAAGGAAGAGGAGAGGACTGAGCAAGTTCTGATGATGGACTTGTTGGATGAGACATTGGTCGATGCAAACCAAGTAAAAAAGTGGACTTCCAAAGACGAAATACTAGCTCACGTCCATGGATGCATCCTAAAGGGTTGGCCTGCAGAAACAGAACCGAGTCTTAAACTTTTCCACCAGAGAAGAATGGAGCTCAGCGTAAAAGACGGCTGTGTTCTCTGGGGAGCTCGAGTTGTTATTCCAACAAAAGGGAGAGAGTATATGCTCAAACTTCTACATCAAACTCACAGCGGAATGACAAAAATGAAAGGTCTGGCAAGATCATACATGTGGTGGCCAGGAATGGACCAGGATGTAGAAAAAACTGTTCAGGCATGTCATGAGTGTCAATCTCACCAAAAAGCACCAGCTCATGCACCATTGCACCCGTGGGAATGGCCTGAGTCGCCATGGTCAAGGATTCATGTGGACTACGCGGGACCTTTCCTTGGAGAAATGTTTCTTGTGATTGTGGATGCTCATTCCAAGTGGTTGGACATTTATCCAACAAAGACTAGCACTTCACAAGTGACAATTGAGGAACTTAGACAAAGTTTTAGTGTTTTTGGTCTACCAAAAATGCTTGTGTCCGACAACGGGACCTGCTTCACAAGTGCGGAGTTTGAGACATTCATGAACCAAAATGGCATACGTCACGTGAGGTCTGCTCCCTTTCACCCGTCCTCAAATGGGCTCGCTGAGAGAGCGGTTCAAACCTTCAAAGAGGGGATGAAAAAGATGAATGAAGGAACAATACAAACCAGGCTTTCAAGATTCTTGTTTGGTTACAGAATTACACCTCACGCCACGACAGGTTTGTCACCTGCAGAGTTGATGATGTCACGCAGACTGAGATCCGCCCTGGATTTGGTTATGCCGGACATGAAAACAAAAGTTCAACAAAAACAACTGAAACAAAAAGAAACTCACGACAGCCACAGCAAATCGAGATGCTATTCATCTGGAGATGACGTTCTCATCAGGAATTATTCCTATGGACCAAAATGGATTCCTGGTGTGGTACAAGACTGTTCGGGACCTCTTTCTTATACCGTCAGTGTTGGAAGTGGTCAAGTGATGAAAAGGCATGTAGATCAGGTTAGATCTAGATTGTCCGATCCGGAGCTAACTGTTGAAAAAGAGCCTACCTTGCCGTTGTTTCCAAGTGTTACCCAAACTACTCTCGAGTCAGTGCAGACACAAAACAAATCCATGTTAGAACTGACTACTTCTAATCAAGAGAGTGTTGCAGAATTACCTCTTGCTCCAGACAGTCAGGTTGAGTCAGAAGTGAGACGCTCAACTAGAGAAAAACGTACACCTGTTCATCTTAAAGATTTTGTTCGCTAAAGTAAAAGAAAGTAAAAATGTTGAGTTGTTTACAAATGTGTGTTTGCAGTGTTATGTTGTGACCTTTAATTATTTGAAATTACAGTTACGTGTTGTTCGCTTAAAGGTGGGGGAGATGTGGTATATTGCACTAGAGAATTGTATGTGCTATATTCTGCTCCTCTTAATGTGAATGTGTTATTGTGTGCAATAGAGTGTCATTATTAGTGCTCCCCAATAGAGGGCGCACTTGCCTTTGGTTGGATGTTGTTACCAGTTCTCGAGCAAGTGATGCTCCGCATGTACCTGTGATAAAGTTGTGATTAAAATATACGACGGAAATTGAGATGTTGTTCTACTTTATTTCGGCCAAGATACAACAGATACTCACACGAGCGGCCGGTGGAGAGCGCTGTTGTCCAGGGGCACCGGAGGACACCAAACTGACTCAGTCATCGGCAGCTCGGCGTAACCGTGGGCGTAACTCATGGCGAGACTTGGTTCTGTTGCCGTGGCAACAGCGGCGGCCATCTTGTGACTGTAAAAGCAGCTAAATTCAAATGGACTTTGAAAAAACAAGAACACGTTGTAAATTCTTGCAGTCTGGTGGTAATGTAACACTTGGATACCAGCCGCCATCAAACGCCAAAGAAGAAGAAGAAGAAGTGGAACATAATGTGATTTCAATGGAGGAACTAAGATAAATCTCTTAATACTACGAAATATAAATTTGGTCACTGTATTTAAGTCGTAATTTAAATCTGATCGTAAAATACCATGGTTCTCAACCAGTGGAGGAGTTCAAATATCTCGGGGTCTTGTTCACGAGTGAGGGAAGGTTGGAGCGTGAGATTGACAGTTGGATGGATCGGTGCAGCGGCTGCAGTGATGCAGTCGCTGCATCGGACTGTTGTGGTGAAGAAGGAGCTGAGTCCAAAGACAAAGTTCTCGATTTACCGGTCAATCTACGTTCTGCCCTCACCTATGGTCATGAGCTTTGGGTAATAAGATAAGATAAGATATTCCTTTATTGTCCCACATGGGGAAATTTCGTTGATGCAACGCATGTAGATACAGAGGTAGATACGGAAGAAAAGAACAGATCACTTATAGGAAGTTTGAAAAAACACTTTCAGTAGAAGACCTCCTATAAACAAAAACTCCCATAGACAAAACCCAACAAGGGATGGAGGGGAAAAAATAATAAAGATAAAAATAAACAAATAAATACATAAATACCATTGCATGTGATCACGGCAGTAATTGCACATGAATATGTGTCACGACGGCACATGGATTGCACATGAATTTCTCAGTAATTGCACATGAATCACGACAGTGATTGCACATATGACGGAATTGCACATGGTTAGGTCAGTATTGCGAGTGTTCAGGACTAACAGTGTTTGTTATAAAGTCTGACAGCAGCAGGAAGGAAAGACCTGTGAAACCTTTCCTTCACACAGTGAGGGTGGATCAGTGAATATGTTAATGCAAACACTAAACTATTGGAAAGCCTCACTTCTGCATTGTCTTTGTCTTTACACTTGTGAACACCACTGTAATAACTCTGTGCCAGGCCCAGGGCCCCAAGGGCGGGTTTTTTACCCTCAGCCCGCTCTAATGGCCTCTGTAAGATGGAGAACAGAATCAGGACCGGGACCTCAGATATTTATCCTAGGTGAAGAGCTGGAGGAAGTGTGTGTGGATGAGCTGGAGGAAGTGGGTGTGAAGAGCTGGAGGAAGTGTGTGTGAAGAGCTGGAGGAAGTGCGTGTGAAGAGCTGGAGGAAGTGTGTGAAGAGCTGGAGGAAGTGCGTGTGAAGAGCTGGTGGAAGTGCGTGTGAAGAGCTGGAGGAAGTGTGTGTGGTGAGCTGGAGGAAGTGTATGTGAAGAGCTGGAGGAAGTTTGTGTGGTGAGTTGGAGGAAGTGTGTGTGTGTGAAGAGCTGGAGGAAGTGTGTGTGAAGAGCTGGAGGAAGTGTGTGTGAAGAGCTGGAGGAAGTGCATGTGTGAAGAGCTGGAGGAAGTGTGTGTGGTGAGCTGGAGGAAGTGTGTGTGAAGAGCTGGAGGACGTGTGTGTGAAGAGCTGGAGGAAATGTGTGTGGTGAGCTGGAGGAAGTGTGTGTGGAAGAGCTGCAGGAAGTGTGTGTGGACGAGCTGGAGGAAGTGGGTGTGAAGAGCTGGAGGAAGTGTGTGTGAAGAGCTGGAGGAAGTGCGTGTGAAGAGCTGGAGGAAGTGCGTGTGAAGAGCTGGTGGAAGTGCGTGTGAAGAGCTGGAGGAAGTGCGTGTGTGAAGAGCTGGAGGAAGTGTGTTTGGTGAGCTGGAGGAAGTGTGTGTGAAGAGCTGGAGGACGTGTGTGTGAAGAGCTGGAGGAAATGTGTGTGGAAGAGCTGGAGGAAGTGTGTGTGGAAGAGCTGCAGGAAGTGTGTGTGGACGAGCTGGAGGAAGTGGGTGTGAAGAGCTGGAGGAAGTGTGTGTGAAGAGCTGGAGGAAGTGCGTGTGAAGAGCTGGATGAAGTGCGTGTGAAGAGCTGGAGGAAGTGCGTGTGAAGAGCTGGTGGAAGTGCGTGTGAAGAGCTGGAGGAAGTGTGTGTGGTGAGCTGGAGGAAGTGTGTGTGTGTGAAGAGCTGGAGGAAGTGTGTGTGAAGAGCTGGAGGAAGTGTGTGTGAAGAGCTGGAGGAAGTGTGTGTGAAGAGCTGGAGGAAATGTGTGTGGTGAGCTGGAGGAAGTGTGTGTGAAGAGCTGGAGGAAGTGTGTGTGAAGAGGGCACTCATGACCCGGCCCTGGATAAGCAGAAGAAATGGATATAATGATATATTAGTGGTCCCAATAATGCAGAACACTATGTTAGTGTTAATGCGGTGATGTGTTCATAAGCCATATGTACACAATGTGTACTAAAGTTTGGAGGTGAACATGTGTAGTACACATGTACTACACATGTACTACACATGTACTACACATGTTCACCTCCAAACATTAGGTTACCATAAAATAATGAATGACCTAAAATTAGAAATATTTTGTATCTTTTCTCCTCACATTAGTTCGGTAGAATATAAGCATTTGATAAAGTACAAATATATCAAAGTATTTAAGAAAAATATAATTCAAACTCCAGTTCCGTGTGAGTTTTTCAGTGGAATGTTACACTTCCAACATGTCTGCTGGAACCGGATGAAGGTTATAGATAGCCGTTATTATGCCACGAACCGTTGAATTCCACGCATGCGCAAACCTCACACAGGCGCCAGCTTGTCACGTGATCCCGCTGCATTCACGTCCCTCCTCCTGATTTCAAACTGTGGAACTTTCATCAATAATGAACAATACATCATAACAGCACACTTTTCACGCAGTATCTTTGCTATATTTTTGTAAAGTTACACTGAATATCTTGCTGTCATTGCTCCACTTAAAGTGAAAATACATAGAGTTTGTTCAGAGTAGCTCGTTTCTCCGCGCGCCCCTGAAGCGGCGCCGCGCGGTGAAGATGGCGTGCTGTGGGAACTGTTTTTGTTGCAAGTGCTGCTGCAAGGAACCAGAGACCAGCACCCCTGAAGAACTGGTATGTGCCCGGGTTTGGGGGGGCTCCAGGGCCTGTCCTGGCAGCCCGGGGGCCGCGCCCTGGGGCCCTTTATCACTACATCATCCTGGTGTGCGCTCTCATGTTCTGTTCTGACTCTTATTTACCAGCTCCATCTTTTGCATCATGATGGTTATTTAAATTACAGTCACTGATGAAAGTCGTGCTGAAATCTGAACTCATTGTGGCCACATTCACTATTAAGTGCTCTCGTTTTTCTAATTATTACTTAGTTTGGCGAGTTAGCACATGTGACACATTAATGGCAGTTTTACATAAGTCAAGTGGCAGTTTGTGATGGTAAATAGAAAAATAAAAGTCAAACATTACAGGAACAGTATCTCTCTGTCCATGTCATCAATAAGCGACAGTCCATCTTAATACAGGGACAACTCACACATCTTCTGACAGTTAAACAATCATTCAACAAAATAAAGGTATTCTTAACAATCTTATTTTAATATAAACGTCACAAAAAGTCAGACTGGGGAACAATTGTAGATTTCTTTGTAAAATTGTATTCTAGCTATTATAAATCTCATGTTCACTAGGTGTGTGTGACATGCAGTTGTGCCTCCTCCACAGTCTCTGGAGGAGAAGGACGTTTGCAAACGTCACGTGTGTTGTACAGAATTGAACTGTCATTACTTTGTTGGCAGACAATCCTTGGAGAGTTTCAAAGTGAAGACGAAATTCTTCCTAGGAAAGACTACGAGGTTAGATGCATGTGTCATGCTGATGATGATTGTGACAGAGGAAATGTCAGGAGAAGTGAAAGTGCTGACTTTGTCTCCCCAGAGCTTAGATTATGACCGTTGTATCAATGAGCCATATGTGGAGGTCCTGGAGGGGATCACCAATGAGGTACGCCAAGACGCCGTCTGGTCAACCCTGTCAGTAGAGCTAGTTTATATCTTCATGTGTACATTTGTAGTATGATATTGTGTTTTTCTTGGTCTTTTGTAGTAATAGGAAACATGGTTTAACAGTAACATATATTATATTATATTTTATGAATATATTCTCAAATGCTATGGGCCCTGATTATAAGCTGAGCACAGCTTTAGTTAAGTCCTGTTTTCAAAGTGTACTGTCTTTACTATGCTGAACGTTTCATGTTTTACTGTATAGTTTGTACTAATCAAAACTAAGAATCCGTTAGGATTGAGGGATTCATAGCTGAGAAGTCTAATCTAATGTCCTGTTTCCTGTGCAGAAAGCCCGTAAGTTCGAGGCCCTGCGCTGGATCATGGTGTTTGTGATCGGTGTGACTGTGGGGCTGGTGAGGAAGTCTCTGGAGCATTTCTGTGCACACTTTCAACTCTACAGTTTTAACTTAAATTTGCTGTGTTTTATTTTTAGGTGGGCGTATTTGTGGATTTCTTTGTACATATTTTTACCAAACTCAAACTCAGTGTGGTTGGAGACTGTATCCTTTCATTCAAGCTTTCTCTTTTCCAATCTGACAAGAGTTGAAGAAGGGCTGCACAATATTACAAACATGATATCCAATAGCTATGTTGCATTAACATAATTGCAATATTTTAATGTACCTTTTTAAACGGTGAGTTCAATTAAATTAAAAACGCATTTAAATGAATAACGCGCATGAATTAATTGTAAACAGATATCTGCAACAAGCTAATCTTTTCTTTTTTTTTAACTTAATGCAGTAGTTACAAAAAAATAAGCCATTAATGTTCTTAAAGGTGGAATGGACGATTTTTTTCAGCAAATTTTTTATCATATTTCCTCGTGGCGTGGATAAATCATTTGTCCTGCCACGTATCAATCATAAAACGCACCTATTGCTCACCTGCAGCCGCGTGCGGTTCGTCCCCACGTTTCCGCGTGCCTAAGCGCATGGATCTATCATAATATAGTTCCCTCAGTGTACGGGGCAAAATGAAGATGGAGAAAGACAGTTCGAGCTGACGCAGAAGTGGACAGAAATCTACGGGAGACGAGAGATGCACTCCGTTGCGCTAATAAACAAACGCACGTGTGTTGTATCAGTCCGCACGGGGGAGTGTGCATGCGCACTTCCGCCTGCGTTCTCAAATCGCCGAAAAATTCGTCCATTGCGCCTTTAAGACTCAAAAACATATGAGCAACAAGTATTGTTGCCCTTTGCCTCCCTTCTGCAGATGGAAACAAGGTAAAGACAATTAGGTCAAAAATATGACTTCATAAAATGTTAATACAGACAAAATCAATCAGATATCATTGTGATATTTTTGGGGATTATCTCAATGACAGTATTAAGGCAATGTTATTGCAATCTATCAGAAATGTGTAATAAGATGCCTTTTTAATGTATTTAAAGAAACATATGATATGACTGTAAAACAAACTAAACAAAGTGCAGAAATATAATTTTCTTTTTTTTTTTAGTTTATTTATGTAATGAGACACAATATACATTAACCTTAACAGAAGCGTTAAGGTTAGCAGGCCTGCCCAGGGTTAAGGTGGGCAGGCTCTTAACCCTGGGCAGGCTCAGGTCTTATAGAATATGTACTTGATATTCAAATTTTGCAAATCTCCAAAACAGCAATGGTGATATTATACATTCTTTATACATCTCCCACCTGTAATTCACTGGGAGTTATGATCATTGCTCTAATCAATGACCAAACTGGGGCAGAGCACTTGTTTAATCTACATGAATTACAAAACATGACTAATAAAAGGTTCTATAAGTTAACATCACAGTGTAAATCTTGCTTCAAACATGGGTGGTTATGACTTTTCCTCCCATTGCTCAGGTCCGTGTGCATGTCGTGCAGCAGCTTGTGTTGCGTTCCTTAAGCGTCCCATCTCAGCTGTGGAGCGCTGCACGGACAAAGGATGCCTGTCCCTGTCCCTGCTGGAGCTGCTGGCCTTTAACCTCACCTTTGTGCTGCTGGCCAGTGTGCTGGTCCTCATCGAGGTGAGCCACGCCCATGGCCTTGACTCAGACTTTCAGCTGCTCTATGTGGATCAATCAGAGCTTTAACCTGAACAAAAAAATGATTTCTTCTTAAATGTTTAGCAATTTGCATGACCCAGAGTGCCATTAGATCCCTGCTGGCCCCAGAGTCATTTAGTGCTTACACATCCATAGAAGCGTAGATACAAACGTAACTGAATAATATTGAGTCAGAAGAAATAAATGCATCAGTCAATCAAAATGTGAGCAATTTCAATGAATCAGAGTTTTAATCTGGAAAAAACATGAATTTATTTACTGTATGAAATTACATATGTATGTATGCATGTATTTATATATTTATTTATTTATCTATGCATGCATTTCATTATATATTCTCAAAGTTTTAACAATTTGTATGAATGTCCATTTTGCCTTTAAAAAACATTGATTGATTGATTGACTTTTGATTGATTTTACTGCAGAAACTATTTAATAGATTAATCAAAACTAATCAATTATTGGTATAATTGTTGACAAAATTAGTAATGTAATAATTGTGTTCTGACAAAAGACTTAACGACTCAAACAGAGCAGGAATTACAAACAGGAAAGATGATTATTTAATGTTTTTGATCAAAACACAATTTTGTCTGTAAAACTACCATCAGAATGTCCACAAGGGACGTCAGCTTTGCTTCATCTGGGTCAGATTTAGTACAAATCTGACATTTACAGACATTGTGTGTTCTAAACAACAAATTAATTAATCAACAAATAATTGCTTGATCAATCAATTAGCAAAATAATCTTTATTTGCAGACAATCTTTATTTGTATGTTTTTATCCTCAAACTTTTAGCAATTTCTATGATCAGAATTTTAGCTTGAAAAAACAATTATCTTATTTATTTACATACTTATTTAGTCCAGCATCTGTCGCCCTCCGAAGAACCTGCAGTTGTGATTTTGGGCGTTACAAAAATAAATTGAATTGACATGAATTGAGCATCTCGCATTACAATTGTGTAAAGTCCTTTTTCTTTAAACACGGGGCAGTTCAGAATGTCCATAATGTAGAAAATGAACCCGTCCTAATGCAGTGTCTGTGCCTGACGCTCTGTCTGTTCTGCTCCTGCTCCTGCTCCGTGTCAGCCGGTGGCCGCAGGCTCGGGGATCCCAGAAATCAAAAGTTACCTGAACGGAGTGAAGATCCCGGGCATTGTGCGACTCAGGACGTTCCTGTGTAAGGTGGCCGGTGTTCTGTTCAGCGTGGCAGGAGGTAAGTGTGTGCGTGTGTGCGTCTGTCTGTCTGTCTGTCTGTCTGTCTGTCTGTCTGTGTCTGTATCTGTATCCTCTCTGGGTTCCTCGGTGTGTGAGCTGACGGCCCCATGTGTTGCAGGGCTGTTTGTGGGCAAAGAGGGGCCCATGATCCACAGCGGGGCCATTGTGGGAGCAGGTCTTCCTCAGGTAAGACACCACACAACACTTTGGTGGGATATACCGTGTGTGTGTATATATAATAGAATAATATTATAAAATATATAATAAAATATATATATATCTGAAAGATATTTTTATTTTATTTATTTTTAATTAGCTCTTTTTGCAGCTTTATTTGTTTGTCAGGCTTATTTGATTTCAGACCATATTGCCTTCCTATTCTGTACAAAATTACAGACCTATATTCAAATGGTTTCATAAAAACAATTTCTTTGTTGTAAGATCTTTTGCCGTCTCTCATTTGGATCTTTTTGTTTGTCACTTATGCACAAAAGAGACTATTTATTTATGTATTTATACACTGTCATACCATTCTTGTACCAGAAGCGAGAGCTCTCAGACAGACATGAGGCTTGCAGAGCAGTGGCACATGTAGATGGAACACTTACAACAGAATGAACATCAGGATTATCTTCTTCGCTGATGTAGAAGTCATGAGAATAAAAGCAGATATAGAATGCCTGTTTGCACCCACTGTGTGTTCTCCAGTACACCACTGATGATGATGATGATGATCGTGGCTTATCCACAGTATTGATCTTTTTGTATTAACTGTATATTTGGTCTCTCAGTTTCAGAGCATCACTTTTAAGTGGATCAAGTTGGACTTCCCGTACTTCCGTAGTGACAGGTCTGTGTCTGCAGGCTGCAGAGCTCTCTGGTTCTGGGGGGCTAGTCCTTCCTTCTAAACCAGTTGACTCTCGTCTGTGTCCTCTCAGGGATAAGCGTGACTTTGTGTCAGCTGGAGCTGCTGCTGGAGTGGCCGCTGCCTTTGGGGCACCTATAGGGGGCACTCTTTTCAGTTTGGAAGAGGGCTCTTCTTTCTGGAACCAGGCCCTCACCTGGAAAGTGGTATGTGTTGCATGGATCGCTTCATTTGCTTAATATTGAATCAATGTTTTTGATCATTTTTTTTTGTCTTTTTCATCAGCTTTTCTGTTCCATGTCAGCAACTTTCACTCTGAACTTCTTTCGCTCGGGGATCTACTTTAACAAGTGGGGCTCGTTCCAGCTCCCTGGTCTGCTCAACTTTGGGGAATTCAAGGTAAACTGATCCTGGGGAGTAGAGTTTCCTGAAAAGGGAAATACCTAGTGCTGCCCGGTGGAGGAGTGATTAAGGCACAGCACACATACGCCAGGCTCCAAATCCCGACTCTGACAATGTACTGCATGTCCTCCCTTCTCTCTCGTCCCCAGGCCCTCGGGCAACACAATCTTAAAGAATTAAAAAAATAAAAGGGAGAAACCTTTTGTACTTTTTAGTGTGCAGACGGTGACAAGCAGTGCCACCTGTGGACGGCGGTGGACCTGGCCTTCTTTGTGCTGATGGGGGTGGTGGGCGGCCTCCTGGGGGCGCTCTTCAACTGCATGAACAAGTGTCTGGCCAAGTATCGCATAAAGCACATCCACCCTAAAGCACGGTTCGTCAGGTGAGCCGTCCCAGGCCAAAGGAGAGGCTGAACTTTGGCCTTCATGTGTGTGTCTGTGCCCAGGGTCCTGGAGAGTCTGCTGGTTTCCATGGTGACGTCACTGCTCATATTCGCCTCATCCATGTTGGTGGGAGAATGTCTTCAGCTGCACGCTACTCCGCACAACACAACAGTATGTACAACACTGTGTGTCTCCGTGTGTCTCTGTGTGTGTCTCTCTGTGTGTCTCTCTGTGCCTCTCTGTTTCTCTGTGTGTCTCTCTGTCCCTCTGTGTCCCTCTGTGTCCCTCTGTGTGCCTCTGTGTGCCTCTGTGTGTCTCTGTGTGTCGCCGTGTGTCTTAGTTTTTTTCTGTGTGTCTCCGTGTGTCTCTGTGTGTCTCCATGCAAAATATATGTGCACCGCAGACACATCCTGACAGCTGCTGAGCACGCCATGTATCTGTATTAGAAACCGTCTCCTCTCGTACATTAGTAACCTGCACGACACGGCCAGAATCTATTCTGTGAGAGGAGAGAGCAGGGCACCAAGTACCAAACACACACACACAGAGGGACGTAGAACTGCCCCGGGACAGAGCGCGGGACAAAGTAGACTAGTCACAAGTGTGTCACTGATAAAGTCACTTCTGTAAGGAAAGGAAATTCGCTCATAATTCAACATTTTCTGTCATCATCAAATTCTGGTGAGCACAACATATTTCAGAGATCTGAACCATAAACCAGGTCAACAAATCCCTGACCCTGACCTGTCCACCTGCTCAACTTCAACTATAGTCATGTTGAGTCACAATAATGCAGCCTAGAGCCACCTCAAAGAATGTTTGGCTTAATCTTGAATCAATGGAGGTTTTTTGCTAAACACTGAACTTTCTAAGCATTCATTGAAAAGTATTGTTTTATGATGCATGTATTTCCTGTAGCGGGTTGTTCCACTACTCTTTTCTTTACTTTTTAAACATTGTTGTTGCTTTAATTAGAGGTGTGCAAAAATATAGAAATATCGATATCTTGTGATGCTAAATTTGGTGATACAGTGTCAATATTGTGGTCTGCTGTATCGACATTTTTGGTACAATAAGTGTCACAGCACTAGAATTGTGTTGCTTGTTTAAAGAAAGGAAACTTGTTTATGCAAAGCATGTGACATTTTTATTGTCGTTTTGATGATTAAAATGGGTGAATTTCAGTTTGAGTTTGTGCAGGTCGCGATTTGACAAAGAACCAGGTTGTTAAACTGTATTGGGTTCTTTAAAACATCGTGATATATCATAGAATATCATGAGCAATCTCGCAAAATCGTGATTTTCATTGTATCGCGAGCTGTGTATCGCTGTGTATTTGCAACCCTCGTTTTTAATATCTAATATTATGTATCAGGCTTTTTAAATGTGCAGTATCTTACTCTGGGGGAGGATTTACTTTGCTTGGAACCTTTGACCCTATTAAAGATGATTACGTGGCAAAGTTACATAATTCACCTTTACATTCGTTGGGTGGTTTGAGTCCTATAATTTAGCTGATTCATATCTGAAAAGAGTTGTGGGTGTCCCTCAGCAATGTTCCCAGTTAAGGTGAAGGTATTTCCTCCATAGGGAAACCTCAGCATTTGACCCATCCTGTGGTCACTGCAGTGCCCGGGGACCCGCCTCCAGATCTTTGTGCTAGGCTTGGTCAGGACTGTAGCTGGAGGATTTGAGCTATTTGCGCATGTTTTGGGTGTTCCCAGTCTCCCCCGTCTCCCCTGTCTGATTGTGTTTATTGTTTCCAGGGCAGTGACAGCACAAACTCCTCTCTGCGCCAGTACTTCTGCCCCAACAACACTTACAACGACATGGCCACGCTGCTCTTCAACCCCCAGGAGAAGGCCATCCACCAGCTCTTTCACCAGGACGGTAACCACGGCAACACCGCCCCTCTCTTGCATACAGATATGTGCAGAATGGGATAAGATCATGTACCTGTGTTTGTAATTGTGTTGTCAACATCGGTGGTTCCCAAAGTGGGACCCCTATGGGACCTCAGAGGCACTGCATGGGGGCCCTCAAACTTTGTAAGAAGATTCAGTTTGAAATGAGCATTTATAATATACTAAAATTGTTGAAATGCCACGATATTTATATGTTTGTACATTTTATAGGAAGATATTGTTGAATATAGTGCAAATGGCTCTAGTGGGGCTCATGTGACATCACAACATTCTACTGAAGAATCACAGTTTAAAATGGGGCTGTCTAGGGATGAGGTTAGACTTTGGAATCCCAGCCTTATTGACTATAGTGACATTTTCGCAGATTTTGGCACAAATTCAGAACTGCACAAAAGCAATAAGTGCAATCTCATTTTCCATAAAAGATGCTTAAAAAAATAAAAATAAATAAATAATCAAATCCTTTTTAACATTATGAATCGAGAACTATGAACAACATGAAAAATGTCTGATAAAATGATGGCTTGAATGCCTATGTGCTGTGTGCAGGCCTGTTCAGCCCCCTCAGCCTGTCGGTTTTCTTCTTGCTGTACCTGCTGCTGGCGTGTTGGACTTACGGCGTGTCTGTGCCCAGTGGTCTGTTTGTGCCCTCTCTGCTCTGTGGAGCAGCCTTCGGACGCCTCGTGGCCAACATCCTCAATGTGTGAGAAAAACACCACACTCTGGGTTCACTCTGCAGTGCTTCACTCTGCAGTGCTTCACTCTGCAGTGCTTCACTCTGCAGTGCTTCACTCTGCATTGCTTCACTCTGCATTGCTTCACTCTGCAGTGCTTCACTCTGCAGTGCTTCACTCTGCAGTGCTTTCTGCTGTATCATTGTGCACCAAACATAAGGCTCAGAAAGATTCATTTCATTTGTAATGATGCTGGACACATGAAAGGCTGTGTTCATGCTAGCACACATGAAGCACACATGCTACGTACATCAAAATTGGGACTAAAATCAGATGTAAACTAGGACTAGCCCATGACTAAACCTACATCAGGACTAAACATAGATCAAACCAGGAAAAAAAACGTTTGAACACTTTATAAACTGACCACACATGCTCATGAGTAAGGTATGGACTTTTATAGGACATTATTGACCTAAGAACCCTAAACCCAAGGAAGATGCACGCGAACATGAATCTGAAATCAGAAGCCGTAGTTCTGGAGTTGGTGAATGCATAAAGTCTGCACAGGGTTATATCACTAACCCATTACTAATGATTGTTAATCATTGTTTTAATCAAATCAGTTTAACAAAAGCTTTAGTGTCCATCATGTGGGTTTGCAATGAATCAACATTTAAAAAGGATTACAAGTATTGCTTCAATAAATTACCAAAATGGTGATGTAAGAAGTATTTAATTCTCTCCACAAAATCTGGAGCAAACCTGACTTGGCTTCACCGTCTCACTCGTCACTGACTTTAAAACCACGACATTTCGACCCTCTCACTTTCAAAATGTCTGGTCACCTACCCCCTATCTCCACTTAGTACTCTATACTTGCTATTATTCAAAAAATGTTTTACTGAATTTTATACATGTAGAGTAAAAATAAACCTGAAATGGTCATTAAAGAAAAATTAAATTAAGTCTGCTGTCTGTTGCCACTATGAAGAGTTTTGAGCTGGAAGATTTCTAATGAAGACACAAATAACTGATTAAGATTTTGTCCATAATCGAGCAGCAGTGACTGAATGTATGTCACTGAGCACTGAAGTGTAAGTGTTGTGTTGGCAGGGAGCTGCACATGGAAGTGTACTCCGGGACCTTCGCACTGATCGGGGCAGCAGCCTTTTTGGGGGGCGTGGTTCGGATGACCATCAGCCTTACGGTCATCCTCATTGAGTCCACAAACGAGATCACGTACGGGCTGCCCATCATGATCACGCTGATGGTAGGAGCACTGCAGCCCTGGAGGACCCCGCCCCTCACCCTGCCCTTTAGTCCTCCAGACCCCACCCCTCACTCTGCCCTTTAGTCCACCAGACCCCGCCCCTCACTCTGCCCTTTAGTCCTCCAGACCCCACCCCTCACTCTGCCCTTTAGTCCACCAGACCCCGCCTCTCACTCTGCCCTTTAGTCCTCCAGACCCCGCCCCTCACTCTCCCCTTTAGTCCTCCAGACCCCACCCCTCACTCTCCCCTTTAGTCCACCTCTCCTTTTGTAGATTTCTGCAACTAAAAGGGATAATGGTGAATAAAGCTTTGCATTCATTAAGCTATAAATGTATTTGGGGAATGATCATTTTCATTAAGGTTGTGCATTGGGGAGTAATCTATTAATTGCCGGAGTAGTTTGAAGAAACCGTCAAGATCACATTATTTTAACTGGGCTCTATAAAGTATATTTTTCACAAACATCTCCAGCGACACTTTTGATGGTATAAGAAGGTGGAAACAGAATCTCATGGCAATATTGCAGTTTTAGGGCGCAATCCACACAATCTACTCCAGGGGTGTCAAACTTAATTTGGGCCGCAGGCCGAATTTCGACGCTCAGGCTGGGTCACGGACCAAACATTACATAAAAATAAAACAGTGAAAAAAAAAAAAAAAAGTAATAGTAAAAGATAGATTACCTTTATCTGTGTTGCAACACAGATTAGGTACAGAATTAGATTAGGCACATAAGTATAATAATAGAAAACTGTTAACTTTATAAACTCTTATAAAAAAAAAAAACTGCTGTCTTATTTACAGCTGTTATATGGACAGAAAGTATTGCACCAGGATGATTGGCATTATGTCACAGTATTGCACATGATTATGAAAGCTGAATGACACATGTAGTTCAACTTCTGATAACACTGATGTGTCCCCCCAGGCCTTTTTCTTACTACTTTTTACTCACAAAGTATTTTTTGATATCTGGGCAGACACTCACTGGGCAACACTACTGGTCAAATAGCTTTGTTAAATGCTTAGTGTTGCTTGTATAGTTTTCATCAGTGTTTTGTGAAGTGCTGTTTGGCTGAAGAGCTTTAGAAAGTGATACAACTGAGCCGTGTTGTGTTCAAGTGTGTGAAGTACCCGCTCAGATCGCATCTTTGATGTTAAGCTGTCAATAATGCTTATAGTTACAAATTGTATGTACACTAACAATGTGTTTCTGTATTTAAGTAGGCCTAATTATTTTATGTGTGTTTTTCCTCTATAAAATATGCTTTTTATTTGGATTATGAACCTGTATCACTTTTTTGATCACAAGATGTCGTCGTGGAGCAAATGAAACACTGTATTTATGCAATTGGCTCAAAGCCTCAAATGGTTCACGAGCCTTCATTCGGCCATCACTAACTCCCAGTTAATTTTTGAAATGTTTTATTAGTCGTGCTGATGATATATAATTGCTCAGGCGACCTGTTGTCACCAGTTTGTAGCTTTTAGGTTCTTTTCAGACTCTCCCAGGATCTTGTGTAACTGACTGTTATGTTTCTGACCAGGTGGCAAAGTGGACTGGAGACCTGTTTAACAAGGGCATCTACGACATCCACATCGAGCTGCGAGGGGTCCCGCTGCTGGACTGGGAGACGGAGGTGGAGATGGACAAGTATGACGAGCAATCACCACCACGCAAGAAACGACAAACTTTACTGCACATTTTTTTTGTCATAGATGGCGTTTGAATCCTATATCCAAAAACAATTCTCAATAGTACTAAATCTACCGCTTCACTTAAGCAAATATAAAAACTAAACAATATTGCAATATTGTCACAAAAACACAAATCCAGTATCAGTCGATAAGTAGACTTGAACTAGAGCAGATCACAGCAGATCTAGGCATATAACGGGTTTAAACAGAGACTTAAACTAGTCTAGGTCTACATTTGGATTACATCAAGCGTAAATTAGAGTAGACCACAAAATCTGAACCAGGACTAAACAAAGCCTATAAGCTCTTAAATATAAATGGCCTTACAACATCTGGTTCAGTTGATGTAAAAAGCTTGCTGTTGGCTACTGAAGAACAGCTTCACAGCTTTGTCACTAAATCCACATCTGTCTGTACTTACCTTGCAGTTACAAGTTAAGCCCATTCAAACCCTGAACCTCTGGCCTACTGAGAACACAGACAGAAATGCTGCAAGTTTGCACCATGGTTCGGCTCACTTTACTTTATGAAGGGCCTATATGGCCTAGCTGACTTGATTTTAGCTGGTAGGCCACCAATTGAATAGCCCTGGTGTATGGACTTTATCACATGGTGTGGCAGATCTCGAGTCGGACTTGGGCAGGGAATGGATGAGAGGCAAAGCAGACTTTTTCAAGAAGCAGACGGCCAACTCCCAACTCGATAACTCTAACGTGTGATTGGATGAATTGAACTTAGTCCTTGTGAAGTGTATATGAAGTGTTACTGTATTTAGGCTGACGGCCAGTGACATCATGGAGCCCAACCTGACATACGTTTACCCGCACACCCGCGTACAGTCCCTGGTCAGCATCCTGCGCACCACCGTGTACCATGCCTTCCCTGTGGTCACAGAGAACCGGCACAATGAGAGGGACTTCAGCAAAGGCAACATCCTGGTCAGCAACAACATTCACTTCAAGGTACATCCTGACTGAGTGCTGCTTGGCCCGCACGGGTCCCACTCCCAGCCCCACTCCCAGCCCCACTCACATTTCTGTACGCACACTTTGTATTGAGACCCATACCAAACCTTTCTCAATTCAATCAGTTTTTTGTGGACATTTTTTAAAATAAAATCTGAAGTGAAATCTGGTGACATGTATTAGTTAATCAATGGATTTTTATATTGAAGACAATTCATTTTCTTTTTCATTTTTGTCTCTGCTACATTAGTTTTCAAAATATAATGTGATCTCGGTTGATTGGCAAAGACCTTTTTAAAAGGAGTTTATTTAAGATAAGATAATCCTTTATCTTATCTTAAGTAAACTCCTTTTTATTTTACTATTTATACAGTATGTATCCCCTTAGCTGAAAGTTAAGCAAACAGATTGTCTTCCTTGATCCATTGTAATAATAAAATAAATCTAAAAAAATATTTCAACCATACAAAACAATCATTTTAGCCATAAGTAGTTGTGCGTCCTTCAAGGTCACTGCTGTTGTGATGTCTGTGTAGTGTAAATGTATGTGTGCACCAGCGTTCCAGTGTAGTGCCTCGAGCTGGGGAGCAGCGGCGGCGCTGTCAGTCCATGAAGTCGTACCCGTCCAGTGAGCTGAGGAACATGTGTGATGAGCGGCCCCCAGAGCCGGAGCCCACCGAAGAGGGGGAAGACCTGCTGCAACTGATGCTTCAAAGCAGGTCAGGGCCAGGACATTTCACACTCCAAGTTAGTAGTTTGAAAGACACGCTACATTAGAGTTAAGTCAATTTGGTCGCACAGTAATAATAGAATTATAGGTAATAGAATTGAAATGGCATAGTAACTGGGATAATGAGCCCTGTTTCCATCAGTCCTTCCACATACTGCCCTGGCTCCTGAAGTATTTCTGCTCTCCATCCTTGTCCAGGCACATGCCCTACCCAAACCTGTACCCAGACCAGTCGCCCAGTGAGGAATGGAGCATGGAGGAGCGCTTCAGGCCCCTCACCTTCCATGGCACCATCCTGCGTTCACAGCTCGTCAACCTGCTGCTCCGGGGTGCTTGCTACTCTGAGAACCAGTCGGTCAGTCTTTGCTCTTCTGAAGCGTGCGATTGGAAGTGGATACAAAGCATGTGTGTTGGGTTTCAAGATTAATAACACTTCACAATCACAATTTGAATGGTCAGTAGTCACTATTGGCAAATCTAAATATAACCTCTCCAAACAATGTGGGTTCTGAAGTGCATGGGATTCTTGTTATAGTCTAGCACTTCAGATTGAGTCTTCTCTTGGACTTGATTGTAACGATGTTCACTGTTTCAAAGTTACAACTGTTTTCTGGTGAGTTTGCAACATGCTTTGTTTAGAGTTTTGTATTTTCAAATTACACATGGTTTGATAGAGTCCCATGCAATGTTCCCTCTAATTTTTCATGTGTTTGGGCAAACACACTAGCTCCCTGGGCACACCGAGGACCACTGTGCGCAACATCAGATGTGCACGCTGTGGCATACATTAGAATAATCAAATTACAGCAGCAATTTTTATTAGTTTACTTTTATTACAAGAAATTAGGCCCACTTAAAATGAAAAATACAAAAATCCTGTTCATGAGATGTATAGTATATTCATATGTAGTTTGTAGTACTAGTATAGTAGTAGTTATATGTGAGAGTCCTGCTTAGGCCTGGCTGTGGTCCAGTGGCACAAGACATTCCATCCTAAAAGAACCGCATTTCTTTTTTACTTTGGCTTGGTGAGTGGATGTGTCCCAGGCGCTGCCCGTTCGTTTCACCATGATAAGGGGGTGTGTCTTTTAAAGGTCCCATAACATTCAAAATCGACTTTTCAGCGCTTTCTCTTCCCCCCCTGCAAGGGTGGGGGCGAATATCAAACCAAGCCGTCTGCATTTCCGGGTTGGTGAGGGGGTCCAAGGTCTGGGTGATATTTCTTAACTATTATGTTAAGGGTGTTGCACAACCCTTATTATTATCAATTATACACTTAGGATAGACTACGAAACGTGAAAAAAAGCATGTTATGGCACCTTTAACTCCACCGCATTATTGTTATCTAGGAACCTGCAAGGTGCGTATGGGCAGGGCACTTATGCACTATCAATGCTCTGATTGGCTGTGTAGCGTATGTAAACCGTATTGTATCATTGGCTGGACAAGTGTCACTGACAGGTGTCCAGTCAATGATACATACAGCGCTCCTGAATAAAAATCGGGCACACGATATTTACGTCAAAAATAGAACTTGTCCATATACGGGCCGCAACTGTCAATAAACCGCGCGGCGCACCCGCGGTCCACACAGCCGGCGCGCGGCGCACTCGCGGGACTAATTACTCTAATATCTCAGTGAATATGAGTCTGATTGTAATAAAACACACAGCGTTTTGAAACTAAATATATAGACACACGAGTTACACGACGTGTCCCCTGGACAGTGCTTCTACTGTCCACTAGAGTCTTCTACAGTGTGTCAAACACTTGCGCTTCATTCTAGATTGCTCCCAGTGGCCGTTTGGTAATTAGATTAGGTCTAATATTAGAAATTAATTAATAGGGTTATGGTGGAAAAAAAATCTGCGCGCCATAGATTTTCTTCTACGCGCACTATGTGCGAGCAGTGCGCAATTGCGCAGCTTAGAGGGAACAGTGGTCCCATATAACCATGACCTGTGCTGACCTGTGCTGTTTCTGTCAGAGTGCCACTCAGCCAAGGCTGTCATACGCAGAGATGACTGAGGATTATCCCCGCTTCCCTGACATCCACGATGTGGACCTAACTCAGCTCAACCCTCGCATGATAGTGGTATGTATAAGCCTTCTTATTGCTGTCTAAATGATGCATAAATCATATAAATAAGGTCTTTATAATGCTTCCAATTCTCACTGGCGAGCCTTCGGTTTTGGAATAACTTTTTATTTTTTTTTTAACATTCAGATATTTATGTAGATCACGTTGTATGTTATCAATATGTGGATGAAAAATTTAGCACCAATTTTAGCTGCTGTATGTTGAACCAGCATCATGTAAGATTCCTGGAAGCGGGCTCCATGGAAATGGAAAGCAAAAACACAACTTTAGAACATTCTCCACTGAGACGGATACATTTTTTGCCATTATTTGGAATGTTAGGGGCATAATAAGAACATCTCCATGAAGACAAGCAGGTGGCAGATCCTCCGCCACAAAAGTCAAGATCGAGAAGAAACAAGCCCCTTATCAGCAAGAGTCTATGTTTTCAAGTTTTTAAGTGCTATAAAAAACCCTGTAATTAACTAATTGCTTTTATTTAAATCTATTACTTGGCTAAAGTCTTACATGACATAGTGGGGCTTTAACGTGAGATGCAATAATTAAAATGGTCACATTTATGTAGGTAATATCTCCCTCCTCGAGAGGGGCTGGACGCTCCACTTTTCTGGCCCCTCAGCTCAGCTGCACGTGTTAGAGTTCACCCCGGTGGACGAGAGGGTCGCGTCCCTTCGCCTTCGGGTCGGGGACAGGTCTCTCACTGTTGTGTCGGCCTACGGTCGAACAGCAGTGCAGAGTACCCGGCCCTCTTGGAGTCCTTGGGAGGGGTACTGGACAGTGCACCGACCGGGGACTCCGTTCTTCTACTGGGGGACTTCAACGCCCACGTGGGCAATGACAGTGACACCTGGAGAGGGGTGATCGGGAAGAACGGCTTCCCCGATCTGAACCCAAGCGGTGTTCAGTTGTTGGACTTCTGTGCTAGCCACGGATTGTCCATAAGGAACACCATGTTCAAGCACAGGGGTGTCCATCGGTGCACGTGGCACCAGGACACAGGCCGGAGGTCAATGATCGACTTTGTTGTCGTGTCATCTGACCTCCAGCCGTGTGTCTTGGACACTCGGGTGAAGAGAGGGGCGGAGCTGTCAACCGATCACCACCTGGTGGTGAGTTGGATCCGCTGGTGGAGGAGGAAGCCAGACAGACTTGGCAGACCCAAGCGTATTGTGAGGGTCTATTGGGAACGTCTTGCGGAGCCCTCTGTCAGTAGGGTATTCAACTCGCACCTCCGGGAGAGCTTCTACCAAGTCCCGGGGGAGGCTGGGGACATTGAGTCCGAGTAGACCATGTTCTCCGCCTCCATTGTCAATGTGGCTGCTTGGAGCTGTGGTCACAAGGTCTCCGGTGCCTGTCGAGGCGGCAATTCCCAAACTCGATGGTGGACGCTGGAAGTAAGGGATGTTGTCAGACTGAAGAAGGAGGCCTATCAGGCCACTCTGGCTTGTAGGTCTCCTGAGGTCATCGACAGGTATCGGCAGGCCAGGCGGGCCGCAGCTTGTGCTGTCGCAGAGGCAAAAATCCGGGGCTGGGAGGAGCTCGGGGAGGCCATGGAGGAGGACTATCGGTCTGCCCCAAAGAAATTCTGGCAAATCGTCCGGCGCCTCAGGAGGTGCTTCACCAACACTGTTTACCGTGCGAGTGGAGACCTGCTGACCTCAACTGGGGATGTCGTCAGACGGTGGAAGGAATACTTTGAGGACCTCCTTAATCCCACTGTCATGTCTTCCGAAGACCAAGCATACACTGAGGACTGACTTGTCCATCACCCAAGCTTAAGTCACTGAGGTTGTTGGCAAACTCCTCGGTGGCTCCGGGGGTGGATGAGATCCGCCCTGAGTACCTAAAGTCTCTGGATGTTGTAGGACTGTCTTGGCTGACACGTCTCTGGATGTTGTAGGACTGTCTTGGCTGACACGTCTCTGCAACACGGCGTGGCGGTCGGGGACAGTGCCTCTGGACTGGCAGACCCGTGGTCACACTCCTCAGCCTCCCCGGTAAGGTCTATTGCAGGTACTGGAGAGGAGAATCCGACCCGATAGTCGAACCTCAGATTCAGGAGGAGCAGAGCGGTTCTGGTCCTGGTCGTGGAACACTGGACCAGCTCTAGACTCTCCATTGGGTGCTCTAGGGTTCATGTGCTTTGTGGATCTGGAGAATTCTTTCGACCGTGTCCTTTGGGAGATGCTCCGGGAGTACGGGGTCCAGGGCCCTTTGCTCAGGCCTGTCCGGTCCCTGTATGACCGGCGGATCGGCACAGCGGCTGCAGTGATGCAGTCACTGCATCGGACTGTCGGAGTTGAGTTGAAAGGCAAAGCTCTCGATTTACCGGTCAATCGACGTTCCTGCCCTCATCTATGGTCATGAGCTTTGGGTAATGACCGAAAGGACAAGATCGCGGACACAAGTGGTCGAAATGAGTTTCCTCCGCCGGGTGGCTGGGCGCTCCCTTAGAGATAGGGTGAGGAGCTCAGTCACACGTCACACGAGGGGAGCTCGGAGTAGAGCCACTGCTCCTCCAGCTGAGATGGCCCCGAGGAAGACCCAGGACACGCTGGAGGGACTATGTCTCTCGGCTGGCCTGGGAACGCCTCGGGATCCCCCGGGAGGAGTTGGATGAAGTGTCTGGGGAGAAGAAAGTCTGGGAGTCCCTGCTTGGACTGCTGCCCCCGCGACCCGGCCCCGGATAAGAGGAAGAAGATGGATGGA
Organism: Eucyclogobius newberryi; assembly: GCF_026437365.1. Lineage (NCBI taxonomy): Eukaryota > Metazoa > Chordata > Actinopteri > Gobiiformes > Gobiidae > Eucyclogobius > Eucyclogobius newberryi. The sequence goes on along the minus strand of NW_027315801.1, from coordinate 18,426,121 downwards.
TGGACATTTATATAAGGCTTTTCTACCTTCAAAGAACCATTCACCCATTCACACACCAGGGTACAGTTCATAGACCTTGAAGATGAGGCAGGTTAAGTGTCTTGCTCAATGACACAACTGCAGTATTCACCTAAGGCAGTTGCGATCGCACTGCAAACCTGTGGATCTGACCACCCTAATTAACATGCTGACCTACAGTAAGACTCATTAACATATGTGGGTGAAACCTTGTGTCTACATTTAAGATATTATTGAAGTTGTTATTTTCAATAAATGCAAACTATTTTGTTTGTATTCAGTCTTAAAATGTCAAAAGCAGCAAATGGTGTATTAACCGAAGTACACTGAGTACTATTTTCTACCAAGGTGACCTTATCCGGTTTTCATAGAACCATAGTTACATTTGTGACTTTCGGTTTATTGTTCAATTGATTAAAAGCTGCTAATTTGATACAGGGTTCTTTAGGAAAAGTGTTTTCTCAATGTACCTCGGATGTAGAACTTCAGCCAGGACATTTATGAAATAGAAAAGCTGACTTTTATGCTGAACTTAAACATGGACAAATTTAACAGACATCGGGACATTTTATTCATTATTTCCTTTTGATTTGATCTTTTCACTCTCTGGTCTTGTTCTGTTTGTTCTTTCTGTTTTGTTCTTGTAGTTCTGAAAGTGTTTTTTGCCTGTATTACTTTGGTGACAGTTCACATACTTCTGACCTGTGCAGACACACGTGAGCCTGTCTGACCCCTTCTCCACGTGTTTTTCAGGACATTACCCCCTACATGAATCCCGGGCCCTACACCGTGTCGCCCAACAGCCGCATCTCCCAAGTCTTCAACCTGTTCCGCACCATGGGGCTCCGGCACCTGCCTGTGGTCAACGCAGTGGGAGAGGTAAGACCACGCCCCGCGCACACTCTGGCACTCAAACAAACTACACAGAATGCAGGCTGCAGTCAAGGCCTTTTCAGCTTAAAGGCGCAATGGACGATTTTTTGGCGATTTGAGAACGCAGGTTGAAGTGCGCATGCGCACTCCCCCGTGCGGACTGATACAACACACACGTGCGTTTGTTTATTAGCGCAACGGATCGCATCACATCTCTCGTCTCCCGTAGACTTCCTTCTTCTTCTGCGACAGCTCGAACTGTCTTTTTCCGTCTTCATTTTGTCCCGTACACTGAGGGAACTATATTATGATAGATCAATCAATCGCTTAGACACGCGGAAACGTGGGACGAGCCTCACGAGGCTGCAGGTGAGCGGTAGGTGCGTTTTATGATTGATATGTGGCAGGACTAATCGGCAGTCCACGCCACGAGGAAAAAATACTCAGATTTGGGCCAAAAAAATCGTCCATTCAACCTTTAAGTTAAGTGTGCAGTATACAAATAAAAATCAGATGATCATTTTGGCATAACAGGAACAATTCACAGAGGAAAAGCACTGGATCTGAGAATATTTTTGATGCTGCTGCTCCATCTATTGCTGTTACCACAAAACATGAGAATAGACCTGATGATCAAGTGATTTCCCTGAGGCCCTTTACATGAAGTATTAAATATGTTTCTCTCTATGCATCCAAAAAAGTCCACAGGAGCTGACACCCTTCAACCTAGGTTGCTTTTCTCATCAGCCCCACTAATAGTAAATTGTTTAACTCATGTTTTTAATCTCACAATTTACACTTAAAGGATCCCATTATTATGGAATACTGCTTTTGTTCTCTCTTTGCACAAAGGAGGCCGGAAAAATGATTTGAATAATTCCATCCAATCTCAAAACGATCTTGACTAGCAAAACTCTTGGAGAAGCTAATGCGTAACCAGGTACAAGCTTTCTTTACCAAATATTACATTTTAAACTGCTACCACTGCAGTTTTAGACAGAGGCATAGTACTATCACAGCTTAGAATCAGAAACAGAATCAGAAAGGATTTATTGCCATTTTCAATGAATAAAATTCACAAACATAGGAACTTGTCCCGTCTGCTACCATAGTTATAAAAGATGATCACTGTTGCATTGGACAATCATGAAGAATGTGCTGCTGTTGTTTTTGTCAAAGGCCTTTGGTTCTATAGAACATAGTATTCTCTTGAATTGTCTGGATGTTATTGGGTTTACTTCAAATGCACAAATAGAGCTCAAGCTGTTTCTGCTGATGGCTTTCAATCTGCATTTTCTTATCTTAACAAAGGTGTTCCTCAAGGCTCTGTCCTTGGACCACTTCTATTTACAATTTACATAAACTGAGTTAGTCATAATCTAAAACACAGTAGCATCCACTTATATGCAGATGATGTGATTCTACAGTGAGGATAGTAAGTATCTCTCTGCAATTTTGCAAGTTTTCCAAGGAGCGGTTCCAGGACATTAACCCAGGTCCAGAAGCTGGAGATGCTGAGCACAGAATACACGTCGCGCAGTCTCCACACACATCTCTGCTTATAGACTTGTGATCCATAAACAGGGCAGGCAGCATCGGAGCCACGGGAGCGGGTGATCCTGAAGCACACACCTCCAAACTGTTATGACCTGAGATGTCATGCCCCACCGCGAGCTCACTCCCAGTTTCCCAGTGATTGGAGTGTATGTACTCGAGATGGGCTTGTGCCAATTTAACCAGACTAAACCAAGACCAGGTCCAGGACAACAGAGACTGCATGAGTGGCATGCAGGATGTGAAGGTGTCCAGCAAAGAGCTTAAAGAGCCGAGTGTGTAATAGCGCTGTTTACATGAGTGGGAGCAAAAACACCCACGTAAACTTGAATGTATTCATTAATTATTCTATAACTTATAATTTGTTATTTATTCCCATGAAGGTTGTTTCATGACCATAATCCATGTGGGGATAGTAACACGACTCCAGTGCACTTGTTTTGAAGTTTATTAGTTACACTTTTGGCCTTTCACAGAATGCACCAGACCACGCCCTCAAGTGTTTAACTCCACCTCATATTTGGGCATAATCACACCTCTAGTTTAGAATTCCACGCCCTGCGCTGTCATCAAGTGCGCTTGGTGTCCTCTTGTCCACTTGTTTATTAAATGATTTGATGTCTTTTAATGAATTCAAAGCACTTTTAAAAGACTATTCTCAGTACCAGTACTCTTGTTTTAAAATATTCTATTCCATATAGTGTGTTTTCTATAATATATAAGTAAATGTTTTTGTGTTAACAGGCTGCTATCGTAAATGAGAGCTTGCTCTCAAGGGCCCTCCCTGTATAAATAAAGGTTATAATAATCACCATAAGACAATGATTTATATCTGATCTCAGAATCAGCTCATGATTCGATTTTTCATCACCCAGTCATAACATAAGCAAACCATGCACTATTGGAGGATCCAGATGTTTGCTTTTAAAAGAACCATTGAACAGGTCTGGGGATCCAGGGGTCTGGGGGACAGGGCCAGTCGTGCCGTGTCTAAAGGCCCCACCTCTGGGACGTCCTACAGTGTGGCTAGTGTAGTTAAAGCTGCTTTCTCTCTTGTAGATTGTTGGGATCATCACCAGACACAACCTGACTCACGAGTTCCTGCGGACTAAGCTGCGACAGCACTCCATCACAGTCTGACCCCCAGCTCGGCTCCCACGCTGAACCGGCCCTTCTGTTCGCACACAGCAGGGAGCCAGAGGACACTTTCAAATCTACACCTTCACCAGTGACTTTCGGTGTGTATCTGAGCTTTAACTGACCAAGTGCAGTCCTCGTTCTACACCTGCAAACTGACACACAGGGCCATTTCTTTCCTTGAAGTCTGGAGTTTTGTTTTTCATTTTATACTTTTGTTTTAAAATGTTTGTATTATATTTTGCACAGATAATTCTTTATTAACATTGAATATGATTAAATAAGGCTGCTTCTACTGTATGTAAAATCTATACATCTGCAGTGACTTTAGTTTTATTTTCAGAAAGTTTAATATATCCAGACTGTGTAACATAAGGATGCATTCACATGACGTCAGAACATTCTAGAATCTCTCAAGTTTAAAACAGATGAAGACAACGCTGGCTCTCTTTCTATCTGTAATGGTTAGTCTCCAGCTTTGATCTTTATGAAGCAAAGGTCTACTAGAGTTGAAACGAGTGAATTAGTTTCAACTAATCAATAATTGAAAAAGTCAACTAATTCAGTTATAAGTTGTCATCTGTTCCATACACAGCCAGAATTATCCCAAATAACACAAGACGAATCTGGTCGAATCTTGTTAAAATCTCTTATCAACTGGCCTTTTGCAAACTAAACAATGACTTGACTAATCAAAAGAATAATGGCAAGGTGAACCCATTACCAAAATGATCATTAGTTGCAGCCCTAAAGCCACCGGGTCAGTAAAACGGGATTTGGAGTAGAGTTCTGACTGTTTTAAATGGCAATGATTAAACCTTTGTTTATCAGGAAATTCATAATGAAAGCTATATTTATTTGTAAAAAAGTAAAAAAACAAAACTGATTCACTTTTGTCTTATCTCCCAGCCCTAATAGAGCAAGAATAGACTTATCATTTCCAGCATTCTTCTGAGACAAACATGGGTGCAGTATCTGTATAGTCCTGGGCCACAGATGAGGCACTGACTGTACCGCCACAAGAATGAGTTTCCATGGTTACCTGGAAACACATTGGTTTATAACAGACATTCTGTGTTTGTTTGTTTTTACGTCCCTTATTTGACCTAATGTGAGGGTGACACTGCAGCACTTTTGTTCATCGTTTTTTAATGTATATTTTCTCTTTTGTTTGAGAATGCAGTAACGCTGTTCCAGATGTACATTTCAGACAAACTTCGACTGAACCAGGCCAGTTTTAAAGGAACTAAAATGATGATGATGATTTATTTAAATGAATTGAGATGATTGTTGTAACATTCCATAGGCAGCAGCTTCATGACCGTCTTCTGCTCTAATGTTTTAATAAATGTAACTGGCTCAGAGATGTGTGCATTTGGATTGGGACGTGGGCTTAAGTCACAGCTGCTGTGGGGCAGACTAGCAGAAACATGGCTGCCATGCTCCAACCACTGTCACACTAATACAATGACACGAGGAAGATCATGTCTGAGCTGAATTAGGGCTCTTGGCTTTTGTCCCTTAATCAAAAGGTGGATGGTGTTTTTGTCGGCCGAAATTTTGTATTAATCGACTAATTGTTTTATTTAGATCAGGATTTACATAGACAACAGCAGTATGGGGCGGGCAAGGATTTAATTAAATATCGATTTTGAAAGTGAATAATTTTAATTTACAGTTTTATATAAATGGCATTGCTTTGTGATGCCCGCTCTGCCTCTTTAAGTTTACAAGGTAAATAACCCACAGACACAGGGAGAAGTGTAGACCAACCTGCACAACGAGCTTTATTTAATTTGTGTAAAAGAAAAGTTATAAAACACACAAGGGACAAAAACACTCCGATACAATGACAAACAGTTCCAGGAGAAGCAGCGATCCAAAGGCAGAGGCTGAGAGCTGTGATCAGAGGTCCTGGAGCTCCTTTATCCTGAAACAGACACAGCATCAGTGCCTCCTCAGAGCAACGGTGCCATAGTTTTATCACTATTTATTTAAAGAAACCTTGTTACATCAGTGTTTCTTCATTAGTATCTCAGATTCTTGCATGTTTGAGTTAATCCTGTTGTGTCTTGTAACTGCTCAGAAAATTCCTGTTTTCATAATTTGAAAAATAGAGACTCAAAGTGTCATGTGGAATTCTAAAATGTCACTTCAAAAATAAAAACATGTAAATTACAATTTGTGCTTGTTACAGTGAAATGTCTCTATGAAGAGTTCAGACTTGAGGCTTGTCGATGGACAAGCTTCTATTAAGCCGTTTTAAACCATAATATGTTGTTTACATTGAACACAATGTAAAATAATAATGTGCTTATGTTATAGTTCAATAGTAATACCTGAAAAGCATAGTACAACTCCTTTTAAAAATACAAATGTGGATGATTCAGAATTGTAATAATAGTATTGATTTCATTTGTTTTAACTATATAATTGTGTATATTGGTTTGGTAATATTTTTTTTCCGAGGGAAAATTCTGTAAATAAAAACAGTAATGTGCAGACCGTTGCCGTAGCAATAAAAAAATAGTTTTGAATATGAATATCAAGTGTTCTGTGATTCTAAAGAATAGGCTCAAAACCAAGAAATCATATTTGTGTTATGATGTGGTCTGAGCTTGTTCTGATAAAGCTCTGGAGCATTTGAATCAACACTCGGAGTATCCAGATTTGATAATAGTTTTAGTATTGATTAGAATCAGATTTCCTATATATGTGCTAATCCTAAATAAAGCTTTTGGGTTCCTTCCCAACAACAGAATGTGACCTCTGACCTCTGCCACAGCCGAGGCCGCTGGCATTGCCGATGCGGTCCATCCTGGCTCCGAAGCAGCCAGAGGAGGAGCGCCGTGCGCTCAGCAGGAGGTCCAGCAGCAGGCTCCTCTGACTGGCCTCGTCCAGCTCTGGACTCCCTGCAGGCCCTGGCGCTAGGACCCCGGGTTCCTGGTCCTCCTCAGGGGCCGCCGACAGGCTGGTCTCCAGGTGCTGCAGCACAGACTGTGAGGGGACACATTTTTCTGGTCACTTATGTTCTACTGCTCTACTCCTGCCCTGCGGTCCTGACCTGTCCTGCGGTTGGTCGGTCCTAACCTGTCCTGCTGTCCTGACCTGTGATCCTGACCTGTCCTGCGGTCGGTCCTGACCTGTCCTGTGGTCCTGACCTGTCCTGCGGTCGGTTCTGACCTGTCCTGCGGTCCTGTCCTGCTGTCCTGTGGTCCTGACCTGTCGTTCTTATGTTTCACATTAAACCCACACTAATGGTACGATGCACATTTATTGGCTGTCCTAGATGGAGGTCTAGAAGCCCAAAAACCGCATCCATTTCTGTACATTTATGTTATGTATTTGCCAATAAACATTTTGCATCGTAGCCGGGGTTGTGGTTAACATCAATAACAAAGCTTTAAAGTTTACTATTATGTTCATTTTCCTGGAATGTCCCCATTGTGGGACAGATAAAGGCTTATCTGATCTGACCTTATTTTATTTCATATGGGGCAGTGCACATGAATCAACATGTTAGACCCACATGGAAATGTGCTATTTTCATCTGTCGTCCCATTGGCCGGCTGATGGGAGGCAGAAAACACTCCATATACACAAGCACTGTTACCTCGAAGCTGCGCCTTCGCAAGTGCGCACTGCTCCACATAGTGCATTCCTCGCGCATAGTGCACTCCTCGCACATAGTGCACTCCTCCTCCACTTAGTGCACTCCTAGTGCACTGCTCCACATAGTGCACTGCTCCACATAGTGCACTGCTCCTCCACATAGTGCACTCCTCGCACATAGTGCGCGCACAAAAAAATCTATGGCGCGCAGAAAATAAAATTCACCACAAACGGCCACCGGGGCCAATCAAGCAGGAAGTGCAAGTATTTGACACACTGAAGAAGACTCTTGTGGACAGTTGAAGCACTGTCCAGGGGACACGTAGTGTTCTCTATATTTTTAGATTCGAAACGCTGTGTGTTTTATTACAATTAGAATCATATTCACTGAGAAATTAGTCTTATTAGTGCTGCAGCGCAGAGCGGACTGCGGCTCGAGGCGCAGCGCGGGGTGAGGGCACGTTTAAAAGACAACTGTGGTGTCACTATTGTGTAAATGAAACTTTCTTGTCCAGACCTGACTCATGAGTCAAAAGATAAAAATAAATAAGATAAAGACAAAAGATAAAAAAAAGACAAAAGTGTGACCGGAGTGTTCCTGCGTTGTGTAATGCTTGGTGTGTCAATCGAGGGGCCACGAGACACGGTTTATCCGTTTATTTTTGTCAATGGTTAACAGAAAAACATAAACAAAAGTTAACACGTGCCAAACTAAAAAAAGATATAACAACAATTAAATCAATATACAACATATAAAACATGAAGGACGACACGAGGGATGACTGACCTCTTCCCCACACGGAGAAGTGGCCGATATTGGAACTATTGGAAGTCACAACCCTCAAATTTATACTAGTGTGTCAAGGGGAACACATGAAGAAGAAGTAGGAGCTGGAGGACCTTGACAGCACAATAAAATAAATACCAGGTATGTTAAACACAATATTAAACAAAAATAATAAAGATTTTGTGTGATTATACTACAATAATACATGAACTGGTTACACATGTGCATCATTATCTGGACCATATTTCTGTCTAAATATGTCATGTTACAACGTGGGCACCTGTGGTGCCCACGAAGCATCAACCTGGACAACGTGTCCAACCACTGGAGACGTGAGAAGGACAGAAGTGCAAAAAGGGACAATTAAAGTCAAAATGTGTGCATATTCTAGTGACATTTATTATTATTTTGTATTTATGGATATTGATCATTACATGCTGTTACAACTAGATCATTTATGGGTAGAAGAAATGCTGATAAAACAAAATGTGTAATTAGATATTTTACGGACAAAGAGTTACAGGAATTGACAGTGTATCACAAGCTACAGCACATGAATGTTTTAATGGGAACAAAATGTTATGTCTGAAAAGTGTATTATGGACCACAACTGGACCACAGTCAGGCCACAACTGGACCACGACCAGGCCACAACTGGACCACAACCAGGCCACAACTGGACCACAGCCAGCCAAAATATAATGATGATATCAAGTCGATTTATGTCCAGTGTTTTCACATTCTGCTTGTCGAGGCTTTCTATGGGCAGCAGCGTGGTCAGACAGTCAGTTATGTGAGAGAAAACTGTGGCGCTTAGGTACAGTTTTGAGGCTTCTAATTCACCAGATTAAAATAAATTGCATTTATTTTTAAGTGACAATTGAGAGCCCATAATAACACCTAAATACTTGTACTTTTGCCAATCTACCAAAACTATTGGATTGCTCGCCTTATTTGCAGAAAATCATATACATGTTTTTATTAACATTGAGCTGTGAACATGATTTGAACGGACACATCACAGATAAAAAGCTTCTCAGCAGCTGCAGCTTTGTTCTTGCATCTACAGTGTCATCAGTGTAGAATTAACATGACGCTGCAGAACATACATTCGGAAAATTGTTGATGAATAGAGTAAATAAAAGGGGGCCAAGGGTTGAGCCCTGAGGCACACCTACATGAGAAAGTTTTAAGTAAGATTCTAGCCAAGATTTTTAGTACAAAGTGAAATTTAGATAATTTGGCCATTAAAATAGCAGAATTGGCTTTACTCAGAGAAGCTTGATGGTCCTTGATCACACCCCAGTAGAATGAGATTTACGGAATCCAAATGGCATCGGAGGCAATTGAAATGATAAAGAGTTCATACTTATGAATACTATAACTACTTATCTCCATTTGTTCACCCGACTTAAAAATGGGTGTGATCACAGCTGTTTTCCATTGGGAAATATTCCTTTATTAATTCACCAATTTACAATTTTACATATAGATGAGATTAATGAGACATTTAAAAACACAGTATTGATATTACAGATGTGCTTTCTTTTTGACCATACCGTGTCATATTTTGTATAAATGTGATAAAATAATGATTTAGGGCATTAGCCATCACACTTGCGTTCTTGTATACTCCTCTAATTTTACTTTTATTTCCTGTAGCAGACGTCCCTGTTTTTTCATCTGCCAGAGCTGCCAGTCTTGCGTTAAATTATCTCTTGATTCGTTTGTAAGGAGCAAATCAATGTTTGTTTCAGAGGATTTGGTGATTCTTGTTGGACCCTCAATAATTCTGGTTATTATGTAGTAATTGTACAGTTGTGGTAATAATGTGGTACATCACCACAATTACACAATTCCTGTATTTGATAAATATGAATAAATCTAACGTGAATAACACAAAAGAAGTTTATGTCATGTACAATATGATTTAAATATAAAACACGTGAAAGGTTATTTATTGGTTGATGAAATGAAATAATAAAACATCTGCAGATTGAACATAGTCGTTTCCAGGGGAGAGATATGTCAAGAGCGCCAACTGACCTACGACTTTTGCCAGCAGTGTCTCGCCTTCATAAATGAACAAATAGTTTCTTCTGAATGATTCAGGCTCAGTAGAAGTTCGACGCCTGGATTATGTTAATTGTCTCTGTTCATGTTTTAAGAAGACTAATGAAAGTGCAGTTATTGGCTCAGTCTTACCTTGAGCTGCTCCAGGTCTTCCACGGCGGCCCCTCGTCCCAGGCTGTGTCCCCGGGCCCCTGGGCACAGCTGACAGAGCAGAGGCAGCAGCAGGCCCCACAGGAACACGGTCCTCATTGTGTTCTCCAGGGCCCACGCTCAGAGGCCTTTTATACGGCCTCTCTGCACACACTATCAGGCCGCACTGGAGTGCATCGTGACAGCGGCCGATAAGCTGAGCTCAGGTGTGTCCACTGTAGAAGTGTGTCTGATGAGAGTCAGAACCCAGGCTGACCTCGCCTCACACACACACACACACACACACACACATACACGCACACACACACACACACACACACACACACACGCACACACACACACATGCACACACATGCACACACACAGAGACACGCGCGCACACACACACACACACACACACACATGCATACACACACGCACGCACACACACACACACACATGCACACACACACAGACACGCGCACACACACACACACACACACAGGCACACACACACACACACACACATACACACACACGCACACACACAAACACACAGGCACACACACACACACAGACAGACACACACACACATGCGCACACACACACAGCTCACGTCGTTACAAGTCGGTGCACTTGATGACAGCGCAGGGTGTGGAATTCTAAACTAGAGGTGTGATTATACCAAAATATGAGGTGGAGTTAAACACTTGAGGGCGTGGTCTGTTGCATTCTGTGAAAGGCCAGAAGTGTAACTAATTAACTTCAAAACTAGTGCACTCGAGTCGTGTTACTATCCCCACATGGACGAGATCATGGTCATGAAACAACCTTCATGGGAATAAATAACACAAACTATAAGTTATAGAATGATAAATACGATCAAGTAAACACATTCAGCTCTTAAAGCTCTTTGCTGGACACCTCCACCTCCCGCGTTGGACACCTGTTACTGCGGACCAGACTGGACTGTGCAGACTCATGAGCTCAGCTCAGAGAGGAACGTCTATTTGTGAAACACATTCACATCACGTTCACCCAAAATCCTTGACAGGTTCTACTCTGATGTGAGACAGGCTTCTACTCTGATGTGAGACAGCCTTATGAAGCCTGCGTGAATTCAGCCTGGAAGACCTAACTCCACCCATCTACATCCAGGCCACCTGCTACCCAGCTCAACCAACGCACCCAGTCCGGCCTGTCAGTCTGTGAGAGTTCAGATCTCTCCTTCACCACAGAACTCCTCCAGGTTTCTACTTTTTCCCATGGAGGTTTTTGTAGTTTTTCCTGGCCGAGAAGGAGAGTCCTAAGGACAGGGGATTCCCAGGACATTGCCCCTCGCACCTGCTCCCCATCTTCAATCAACGCACCAAGTCACTCCTCCCTGTGGCACGTCGCGCCTCTGCTCCCAATCAGTGCACAGCCGGTCCAATATTAACCCTCACTTCAGACCGTACTGCGACCCACCTCCCCTCCTCCACCTCTGCATCCCTCTCATCCTAATCATCTACCCTCTCACCATATCTACCACCACCAGTCTCCAGGCCCTGGGGGGAGACATCGAATACAAATAGATCATGGAGTGCCCATGATCGCAATGTCTTCCGCCGGGGTCTGAGCGTCAATTAACCCATGCAATAAAGCTTGCTAAACAGTCCTTTCTTTGTCGTCTCTGCATCTCTCCAGGGTGAATTACTCTGATGTGAGACAGGCTTCTACTCTGATGTGAGACAGGCTTCTACTCTGACAGGTTTTACTCTAAAAATGTTCAAATCAAAGCTAAAAACAGTTTTGTTTAGCTGAGCAAATGACTGAAAGGATTTTTCTTTGCACTCCTCTCTTTTATGTCTTAAATTGTTTTGTGCTGTGATTTCTTTGTGGTTTTAATGATTTTTTCCTGTTGTGTGAAGCACTTTGAATTGCCTTGTGTATGAAATATGCTCTACAAATAAACTTGCCTTGCTTCCTTACTTCCTCCTCCCCAGACACTTCCTCTAACTCCTCCGGGGGGATCCCGAGGCCTTACCAGGCCAGCCTAGAGACATAGTCTCTCCAGCGTGTCCTGGGTCTTCCCCGGGGCCTCTTCCAGGTGGGACATGCCTGAAACACCTCCCGAGGGAGGCGCCCAAGAGGCATCCGGAACAGATGCCCGAGCCACCTCAGCTGGCTCCTCTCGACGTGGAGGAGCAGCGGCTCTACTCCGAGCTCCCCCCGTGTGACCGAGCTCCTCACCTTATCTCTAAGGGAGCGCCCAGCCACACGGCGGAGGAAACTCATTTCGACCGCTTGTATCCGCGATCTTGTTCTTTCGGTCACTACCCAAAGCTCATGACCATAGGTGAGGGTAGGAACGTAGACCGACCGGTAAATAGAGAGCTTTGCCTTTCGGCTCAGCTCCCTCTTCACCACAATGATCCGATCGTGAGATCGACAGGCGGATCGGTGCAGCGGCTGCAGTGATGCAGTCGCTGCACCGATCCGCCTGTCGATCTCACGCTCCATCCTTCCCTCACTCGTGAACAAGAACTCCTCCACTTTGGGCAAGGACTCCCCACCCACCTGAAGAGGGCAAGCCACCTTTCTCCGGTCGAGAACCATGGCCTCGGATTTGGAGGTGCTGATTCTCATCCCAGCTGCTTCACACTCGGCTGCAAACCGTCCCAGTGCATGTTGCAGGTCCGGGTTTGATGGAGCCATCAGGACAACATCGTCTGCAAACAGAAGAGATGAGATCCTGTGGTCCCCAAACCGGACACCCTCTGACCCCTGACTGCGCCTAGAAATTCTGTCCATAAAAATTATGAACAGAACCGGTGACAAAGGGCAGCCCTGGCGGAGTCCAACATGCACTGGGAACAGGTCTGACTTACTGCCGGCAATGCGAACACAGCTCCTGCTCCGGTCATACAGGGACGGGACAGCCCTGAGCAAAGGGCCCTGGACCCCGTACTCCCGGAGCACCCCCCAAAGGACACCCCGAGGGACACGGTCGAAAGCCTTCTCCAGATCCACAATGCACATGTGGACTGGTTGGGCAAACTCCCATGAGCCCTCGAGCACCCGATGGAGGGTATATAGAGCTGGTCCAGTGTTCCACGACCGGGACGAAAACCACTCTGCTCCTCCTGAATCCGAGGTTCGACTATCGGTCGGATTCTCCTCTCCAGTACCTTGGAATAGACCTTACCCGGGAGGCTGAGGAGTGTGATCCCTCTGTAGTTGGAACACACCCTCCGGTCCCCCTTCTTGAACAGAGGGACCACCACCCCGCTCTGCCAGTCCAGAGGCACGGTCCCCGACCGCCACGCGATGTTGCAGAGACGTGTCAACCAAGACAGTCCTACAACATCCAGATACTTTAGGTACTCAGAGCGGATCTCATCCACCCCCGGAGCCCTGCCACCGAGGAGTTTGCGAACAACCTCAGTGACTTCAGCTTGGGTGATGGATGAGCCAGCCTCTGAGTCCCCGGTCTCTACTTGTCGGGCGGCAGTAGCTCAGTGGTAGAGTGCTCGTCTTCTGATCCAAAGGTCGGCGGTTCGACTCCCCGCTCAGTCAGGTTGGCGGTGCGATCGCAGCTGCCTCATGTGAATACTGCCGTTGTGTCCTTGGGCAAGACACTTAACCCAACTTGCCCCCCAGTGTCTGCGTATATCTGGGGTGTGAATGTGTGTGTGAATGGGTGACTGGTTCCTTGATGTAAAGCGCTTTGAGTACCTTGACGGTAGAAAAGCGCTATATAAATGTGACCATTTACCATTTACTTCCTCTTCGGAAGACGTGACTGAGGGATTAAGGAGATCCTCAAAGTATTCCTTCCACCGTCCGACGACATCCCCAGTCGAGGTCAGCAGGCCTCCACCCGCACCGTAAACGTGTTCGTGAGGCACTGCTTCCCCCTCCTGAGGCGCCGGACGGTTTGCCAGAATTTCTTTGGTGCCGACCGATAGTCCTCCTCCATGGCCTCCCCGAACTCCTCCCAGGCCCGGGTTTTTGCCTCTGCGACAGCACAAGCCGCAGCTCGCTTGGCCTGCCGATACCTGTCGATGACCTCCGGAGACCCACAAGCCAGAGTAGCCTGATAGGCCTCCTTCTTCAGTCTGACGGCATCCCTTACTTCCGGTGTCCACCACCGGGTTCGGGGGTCGCCGCCACGACAGGCACCGGAGACCTTGCGACCACAGCTCCGAGCAGCCGCATCAACAATGGAGGCGGAGAACATCGTCCACTCGGACTCAATGTCCCCAACCTCCCCCGGGACATGGGAGAAGCTCTCCCGGAGGTGCGAGTTGAATACCCTACTGACAGAGGGCTCCACTAGACATTCCCAACAGACCCTCACAACGCGACCCTCTCTTTCACTGGGGTAAACTCCAACACGTGGCGGCTGAGCTGAGGGGCTTTAAGCAAGCCCACACCAGCCCGCCGCCTCTCCCCGCGGGCAACACCAGAGAAGTGGAGCGTCCAGCCCATCTTGAGAAGATGGGTTCCAGAGCCCAAACTGTGCGTGGAGGTGAGGCCGACTATATCTAGTTGGTATCGCTCAACCTCCCGCACAAGCTCAGGCTCTTTCCCCCCCAGCGAGGTGACATTCCATGTCCCCAGAGTTAGTCTCTGTGTCTGGAGATCTGGTCGCCGAGGCCCCTGCCGTCGACTGCCGCCCAGATCTCTCTGCACCGGCCCCTTATGGATCCTCCTGCGGGTGGTGGGCCCACAGGAGGGCGGCCCCACGTCGCTCTTTCGGGCTGTGCCCGGCCGGGCCCCGTGGGGTAAGACCCGGCCACCAGGCGTTCGCCATCGAGCACCCATCCCAGGCCTGGCTCCAGGATGGGGCCCCGGTGACGCCGATCCGGGCGACGTAAACTGCCTTGTTCTTGTAGTCATCATAAGAGGCTTCTGAACCGATCTTTGTCTGACCCGTCACCTAGGACCTGTTTGCCTTGGGAGACCCTACCAGGGGCTTGAAGCCCCCGACAACATAGCTCCCGGGATCATTCGGGCACTCAAACCCCTCCACCACGTTAAGGTGTCGGTTCAAGGAGAGGAAAAAATATATATATATATATATATAAATAAACTGTATAGACAGTGACAGATGATAGCCTAAAGAACTTGTTAAAAGTCCTATGTTTATTTCTGATGTTATTTTATACAAAAATATTATTGATTTGTGCCACAATTTAAGATCATAAACAAAAACAAAGGACAAGACAAGATAATCCTTTATTAGTATATGTTGCACCCTTGAATGATACGCCGATACATTCCGTTTTGCAACTTTTATTAAGTCCACAGTTCAGAATAACACATTTGAGGCACGCAGGGTACAACACCCACAACACACCTGGGCCACACTCAACACAAATGAATAGGCGTGGCTGATCTACTTTTAACGCCACACGCCGTCCAGGTACCATCAACTTCCTCACATCTCTGACAGTAGATGGGGTCTCATATCGGAGAGCTTGGACTGTCTCTACCTCTTTGGGGTTCATCCTGTAGCCTTCAGCCGAGACGATGCGCCCCACATAACACACCTCAGGCTTGAAGAACTCACACTTTGTTGGTCTCAGTTTGATGCCAGATAGTTTTTGCCGTTGGAGCACCTGTCTCACATTGTGTACATGTTGGTCAAAACTATGGCTGAAGACCAGGACATCGTCGAGGTGAGGAACACACACTTCATCTCTCAAATCCCCAAGACAGCTTTCCATGTAGCGCTGGAATGTTGCTGGGGCATTTGTGAGTCCAAATGGAATGCGTACCCACTCATATAGTCCAAGGTGTAATAAAGGCGGTAGATGGTCGGCTCTTCTCACTCACAAAACCTTGATGGTATGTCTTTCCTTGATCCAGGACAGTGAACCACGAGTTGCCCCCGAGATTCTCCAGAATCTCCTGGATCCGAGCGATAGGATGGCGATCGGGCAAAGTTTTTTGGTTCAATAGTCTATAATCCACACAAAGACGGAGACTCCCATCTTTCTTCCGGACACAGACAATAGGTGAAGAATAGTGTGAACATGATTCCCGGATCCATCCTCTACTTAACAGGTCTTGAATATGTGTCTTTACTTTCTGATAGAGATGACGTGGGATGGAATTATATGTCCTTTGCACTGGGATATTGTCCTTTAGCTGAATGTCCATTTCCAGTCCTTTAATACATCCCGTGTCCCAGTCATCTTTGGCAAACACTTGACTCTCCTCCTTCAACATTTGCCGTACTTTCTGCTGCTGTTCTTGGGAGAGATGACTCAGGTCCACAGGCGGATCCCACAGCTCCCCTGGTGGCATCTCAGTAGAGTGCTCCGTTACATCCGTGGTTCCTCCCTTTGGTCTTTGCTTAGTTCAAGTGGGTATACCGTCAACACTATGCATCCAGCCAAGTGTGGTGCGGCCCCACAGTGTGATGTCTGTCAGTTGTATTTTCCACCGCCACCGTAAATCGTGTCTTGTCCTGGGGAACACAACAAGCTGCTCTCTTACGTTTAGCCCACTAGGCCATGGTGCCTCTGGGTTGGGCTCCAGCACAGCGTAAGTTACCCCCCTGTTTACTTGTCCACAATACACATTTAAAATACTATTTTGGGGTATAGTGATGGGGCGTCAGCTGAGATGAGCAATGTGAGGGATACTCTCGGGTTGGTGCTGCTTTAACACAGACAACACAGCAAAAGCAGTGCAACGGCCCACCTCTAAAGCTGAAGAGAGTCTCTGAACCATGTGAACCACTGGGTTACAGTTCCCAGAGGCATCACTGGTTAGGGCCAGCTCTTCTATGACATTGAATCCAATTATGGGACACTCCAGGTCACTGCTGGCCACGAGGACAAGAACCAGCACAGACTGTCCGCTCATTCCTGGGACAGCCTTGTGAGCCAAGGTGAACTCTACCTCAATCCATCCCTCATAGGGGATTTCTGTCCCATTCGCTGCAGACAGGTCAAGCCCACCTTCTTCGAGGAGCTCCGCCACTGGTCTCAGTTGGGCATGTGGCAAGTACTTTGCTTTCCAGTCCACTCCAACAATTGACACTTGTGAGCCACTGTCCCATAACACAGTTGTTTTCACACCATTTAGAGAGGCTCGAACCAGGCATCTTCTTCCCACTAGCTTTGCTGTTTGTCTCTGCTTGCTAGTAAGAGGGGCAGTCTGGCTGAACTGGACATCAAGTTTACCAAGATGTACCGTGGTATTTATCTTATTGAGCGAGACATAAGTACCTTTACGACAGCCAATTGCCCAGTGATCAGAACTGCCACATTTAAAACAGTGGTCACACTTGCCGTCGGGGTTCGTTTTCTGGCAGCGCTGACATTTCCGGAAGATCGGTGGTCTCTGCTGGAACCTGGCTCTTCTGCCATATGGTCGGCTGAACTTCTCTACTGGTGGGGGTCTTGGGGCTTGGTGGAGGCTGGAGAGCTGGGTGGACAGCTGCTGAATAGCCTCACAGATTGCCTTATTGCCCTAGTCTACTTTTTCCAGAAGTGTCTCACGCTTGGGGGGCTCAGTGGACTTTTTGCTGGTGAGTGTCAAATCAGGACACTCTCGGTCCATGTTAAATTCCTCCCCCACTGCTGAAACTCTGGCAGCTCGTGACTTGGAGATGGCGGCTAACTTGTTTCTTCTTTCCATTTCCAAAGTATATGCATCTGTAACCCTCTCCAGCAGCACCTCATCAGACACTTTTGGGTCCCGCAAATATGGCTTTAAATCAGTCCTGATTGTGTCATTCATCAGACCTGTAAGGACGGTCTGCAGGAACTGGTTCTTTATTAATTCAGGGCTATATTCGAGTCCAGTTTCAACCCTTTCAGATGCAAACAGAATCTGCTGCCTTAAGTCCATCACTCTGAGAACAAACTGAATGGGCGTCTCCCTGGAGTCCTGTGCTGCCCTAGTCAGAGAATGATAAAGTTCAGTAGCATCTTTTTCAATAAAGTGCGTCCTCAGAATTTGTCTCAATGCACAAAGAGTCAAGTCCACTCTGCTTTCCAGGTAGCTTTTTAATTTTATTCCTGGAACAATGGCCTGAATTACAGCCTCCACAATGTCAGCCTCACTGTATCCTTTATTTAGGGCTTTTTGGATCTGCCTCTCCAAACTAGTGTAGCCAAGTTTATCCTTTTGATGTGGTTCACCAATTTGCCCAGCAATTTTTAATTCCTTTCTGTAAAACTGGTGAACAAAGGCTGGATTTGCATTATAAACTGGAACACTCACGTTAGAGGCAGCAACTGGAACCTTGGACACATTAGGCACGTTTTGAGCGTTAGGTGCAGTACCTGATGAGTCGAGCAGAGGGGGCTCTTGCATTGGAGAAGCAGACGGAGCTAACGTCTTTAGTTCGTCAATGCGGTCACAAACTCGGAGCAACAGAGACATTCCTTCATCCTCCAGCGAAACGATGTCTTCTCCTTCCAGATTGTGGAGGATAATCCTTCTCATTTTGCGAGGTAAGTTCTTGTCCTCTTCACTTACAGTTAATTCCAACATTGTGCACAGATCATAGAGTTCCAAAGCAGGCAAAGTCAATAATTTCTCCTCGATCTGTCCGAGCGTCTCTTCCCAGGTCACGGACATTCTCCGACCGGTAGACATGATTTGCTTTTACCTTAGCGTGTAGGTTTAAAAGCGTTTTAGTCCTTGTGAATGGGCCTCAGCACTGTGGCTTCTCAGCTGGTGGCTTACGTCACCTCCACTCAGCTGTTCACCACAGGGGTGTTGTCCCGATGCGATCTCCAATCCGGGTCACGGCACCAAGATTTCTGTTGCACCCTTGAATGATACGCCGATACATTCCGTTTTGCAACTTTTTTTAAGACCACGGTTCAGAATAACACATTTGAGGCACGCAGGGTACAACACCCACAACACACCTGGGCCACACTCAACACAAATGAATAGGCGTGGCTGATCTACTTTTAACGCCACACGCCGTCCAGGTACAGCCCCTTTCATGAACGTTCACTCTAATTAAAGTGCTCCGTGCTAACATGTACAATCTAACACACAAAAGTAATAATAATTTAGCAGTGTATTGTACCATCACACTTAAATATCAGCATAATAAACTAGATGAGCAACACACACAGTGGGGAAATTTCAGTGTTACAACGCACAAGTAGGTGCAGAAGTAAAGAGAACAGATCACTTAAGAGCTGAGAAGCTTATCACTGTTTATTCATTTAACTTTATCTCATTCTGTGTAAACAACCAGGCATTTGGGCTCAATCTTGAGTGAGCATGTGGTCTTTGCAGACATTGCCTATAAATATGAAAAACACTTTATCAAAAACACAGTCCTCTCTGTTGTGGACGTCCAGTCCTCTGTTGTGGACGTCCAGTCCTCTGTTGTGGACACAGCCAGGAGAGAGTCCCAGATGACAGCCTGACATCAGGGATGATGGAGGAGACTGGAAACACAAACCCTGAAGCTGCTGGTGATTGTCCTGTAGAAATCCCCAGTGGCAAGAAATTTGAATAAAAAAACAAACAAATAACTATATAGCCTAAATTTAGTTTACTTGTACTTTCATTAAATATACCACAATCGAATTTAAAATGGTGCACTAGAACAAAATATTAAAGCTATGAAAACTGTATTTAATTTTTACTATCTATGTACTTTTCATTGGTTTTATACACAAACACAAGCACATACACAGTAGATACACTTTATTATTGCGCTCAGACATGAATATTTCTTTACTGACCTGATGGACAGATGGACAGGTGCCTGTAGTTGTTAAACTGGTAAAACAATTCATCAAACCGGACCCGGGACAGACGAAACTACAGCTGAGAGCGAAGTTTATCCAGTCTTGAAGCAAATGATGATATTGACTCAACTCGGATCCAGACACGCCGCCCAGCCGAGCGTCTCCGTTTTTGGGCTTTGAAAAGCAAATACGCAAAAGGCACTCTCTCAACTTTGATCCGCCATTACACTGCGCATGCGCACGCGGCTGACCCGCGTCTGCTTATTATTTTTCGGCTCAGCTCCCTTGCGTTGAGAACGCGGCTTATAGTCTTTAAATGTACAGGCGTCCAACTCCTGCGTCGAGCGCGAATCTGCGTCTGCGGTGTGATCGTGGCATTAGGCTGCTAGAATTATAGAATTTTCGGACTACCGAACCTTCGGACTCGTGGAGGGTAACCATCTCAACTGTAAAACTGCTACAAAAAGTTATTTGTTGTTCTCCTCTGGAATGAAACATGTAAAGAAGGAACAACAAATGCAAACGCTGTAGATCCTATTATAGGGTCTTTTGAGCTATCTGTATAAATCTGAACATATGAACCGTATAATGTACTCAACCTCCTATCCACCAGCAGCCTCACATTCCCAACTGATTTCCGAGCCTTGGTTTTATCCATAATATAAAGGTCTACTGAAGCGGCAGGAAACTCCCACGGAGGAGTGGTGGGAATTGCAACTGTAGGTGAAAACTATTTCTGGGTTTAACATCATTAACTCTGCTATGCCATTACTCCTCCATGCAAAACAACCCTGCTTTGACCTCTCACTTTCCCAACATGGAAGTAACGTTCTTACAGTCAAATGATGATCTTCAGAATGCCCTTTAAGGTTTACCCGGTAATGCATTGTCATTTGTTTGCGTCTTAGATATAGGGGCAGTTCACCCATCTCCCAGTGGTGGGCCGTCAGGGTGTCTACAGAGCCGCGGCGCGCGGCCGAAACTGTTAGGCTATTTCGTGCCGCGGCTCCTGAAACTGCTGGGCTATTTGACCGCACCGGGTTAGACCGCGCCGGGTCAGGGTTAGGGTTAGGGTTAGGGTTAGCTATATGGCCGTGCCGCAAGGCTTTCTCTGCTGGCCTAAACAAAATCTGAATATAATTTAAATATATATATTTTTTCCCTCAAATATGTATTAAATGATTCCCCAGAGTAAGAGTTATACTCTTCATTTCATGGCTTTCCTGTTGGTTGCACTGCTTCTGTCCCAGGTTGAGATTTGGAGGGCTGGTCTTTATGTTAGATCTTTTATCCAATCATATTCAGCCATCATGTGTTGCCAGGGGTCTAAAATCTGCCCTCAGGCCTTCAGACTCAACAGGGGGGCGCCCCCGCCATCCCTAACATGATAAATCAAAATGGCCCGCCATCCATTTTGACATGGGGAGAAAATAAAATCCGCGGAGCGTGGCGGGCAGGGAGCGCGGCGGGCGGGGAGCACGGCGAGCGGGGAGCGCGGCATGCATCGCCGTGGCCAGCGGAAACGTTGAAAAAGCTTTTTTGCGGCAAGACGCGGCGCAGCAACCAATCAAGAGATTACGCTGCTTACGCACTACCCGAAAAAAGGACCAAAACAAACCCCGCATGAGGTTTTGGCCAATCACAGAAGAGATTCTCACTGAGAAACAAGCATGTGTACTTACTGCTTCTGTCATTCTGACTTCATGTCTAAGGTCTAAACGCAGGCTAATCTTCAGGTTTTGACAAGAAAAAATGTGTTTCTCACTAGAGCATCCTCTTGAGACTATCTCAATGTGGTCATCTCTCAATTTCAGATTGTGAGAGGGGATTCTCCACTTAAGGGAGAATAAAGACCAAGTCAAAGAATTCCCTGTCAACAAAGATGCTGGATAACCTTATGCTCCTGGCAATTGAAGGTCCAAATAACCCTGATGAGCGTGACTCTGAGGCTGCCTCTGTCCAATGGATGAAAAGGCCAAAATGAGTTGATGTATCCAAATTATTTCAGCATACGACCATCAGCTAAAACTGTACACATTTTCATTATTGTGCATTGGTAATGGTATGTTTAGGGTGCGTGTAACTTTGGAAATAATGAAGGTACATTGAACCATCCTTGGAGGAAAATGCAACCCCGTATGAGGCATATTTACCATCCCTTTAAAAAATCCTTGGGAGAGCACTGAGTTTGCTATTGTATACGTCTGCTAGCTGTTACACATCAGCCAGCAGCAGGGGCATCACGTGCACGTCTTTTGATTGGATTACCAATATTGAGAGGCAGGTCCTATGGGCGGGTCTATGCAGAACCTCAGAACGAGGAAACTGAATTTGATAAACAAATTAATCTGCGTACTACTAAGCTGTTTTTTCAACCCACAATGGTGGAAGGAGGAAAATACATTGATTTGGTTGAGAATATAATTATAACACCTTTCTCAAGACGAACTTTTCAAGAAAAGTTAGACATTGTAAGGAGAGGTCGTCCGACGGTTGTCCGACGCCAACGCTGCAAACTCTGTCACAAGCGGTTTGTTCCCCACTTTTAAAGTGGGGAACGTCGCGGGCAACACGCAGACTAGGTGACGCAACGCCTGGTTAAACTGTGTTTCTGTCTAAATTTATAGTGTCTAGTGCTATCGCATCATAATGATGGTAATACGATTATTTATTCGGGTGGGACTGTGTAGAACCTCACTGAAGGCCTAGGTCCCAGACCCACGGCCCCACCTGCAATGCTGACACCGGGGAAGTCCTGACAGCTCCACAACACAGCCTCAAAGCTTGCGACTGGATCACCTCAATCTTTTTTAAAACTGTTGAAGCTGTTGAACTATATGCCACACTTCCATAGTCCAGCACTGATCTAATTAACAGTATATATATATATTTCATAGCCGCCCTACTAGCCCCCCAGTCCACCCCAGTCAAGCATCTCATCAATTCAGAATTTTCTTGTACTTGGTTAGCACATAAGATGTATGAACAGTCAGCCTTAGCTCCATCCACACACCCAAAAATGTAAATTCCTTAAAGGTTGAATGGACGATTTTTTTGGCACAAATCTGAGTCTTATTTCCTCGTGGCGTGGACTGCCGATTAGTCCTGCCACGTATCAATCATAAAACGCACCTACTGCTCACCTGCAGCTGCGTGTGGCTCGTCCCACGTTTCCGCGTGTCTAAGCGCATTGATCTATCATAATATAGTTCCCTCAGTGTATGGAGCAAAATGAAGACGGAGAAAGACAGTTCGAGCTGTCTCAGAAGTAGACGAAAATCTACGGGAGACGAGAGATGCGATGCGATCCGTCGCGCTAATAAACAAACGCACGTGTGTGTTGTATCAATCCACACGGGGGAGTGCGCATGCGCACTTCCGCCTGCGTTCTCAAATCGCCGAAAAATCGTCCATTGTGCCTTTAACTTGTTCTATTACTTGACCATACAGTTTAACTGCCACCTCAAAATATCTCTTCCTGGTAAAAATCAAAGCCTTTGTTTTCTCACCTGAGAACTTAAACCCCCATGCATAAGACCACTTTTCCACCGCAATGTTTCTAGTCACCAGCGTCAGATCAAGAGGTGAAGTATTCCCAGTCATCGTTTGAAGTATTCCCAGTCATCGTTTAAAGGGACTACACTAGTCCCAGGAAGGGGCTTGGGGTCCTGCCCCTGAACTTAAGATAACAAACTTCTTAATTTCTTGCCATTCTAAAAAAAAAAAGCCAATGACGGCATACCTCTAGCTACAAGCATGTTACTGTGGCAACCTGACAACCACTGCCATTGATTTACAGGCATTTTGAATAGGATGAAGAAATGTATGATAATTGTCATAAACAGTTAAACACACTTATTCTCCACATCACACTGAACAATGGAGACATAACTCATTCTCGCACTGTGTAGTCATGAAAAGGGTAAATTAAATAATATCCCAGCGTGCTTCAAGTTTTCCATCATCGTCCCTGTCCCCAAGAAGCCTCGGATCATTGATGACTACAGAATTAGTCACTACAGACACAGGCCTGTAGTCATGAAGTCACTTGAGTGCTTGGTCTTGCCCCACCTCAAGTCCTTCACCTCCTCCTTACCTACACCTACAGAGCCAACAGGTCTGTGGTCAACCTGGCACTCCACTTCTTGCAGCATCTGCACCCACCGGGAACCTATGCCAGGATCCTGTTTTGTGGACTTCAGCTCTGTATTCATCACCATACTCCCTGTTCTGCTCCAGGACAAGCTCCCCCCCTCATGACAGACTCCCCCATCACCACCATGGACTCCCTCCGCTTTCTCTGCACAACTATCACCCAGGACTTCAAGTGGGAGCCCACCATCAGCTCCCTCATCAAGAAGGCCCAGCAGAGGATGTACTTCCTGTGTCAGCTGAGGAAAGCCAGGCTGTCAGTGGAGATGATGGTGCAGTTCTACACGGCCATCATTGAGTCCATCCTCACCTCCTCCATCACCGTGTGGTGCGCTGGAGCCACAGCCAGGGACAAACAAAGACTACAGTCCGGTCTATATGGACCATAACCTTCCACCACAAGAACCGTTTTTTTTACCTCTGCTGTTGGACTCATGAACACTTCTTAAAGCCTGATAAATGTAACTGTAAATTTTGTGTGAAGTTTATTTTTATCTTACAGTAAATTTCAATAGTTTTTCTTTAATGCATTCCTTATTTGATACATCTTGCTTTTATTATTGTTCATTGTTGTATGCCGCATCGAATCCCAGGCATGTTCCTAGCCTGTGAATTTTGTTCACTGAATATGACAAAAAACCTTTTCTGATTCAGATTCTGAGAATAAAGTTGGCATTGTCTGTGAGGGAGGGGTGATGTTGGTGGGGGGATTAGAGATGTGCTCTTTGCGGTGGCCCTTACGTTCGTAAGGGGGGCGAGGGCCTTTATCGCCACACGTGGCATTAATTACTATTATTGGTGGGCAAGGTGCACTACGACCACACTTTGGCACCTGGCATTCCAGGGGTCTCCCATCCAATTACTAACCAGCCCTGACGAGATCAGGCAAATGTCTATTCCCTCATCAAAAACATAGCTGGAGTTGTAATTAGCTTCATTCACATTTTTTCAATCATCATCTTCTCTTCACCTTTTTTGCACAATTGAGTTGAATTTTGGAAGAAGAGAAACTATTTTGAAATTATTGATTGTACAAGCAAAAAATCTAACAAATTCTCAAATAAGAGTAAAAAAGTATTCTGAGAAACTATTAGAGTATGACGGTGCAAATTTTGACCAGGAACTCCGATATTTATCCTATTCTGTTGTTGGTTTCTGGTGAACAAACAAACAACCTTTTTTCATCAGGAGGGTTTACCACAGAATAGAATGAATATCGGAGTTCCCGGTCTAAATTCGCAGATTGAGAATGACTCTTGGATGAGAGTCGAAACGTTTTTTTTTTTTCAAACGATGTCCAGATGAAACAACTGAATCTTTTTCTACTATTAGAGTATGAGTAAAAGTAAACGTATTATAGTAACCTTCTGGATATAACATCTGGTACATAATTTAATAGTTGATTTAAGTTTTTTTCAATTGTTTTGACATTTTTGAAACTTGGTTTAGTTTGATCACTTAAGTCAAACGATCATCTGAACAGAGGCTTAGATGGTCAAATCATTTGGAACATTTCTCATCAGTTCAGTGTTTACAGACTATAGCGCCCCCTACTGTTCACTGTCAAGTTACAAAAATGTCCAATTACCACAACATTTCGGGAGATGATTGTATACATAAAAAGAAGCAAAAAACTCTATAGGACCTATGTCTTATTTTGTACCATTTGGCCTTTAGAAACAGAGATATCTCCTATACAAATCTTATCAGACTTGTCAGATCTATATAGAAAGTGAAAAATTATTTAGTGCAAAGTGACTGAAAATTGGCACAAACATTGGTCAGATCAAATCACTCTATAAAGTACATTACATTATATCTGTATGTGCGGGTTGCCGGTTCAAAGCCATGGTTCTCTAGACTGAAATCTGCTATTTGTGAAAGTTCCGTTAACAGCAACCAAACACTTCCTGTGACACTTACAAAATAAAGGCCTTTGTGTTTTACAGATACAAAAGCAGTTTTATTTTGACATGGCCTGACAGTGACGGATGATGAGAAATGAATGCTGACAAACAGCTATCGTCAAAATATGGTCTCTTTTTCATCTGTGTGCTTACAAACTCTGATATGGCATATCCAGATAAAACAGATTCATGAAACGACTCCTTTGGATCATTTACACTATTAAACTAGAGAATATATCCAATCCAACTTTATTTGTATAGCACATTTGACCAACACAAAGTCTCCAAAGTGCTGCTTTGCAAGCACAGGTAAAATATGCCACATATATGTAACATATTTTAACATATATGTTAAAATAATAAATACATAAATACGTACAAACCAAATAAAAATGATATAATATAGAAAATATATAAAATATACAGGACACGCTGGAGAGACTATGTCTCTCGGCTGGCCTGGGAACGCCTCAGGATCCCCCTGGAGGAGTTGGAGGAAGTGTCTTGGGAGAGGGAAGTCTGGGAGTCCCTGGTTAGACTGCTGCCCCTGCGTCCCGGCCCCGGATAAAGCGGTAGAAAATGGATGGATGGATGGATAAAATATACAAAATAATAAAAGACGGTCAGAGGACCACACAATTCTCATGCCGGGTTAAATGTTAATGAATAAAAGTGCATTTTTAAACAAGACTTAAAAGCATCAACTAAAGGTGCAGTCTTTATGTGGGAGGAAGAGCATAAAATGGGTGTCATGTGTTCTCTACGACGTGTGCCAGTTAAAAGACGTGCAGCAAATGTTTTAACAAACTGTAAGCGAGACAGGTTAGCTTGGCTGATGCAAGTGTACAGTGCATCACAGAAGTCAAGACGTGCAGAGATAAAAGCACGGATCGCCGGCTCCAGGTCGCTAAATGATAAACCCATTTGAGTCTAGATAAAACCCTGAGGTGATAATAACTAGATTTAACCACGGCATTTATCTGCTTGGCAAACTTAAAATCTACATCAACGATGGTGTGCTCGGCTCCTGGTCAGGCGGGAAAAAGGCGTGTCGGGGCTGTCAGCTTTCGATGGAGGACGTGTGGGGAGGCGGCCGCGTGGGTTGCGAGAGCTGTCATTGCCGCTTGTGGCTTACGTTTTTTGTGTATGTGTTATTGGCCCTTAATACAATAAGAATGTATGCAAGGAATGTCCATAAGTTGGGAACGCATGAGCGCTTCACATGGAGAGTGCTTTGTGTAGAGCGCTCGTTTAGTGCGCGCCTTGTGCTCACTTTTACACAGGTTTCGGACATTGACAATGATAATGTTCTATTTTCCTTCCTTCTCCGAGTGTCTTGGTGTTTGGAAGCGGGCGCACTTTCCCTCACAGAACCAATAGTCCTCTTCCAGCTTGTGGCGCTCGGGAACTCTTTAGAATGTGTGTAGGATTTCTAAAGCTTCATTCTTAGGGGAATTGTGTGGCTTATTACATGGGGCAGAAGATTCATCCTTTATCACTGTATTTTCAAGTATTTGGACACAGAACTATAGACAATCTGCATTCAAAAGATAAAGTGTGCAAATGTAAACTTTTATTGAACAGAACTTTGTCATACTGTAAGCCAAATTTATACAGTAAGGTTTACCTTTTCAAAATGAATAAATACAATGACATAATATAAACCTTAAATAAATATAGGAAATAAATAGTATCAAATGAACACTTTTGGTCAGGACATTTGGTTTAGGGATGAGATGTAAGACTTCAGGCAGACTTTGCACCTGCAGGAGAGAAAACAGGGTGAGAGTCAGGTCAGAGAGCACAGGTGAGAGTCAGGTCAGAGAGAACAGGTGAGTCGGGTCAGAGAGAACAGGGTGAGAGTCAGGTCAGAGAGCACAGGTGAGAGTCAGGTCAGAGAGCACAGGTGAGAGTCAGGTCAGAGAGCACAGGTGAGAGTCAGGTCAGAGAGAACAGGTGAGTCGGGTCAGAGAGAACAGGGTGAGAGTCAGGTCAGAGAGCACAGGTGAGAGTCAGGTCAGAGAGAACAGGTGAGTCGGGTCAGAGAGAACAGGGTGAGAGTCAGGTCAGAGAGCACAGGTGAGAGTCAGGTCAGAGAGCACAGGTGAGAGTCAGGTCAGAGAGAACAGGTGAGAGTCAGGTCAGAGAGAACAGGGTGAGAGTCAGGTCAGAGAGCACAGGTGAGAGTCAGGTCAGAGAGAACAGGTGAGTCGGGTCAGAGAGAACAGGGTGAGAGTCAGGTCAGGGAGAACAGGTGAGAGTCAGGTCAGAGAGAACAGGTGAGAGTCAGGTCAGAGAGAACAGGTGAGAGTCAGGTCAGAGAGAACAGGTGAGTCGGGTCAGAGAGAACAGGGTGAGAGTCAGGTCAGGGAGAACAGGTGATAGTCAGGTCAGAGAGAACAGGTGAGAGTCAGGTCAGAGAGAACAGGTGAGTCGAGTCAGACAGAACAGGGTGAGAGTCAGGTCAGAGAGAACAGGTGAGAGTTAGGTCAGAGAGAACAGGGTGAGTCGGGTCAGAGAGAGCAACGTGAGAGTCCGGTCAGAGAGAACAGGTGAGAGTCAGGTCAGAGAGAACAGGTGAGTCGGGTCAGAGAGAACAGGGTGAGAGTCAGGTCAGGGAGAACAGGTGAGTCGGGTCAGAGAGAACAGGGTGAGAGTCAGGTCAGGGAGAACAGGTGAGTCGGGTCAGAGAGAACAGGTGAGTCGGGTCAGAGAGAACAGGATGTGTCAGGTCAGAGAGAACAGGGTGAGAGTCAGGTCAGAGAGAACAGCGTGAGAGTCAGGTCAGAGAGAACAGGTGAGAGTCAGGTCAGAGAGAACAACGTGAGAGTCAGATCAGAGAGAACAGGTGAGTCGGGTCAGAGAGAACAGGGTGAGAGTCAGGTCAGAGAGAACAGTGTGAGAGTCAGGTCAGAGAGAACAGGTGAGAGTCAGGTCAGAGAGAACAGGTGAGTCGGGTCAGAGAGAACAGGTGAGAGTCAGGTCAGGGAGACTCACTATTGCGGCCCACGGTGTTGCAGCCCAGAGAGCTCATGGAGCCGATGCGGTCCATGCGCCGGCCGAAGCAGCCGGACGAGTTTCGGTTGGAGTTGTTCCGGGTGGCTTTGAGGTTCTTGGCCGAGAGGAGCTCATGGATCAGGGCCTCGTCCAGCTCGTCCTGAGGCAGGTCTGTGTCTGCTGGCTCCTCCTCGGACTTGTAGGACCCGGGGACCTTGTCAGCCCTGTGTGAGGGCCGGCCATACATCTCCTCTGCCCTCTGTGGTACAAGAACATCCTCCGCACTCAGCTCTGTGAGGGACTTCAGGCTGTCCAGGAGATACTGCCACACAAGACGGATTCAGGTGAAATTAGTTAGAAACACTTTTTAAAGCACAATTTGAAAAGTTGAACCAAAAATGTAATTTTTTTTTTTTAAAGAAGATAAATTATGCTTTTATTCAGATATTTTAATAATATTTTTACTATAACATGAGCAGATCATCAGTTTACATTTTGTTCATTGTAAAACCACAATTTTGATCTAAAACAGGAATGGAAACAGGTCCATTGACTTCCTGTTCCTGTTGACTTCTATGTATATCACTCAATGTCTTAATTTTTCAAATAATCACAGATACAGGGATGTAGGTGTGGATATGAGGTAAGTGAAAATAGGGCTTTTCTGAAGACTCGCGCTTCAGTTGCAGGACAAAACAGGACAAACTCAAACATGCAGGAATCAATTAAATGTTTAATCTAACAGCTACAATCCGCATCATCTGCAGAGTAAGTGGCCG
Organism: Eucyclogobius newberryi; assembly: GCF_026437365.1. Classification (NCBI taxonomy): domain Eukaryota; kingdom Metazoa; phylum Chordata; class Actinopteri; order Gobiiformes; family Gobiidae; genus Eucyclogobius; species Eucyclogobius newberryi. The sequence goes on along the minus strand of NW_027315801.1, from coordinate 18,396,378 downwards.
AGTAAGACTGACCTGTAGCTCCAGCAGTGGTCTTGTGCTGGTGATGGTGCCGGGGTTGGTGCCGGTGGGGAAGGTGCTGGTGAGGTGTGCCATCAGCAGCGCGCTCACACACAGGCCTGTCACATTCATGATGCTCAGCTGGTCTGCTCCAGGTTTGGCCCTCAGCAGTGCACACAGCTCTTTTATCCAGACGACGCAGGATGCCAGGAAGCAGAGTGACAATTCTGACACCTGCAGCTGATAACGGCCGCTGTTGGAATCTGTGTTGTCTCTCAGATAGTGTGTTTGTGTGACACTGGGGCTTCCTCCGCTCAGCCGCAGGACCACCGGACTATCAGAGGAAGTGTGGCCCAGTGTCATGAATGTGTCGGGAAATAAGGCGCTGACGTGGGACATACTCGAGCACATTTTTGTCACATTACGATGTTCACCTCATCTAAAGAACTCATGCCCCGGCTAAGTTAGACCAAATAACTAACAGACTTACAATGCAACGGCAAAAATTAAATGGAGCGTGACGTTTTACCGCCAACTGTGCCAAAAGTTTCAAATAGAGCATTAGAGTCAACCATCTTGAAAGTAACTAAAAGAAACAAAGAATACACTAATATATATATATATATATATATATATATATATATATATATATATATATATAATAAAACATATATATATAACATTAAATAACATTATTTAATTACAAAATCATTATTTAATTACAAAATATACAGTAAACGCATTAAATCTTTAGTATAATTACAAAGGTACATGGGACACTCTCCTGAGCTTTGAAATGGGACTCTTAGTATTCGTGAGACACATGCATTGTCACTGCTCCTTGCCTACCTAACTATCCAACCAGCTTTCCTATTCCCACAAGAAACCAAGAAAATGACACGTTTGCTTCTCTCACACTACTATAAATGTAAACAAATGTATACATTCAAATATAAAGTTATAAATTATATATTGTTTAAAAAACTGTTTCAATATGCAGAAATGTACTAAAAGATTATGTTTTGGGGGATATAACAATGGTGACACCTCATGGGTTTTTCATCAAATACCAAACCATATAATACCATACAATTGCACTACGTCTCTGCCAACATTTGCCTTAAAAATCTCTGTTTCACTCACAAAACCCCCCAAAAGATGAGGTGTGAGCAGAAATTGGTATCTGTTTTGGCAAACTAGAAGCCAGTGAAGGCAAGAGGAGACGACGGGAGCGCCACTGAAGCAGAACAATGTATTTCAGACAAAACAAATGAGTTACGGGAGCTGAAAACGAGGCTATGGAGAGAAAGAATTCAAACAACCTTCTTTCTTTTGTTTGTAGTATTTTGAGGCAAATAATACACTTAATCAATTTAGTAACAAAATGGGGAAAAGGTGAATAGTTTCCGTATGCACTGTACAGGCTTTATACAGCACATTTGAGTTGTTGATTTAGCACATATTTGTATGTTGGCTATCTCTTTTGTACATACACAAATACAGAAATATTACAGGATTAGGCTGGGGGACGTATGGGGGCCCTTCATCAGGAGTGGACTTCCCTCCATTATTAGATCTTTTATACAAAGTTTTGGGTTCAGTGCATGATTTCAACATAAAAACCCTTTTGGTTTGTCAGTTTATCTTTTCTTCTATAAGAGGAACATGAGAGGACAATAAGAGGAACATATGAGGACAATGAGATGAACATGAGAGGACAATAAGAGGAACATGAGAGGACAATGAGAGGAACATCAGAGGACCATAAGAGGAACATGTGAGGACAATGAGAGGAACATGTGAGGACAATGAGAGGACAATAAGAGGAACATGTGAGGACAATGAGAGGAACATCAGAGGACAATAAGAGGAACATGTGAGGACAATCAGAGGAACATGTGAGGACAATGAGAGGACAATAAGAGGAACATGTGAGGACAATGAGATGAACATGAGAGGACAATAAGAGGAACATGAGAGGACAATGAGAGGAACATCAGAGGACAATAAGAGGAACATGTGAGGACAATGAGAGGAACATGTGAGGACAATGAGAGGACAATAAGAGGAACATGTGAGGACAATGAGAGGACAATGGGAGGAACATGAGAGGACAATGAGAGGAACATGAGAGGACAATGAGAGGAACATGAGAGGACAATGAGAGGAACATGTGAGGACAATGAGAGGAACATGTGAGGACAATGAGAGGAACATGAGAGGACAATGTGAGGGGATAATGAAAGAACAATGATTAGACAATGAGCGAGGACAATGATTAGACAATGAACGAGAACAGTGAGAGGACAAAAAGAGGACAATGAGAGAGGACAAAGAGAGGACAATGAGAGAGGACAAAGAAAGGTCAATGAGAGAGGACAAAGAAAGGTCAAACAGAGGACAATGAAAGGACAATGAGCGAGAACAATGAGAGAGGACAAAGAAAGGTCAATGAGAGGACAATGAAAGGACAATGATTAGACAATGAGCGAGAACAATGAGAGAGGACAAAGACAGGACAATGAGAGAAGACAAAGAAAGGTCAATTAGAGGACAATGAAAGGACAATGATAAGACAATGAGCGAGAACAATGAGAGAAGACAAAGAAAGGTCAAAAAGAGGACAATGAGAGAGAACAAAGAAAGGTCAATGAGAGGACAATGAGAGGTGACAAATAAAGGACAATGAAAGGACAATGATAAGACAATGAGCGAGAACAATGAGAGAGGACAATGAGAGAGGACAAAGAAAGGTCAATGATAAGACAATGAGTGAGAACAATGAGAGAGGACAATGAGAGGACAATGATAAGACAATGAGAGAGGATAATGAGCGAGAACAATGAGAGAGGACAAAGAGAGGACAACGAAAGGACAATGATAAAACAATGAGCGAGAACAATGAGAGAGGACAATGAGAGAGGACAAAGAGAGGACAATGAGAGGACAATAAGTGGACAATGGAAGGGGACAATGAAAGGAAAATTATAAGACAATGAGCGAGAACAATGAGAGAGGACAAAATTAAGACAAAGAGATGACGAAGAGAGGACAAAGAGAGGATGAAGAGAAGCCTGGGACCACATTCTACTGTCTTCTACCGTGAGATATTTTCTCCATCTTCAACTTAGTCAACTTCAGATCCAGGAGCTTCTTATAAATACTATCAAACTATTATCTCTGCTCGGGCAAAGCTAAAATGTAGAGGAAGTATTGACTCTGGACTTTACTACCTCACAGACCGACCCCAGTTTGTGAGAGCCCGGGACTGTGTGTCTGACACTCGGACCAGCAGTGTGGGGGCGCCCCAGGGCACCGTCCTCGCGCCCTTTCTCTTCACCCTCTACACTGCAGACTTCAGACACGACACGGGCAGCTGTGTCCTGCAGAAGTTCTCTGATGACTCTGCTATCATCGGACTCATCACGGACGACGATGACGCGGAGTACAGGGGACTGGCGCAGGACTTTGTGGACTGGTGTCAGCAGAACCACCTCCTCATCAACGCTGGGAAGACCAAGGAGATGGTTGTGGACTTCCGCAGACGCCACCCCACTGCCCCCTCACCAGTGAACATCCAGGGAAGGGACATTGAGAGAGTGGACTCATACAAGTACCTGGATGTTCATCTGAACCACAAACTGGACTGGACTCATAACACAGACGCACTGTACAGGAAGAGCCAGAGTCGGCTCTACCTCCTGAGGAGGCTCAGGTCTTTTGGAGTGACAGGGCCACTCCTGAAGACCTCCTACGACTCTGTGGTGGCATCAGCCCTCCTGTATGGTGTGGTCTGCTGGAGCAGCAACATCATAGAGAGGGAGAGGAAGAAGCTGGACAAATCTCCGTCCTGGGCTGTGCTCTGGACTCAGTGCACGAGGTGGGGGACAGAAGGGTCCTGGCTAAACTCACATCTATGCTGGACCATGAGTGTCACCCCCCGCTCTGGAGAGCAGCTTCAGTGACAGACTGATCCAGCCTCGCTGTGTGAAGGAGAGATTTCGCAGGTCTTTCCTTCCTGCTGCTGTCAGACTTTATAACAAACACTGCTAGCCCTGAACATGTGCAATACTGATGTAACTGTGCAATACCATCATATTCATGTGCAATACTGAATTAACCATGTGCAATACCTGTAAATAAGAGTGTTCTATTTTGTTTTTATTCAGTTTACTTACCTGCTAATAGTATTACCTAGTCTTGTGCTAGCTATTTTTACTTTATTTTATTTTATTATCATTATTTTATTATCATTATCTTATTTTTATTTATCTATTTTATTTCCCCCCCTCCATTCCCTATTAAGATAGGAGAGGGTGTTTTGTTAATAAGAGTTTTTTGTTTTGTTCATAAGAGTTCTATTAAGAGTGTGTTTTTGAAACTTCCTATAATATGTCTTTTCCTCCTGTTTCTACTGCGTTGTAACAACAAAATTTCCCCTTGTGTGGACATTAAAGGATTATCTTATCTTATCTTATCTTACTAATAATGTTTTGTTTATTTCATTTTTGGTACAGAATTCATCTCCATATCATCAGAACATCATATTCTTTCCATTTATTTTCTTAGCAGCTTCTAACTATTGGCCAAAGCTCGTGTCGGACACAAAACACTTTCCAAAGACCAAACAAGAGAATTATGCAAAATATGTTTTACTTACACAGCACGTACAAACAATATGAGGACACCAGAATAAATAAATACAAAAAACATAATTTATTTCTATATCTCATGTGTGAAAACTGTAACATCCTTGGTAAAGTCTTGACCCAGTCAGGGCAGGAGTCCCAGGGTCCCAAGGGCTCCACACGCTCGTGTCGGGGCCTCTGCAGAGAAAACATCAGGATGAACTCATTTTCACTCTTTCATTCATGCATCTGATGACTGATTTTTTGGTTCATTTGGAAATTAAATAGTTGAAATATATGTAATCAATCCACATTATAGTTTGAATTAATGATTTTATATGGTTGATTGAAAATAAAAATGAAAATATAACATTTGGGTTCAAAGATAGGACTGTTTTGTGATATTTTGGTCAATAATATCTGTGCAGTGTGAAATGTAAAATGTAATACAACGTAAATGTAGTACATTGTATTACATTTTAAACACCTGATGCAGACGTTTACAAATGAAGAATTCATTTGTAAAAATGTTGAGGGTTTACATTATACTCTTTATCTCGCAGTGTTTTTAAAAACAAAGAATTTTAGTGCAATTGAAATATTATTACAGCGCTTCTTGACATTTAATTATAATGTTATTAATGATCAGGATCCTGTGATCGGGATTTTTTGTGTTATTTATTTAATGACTCCAGAACTTTTGGTAAAGAAAAGTGACTATTGTAAGAGGAAAAACAAGTAAACAGCTTCAACCTTTTGGGGGAACATAACCCTAACCCATATTTATTCAGGCTTGGTAACTACTTAATGAGTCCCCTGACTCCTAATGCCTTCTTAAGTAGTTACTAAGCATGAATGATGATAAACCATTTGTTTGTTATGAATGAAGTCTTTATTCATGCTTTATTAAGGTTAACTAAGGTGTAGTTATTATAAAGTGGTTCCAAATTGTTGTATGGAAAAAGGTGGCCCTACATTTTAGGTGAACTGAATTTGTTTCTTTTCTTTTTGTTTTTGAGTATGTGCAGTATGAGTGCATTTGGGGTTGTACCTGCGTCTTTGGCCCTCAGGAGCCCTGTTTGTCTCTCAGCAGCCCAGGCCGCTGAAGGATCCGATGCGCTCGAGCCGGACCCCGAAGCAGCTGCGCAGGTTGCCCTTCTTGTAGCGACTCCACGAGCGTTTGGAGGTCCTCATCAGGTCTTTGAGCAGCCGACTCAGGGCGTTCTCTTTGTCTGCCAGCGCTGAGTTACTGGGGTCCTCCTCCCAGGGGCCTTCCTCTGGAGCCCCGTACACAGCTTTGAGCATGTCTGCGCCCAGCAGCTCTTCTGGCCCCTGGAGTGGCAGCAGCTCTTCCTGCAGCTGCTGCTTCAGACTCTGCACACGATCAGAAAGTCACAAAAACATTTATATGTGATTCAACTTCAATTTCAGCTTCATGGTTCCACCGCCGTCAGAACTCATGAGATGAGATTATACTGTCCAGAACTCTGAGTCAAGTAAGAACGTTTGTCTTGGACGGACAAAGAACTGCTATACACGCAAGCACACACACACACACACACACACACACACACACACACACGCACACGCACACGCAGATAGATTCATTTTAAATCCAAAACCATTGCTCTGGAATGGATCAATATAAAACAATTACATGTATTGAAGATAAACTATTCATTCTTTATCACCTCTGTTTTCAGGTCCTCCTAATTATTGAGTCAATGCGAATATAAAAAACTCTTTGAGATATCAACTTGAAACATTTTCGAGCCAATGTTTTTAATCATGTAATGCTTTCATATATTAATGAGTCAGTTTATTTTTGAAATTTGCCAAAATCGCACATAATGTGAGACATAAAAATATGAAACATGTTTTAAACCAGGTTTCAATTTCTTGCTTCATTTTGCTGGTGTAAGAGATTAAAAAAAAGGAAAAAGAAAAAACACAGTGGGGATTTTGAATATTGTACTTGAGTAAACCAGATCATCATGAAAATTGGCGGAAAAAAATCTAATTAGAATTGAACAAATCCTTCACCACAATCCATGAAAATCTGCCAAAATTGTAATGTTTGGTGTGTGTCGTAACTACTCCAAGAGTGGATTTTTATGTCACATATGTGAAAAATGCCATATAGATATATGGCCATGGCTACAGAGCCGCGGCGCGGTCAAATAGCCTCATGGCTAACCCTAAACCCTAACCTTAACCCTAACCCTAACCCTAACCTTAACCCTAACCCTAACCCTAACCTTAACCCTAACCCTAACCCTAACCTTAACCCTAACCCAGCGCGATCAAATAACCTAGCAGTTTCGGCCGCACGCCGCGGATCTGTTGACACTCCCATAGATATATATTGAAACATAATTAAACAGATTAAAGTGAAGATTGTAAAATGTAAAATGGTTTACAGAGCAAACAGACCAAAAAGAAACAAAAGTGAAACAGAGTTGAGCGTGTGGAGTCTGACCTGGGTGAGTGCGGGTGTGGCGGAGGCGGGCAACAGCAGGAGCAGTGCAGACAGCGAGCAGACGACCAGGAGCAGGCCCATGATGATGACAGGAGTGTGCGGCAGGAACCAGTGAGCTGGAGCAGACAGGTGCTGCCTTTATACGCACCTGCCCCTCTGACATCACAGCTCAGTGCTTAACGACGTGTGACGGGCAGCTAATGAGCGCCGCTGGCCCCCGCACAGGCCGGACACAAACGCGCACACACACAGTCAGTGTGCGTCCTCTTCACCTCTGATTGTCCTCGTGGGGTGTCGTTACCTGGATGAATTGTGGTTCACGGTAAAGTGATAAGGTTGTATCTACTGGAGGATCCGGCCCCGCAGTCTGACATGGGGGCCCTCCACATTTGAGGCAGGACAAAGGTCAATGTGCCGCTTACCTCCACCTCCGCACTGAGAGGCTAATGGCTCACTTAACTGCACCCCGAGGGGGCAGGGCCCTAGGAACACTCCGCTGAGGGGCTATTTTCATATTTCATGGAAAGGTTTCTGTGAATGTGAAAGATTTGCAATTGATGTTTTTAAGATTCAGTTTGTTAGTCTTTTTATTTGGTCAGTGCATGTTAATGAACATACATGAAATACAAGCTGTAAACACGCCGGATTGTAGCCATAGGCTCATTTCCATCCGTTCTGCTCCATTCACAACACACTCTCTTTCATCCACCATCATACTAGTGTACATGTCTTTAGTGGGAGGGGAAACTGGATTACCCAGGAATATTCCAGGAATGTTAACTGTTAGAGAGCGATGTTTACGATGTATACCACTGCATTTGTTGGCACTATATTGTTGTGGCCACGGTTACGTGCTGTTTAAAATAATAAAGACGGAGCCTCTTGCCTCTCCCTATGAAACAGAGCGTCTGGGCTTTATGGTTGCCGATTATGAAAGACACACATGCCTCCTGTCTTACGTATTGCTAACTTGGTGTGCCACTGGTAGTATTCTGTAAGGATGTCTACACAATCAGAAGGCATGGGGGAGAGTTCCCGCACACAAGCAGAGCGACCCGCAGCAGAGCGACCCGCAGCAGAGCGACCCGCAGCAGAGCGACCCGCAGCAGAGCGACCCGCAGCAGAGCGACCCGCAGCAGAGCGACCCGCAGTAGAGCGACCCGCAGCAGCAGACTCAACATCAACACTTAAGAGAAAAGGAGTTCCTCTGGATTTGGGTTGGCATCAATATATATGTGACAATGTCTTTACGGATACATAATCAAACACTCAGACATTCATGTTGGCTTGCTCTCTTCAGCGCTCGAAGCTAAGATAACCTGGTTAGTACTTACTAGGGAGACCGCTGGAATGCCAGGTGCAAATGTAGTGCATAGTGTCATTGTGTTGGGCCCCTAGTGTCTTCAGCAAGACACTTCACTCATGTATGTTTATTAACATGCACTGTCCTCACCAATTAAACTAATAATCATAATCATTTCTCTGAAATACACTTAAGGTACCATTTTAAAAACTACACGGTGATCGCTGCAGTCTTCCATCTCTGCAGGACCTGTACGTCTCCAGGGCTCTGGGACGAACAGGTCGGATCACAGCCGACCCTTCTCACCCTGGACATGGACTATTTGAGCCACTCCCCTCAGGCAGGAGGCCACTCCCCTCAGGCAGGAGGCCACTCCCCTCAGGCAAGAGGCTACGGTCCATCCGGAACAGAACCTCCAACCACAAGAACAGTTTCTTTCCCTCTGCCGTTGGACTCATGAACACTTCTTAACACCTGTCACTTTAAATATTATTTCATTCATTCACTCACTGCACTGTTCAGTTTTTGCACTACATTGGTGAATTTAACTGTAAATTTTGTATGCATAGTAAGCCTACCGGTATTTTTTATTTCTATCCTGTAGCAGATTTAAATTGGTTTTCTTTTTTACTTTTCTTTATATAGATGGTTTTATCATTGTTCATTGTTTGTGTTGCACCAAATCACCAGGACAAGTTCCTATGTTTGTGACTCTGTTCATTGACAATGGCAATAAACCTTTTCTGATTCTGATTCTAAAGGATTGATACGATGTTTGTATTTGGTCTTGTTTAGTTGAAACAACCTTGTTCTGGATGTCTCGTATTCTAAAAAAATGCTCTCTCTGCCTGTTGTTTTCTTAGCTTCCAAGATAGCTATTTAGAGAATTTGAGCCACTTTCATAAATCTTTGTTTGGTGAAGAACATTCAAAAACATATTTCTTTTAAGGCAAAGTCGTTAATTTCACCTATCTTTTTCATTTCCTGTAGCGTTTGAGGGTTCTTGTTTTCTGCATGTTAATCTACCAACAGCTTTACTTTCTTCTGAAAATCTTTTAGTTTTTCCTGCCTTTGTTTCTTTTTGGGGTGATAGCCCCTCAAAACTGCATTTGCTGCATCCCAGAGAACAGGGGGAAACATGTTTGTTTTTCTCTACATAATCTCAATGTCATTTGACGTTGTCTTTATATATTGAGGGTCATTGTCTAGACTAGCATTAAATCTACTAAGTGTGTTCTTTTTGTTTCTGTTCCAGATCTACATTGGACAGGGGCATGATCATTTTATCACTTTTCTACTGTACCTATGTCTTAAAAAATATTATTCTGGTATAGATCTTATGCGGATTGGAAAACACTGTTCCCTCAGTGTTATTTTCATCAACTAAAACATGTCAAAATAAATAAATTAAGTAATTGTGATGAACAGAGCATTAAAAAACTCAAACATGAAATAAAGACAATTGTTCAGAGTGTCAAAGAAACAGAACATATATATATATATATATATATATATATATATATATATATATATATATATATATATATATATATATATATATATATATATATATATATATATATATATAATTTATTTCTTATAAATGTCAAGTTACGTGAGAACATATTATTAAAACCAATCTGAACATAATGAACTTAATGTGTGTGGTTCTGAATGTTTTCTTGAAGCTTGTATCTGACACACACACACACACACACTCACACACACACACGCGCGTACGTACACACACACTCACGCATGCACGCACGCACACACTCACACACGCGCACACAAGCGCACGCACACACGCACACACACACACACACACACACACACACATGCGCACGCACACACGTACACTGTTCCCTGATTGTTGCTTGAGTGTGGAGTTGTGCCTGAATTGCGCTGACAGTCCTTATTATAATATAAAGTGAGCTGCTAAGTGCATCTGTGACTGACACTCTCCTCAATTAGACCTCATCATCTTCACAACAGGACCACCACCAGCAGACGTCACCCACCTTCAAGCCCCTGGAGTGCACCAGTTCAGACCCTATTTTGTGATTTGACTCAGTTTTGTTCTAGGAGTGGTTCAGTCATTGTCTATATCTTAATTGTACTTGTCTAAGTCAGATGATCTAAGATCAGCTCCAAGTTTCGACTGGCCCTCAGACCGGTTCACTTCAGAGCACTTTGGAACACTTCTTTAATGGAGTGCGTTTTCATGTTCAGGGCCTGGCTATGGAGATCTGCTATGTGAGCTTATGTTTCATTGATGAATAAAATCCAACTTGTATCTGAATTACACCTGAATCATCAAGCTGATCTCAATAATACACAACAAAACATTTAATTATTCCAATGTGAGTCGGGGCTTAAGAGTAGTTCGTCCTCAGTTTTTTCTGCATTTATTTCACACGCAGATACAAGTGGTAGAGATTATTAAATACATTATGATCCGGTAATATACTGTTTTCAGTCTTCAGGATTCTTCTCTGCTTTTTGCAGTCCTGATGGCTCCATCAAACCCGGACCTGCAACATGCACTGGGACGGTTTGAGTCAAGTGTGAAGCGGCTGGGATGAGAATCAGCACCTCCAAATCCAATCGGCTGTATCGGACTTTTGTGGTGAAGAAAGAGCTGAAAGACAAAAGCTCTCGATTTACTTGAAGAAAAAACAGAGGATAAAGTTTTCCTAAGACACCAGCGTGGACTGTCGGAGTTGAGATGGAACAGCTGATGGAACAGCTGATGGAACAGCCTGTGCAGAGTGTGGACATATTCATCCGTCACATTGTCACTGTTAGTTTCACCGCGACACAGAGGACTCAAGAGATCATCACGAATCATTGATCACTCCTGTCTGAAATGTCCCAGTTAATTTATGACTCCAAATGAAAACACTGCGTGACGTGTCCTTTTGACCAGAAGCAGAGACAACAGGCATGTGGCACCACTTTGGAGCTGACTCGTCCGGTTTTTACCAAACCTGAGGAAACCGTTTTCAAAGAACAGGGGACGGTGGTTCATCTGATCTGAGCAAATCAACAATTTTGGAAAGTCAACTGATGTTGTGATTTTGGGCATTAAAAAAAATCAATTGAATTGATTTGAATTGATCTAGATCAACTAAAGTGCTCATGTGTGGGTGAAAAAAAAAATTCCATCATGACATTGTGACACTTTGCGTGTAGTTTACATGAGTTAATATAAGAAAATGTGTCAGCATATTGTTCTCAATCAACACTCATGTGCAATGCCTTGAACCACTGCACCACCAGCATTTTGAAAATGGTCTTGATTAATTTTGTTGACATAGGTTTTTGATACAAAAAGATGTTGGATATCCTATTTAGTATTTGAGCAAACAATAGATTCTACAAAAAAAATGTGCATCTTGTTGAGTCGAGATTGTAAAGTTTGGTGTAGGTGCTACTTATTGTTTTTAAATTATATTTGTATAAATGTTTTCAAATTTCAAACACTGAACACATGACAGAGAGAGTAAAGACAAGGCATCCATTAAAAATAACAAAAATAATGACACTACAAATAAGTCCCATTAGTCCAGAGTCTCTCAAAAAGGTAATTCTTCGATGTCTGTTATTATTTCTGTCTGTTTTTTTGTGATGACTTTCTATCCTGGGGCCAGGAGTATGCTCCACAGTTATCCATTCACTGTTTCCATGGCTGGAGTTTTGAGGCAGAAGTGGGATCAAGTGGGAGGTGATGTCAAAGACAGTCTGTTGTGCTTTATTGATCTCAGTCTAATATTTTCAGGCAACAGGACAGTCCCAGTGGTTTGCCTCCTGGTGCCACAGTTTCCCCAATAGTTTGCATTTCCATTGAGTATTTAGCACTTTGACACGGTGGTATGAAAAAAACGTGACTCATTTTTCAACAAAATTCCCTCCAAATATGTGATTTTGTAGTCCTCCGTTGGGATTTACACACATTTTCCCATTCTTCATCCGTCAAAACAACATCTTTCCCATTTGTTTTTTTTAGAGTAGCTCTCCAGACTATTAATGCTCTGATTTTGATAATATTCCCCTTGAAAGAATTAATTTCTTGTCTATGAGAACTATTTATTGCAAATGCCTAAAAAAAAGTCTTGTTTCTCCAAGCCAAAGGATCCTTTCAACATATCAACATTTGTCAAGTGATTATCTTTTACAATCTGGTGAAAATGTTTTATACTATTTGTAATCCAGATCTTAAATCTCAAGTCAGTTCTAACTGGTACAAAACCCTGGTCATAAGATTGTATCATCTTAGTTTAGTTTGTTTGCGTTGATTAACTCCTTCCATGTTGTAAGCACAGATTTTACCCAGGGATTCTTAACTTCCCTCAAATGGCTCAACTGTTTGTCATCTGCCAGTAACGGGGGTTCCTGCACAACCTTCTTTTTTCTATGGAGCTTCATATTCTGGGTCACACCAGTACTGCAATGCTCTGATCTGAGCTGAAATAAAGCAATTTTTCAGACGGTAAACCCCAGCCTCCTTTTTCTTTTGATAATTTTAGAGTTTTAAATCGGATGAGATGTTTCTTGCCTTGCCATACAAATCTTGAGATTTTTATATTACACTCATCAAACAGCTGGTTGGGGTGGAAACTTATAATGAAAACTTTATAGTGTCCATTTTTCTACAATATTTCTTTATAGTGGAGAGGAGAATAGTTTTTCTCTAAAATTGCTGATAGCTCTTTATGGAGGACCACACCTAAATATTTAAGAGATTCCATTTAAACGGGTAAGTCTCTCTAAAGGACAGAGGGGGTAGGTATATGTACTTAAGAGATAATTTCAGTTTTTTGTACATTCAATTGGACCGATATCATGAAGGAAATGCATCACATTGGGTATGGACATTTCTGGTTTGGTCAAATTTAATGGAACATCATCAGCGTAGCAGGCAATTTTATGTTCTGTCCCGTCAATCGAAACACCATAAATTGTTTCGGATTGTCTAATATATCGAGCCAATGGTTCCAAGTACAAAGTGAACAACAGACAGGACCAAGCACAGCCCTGACACACCTCTCTTTCCAAAATCAGTGACCATGATTTTTTTTATTCTGGATGTTGGACAATCTTTTGTTATTAATTCTAATCTAATCTATTTTAAATTTGGTTAGCACTTTAAATAAATAAGGCCAGCTAACAGAATTAGAAGTTTTCTCAGTATACAGGCTTATTATTACAGCGTTGTATGTGGTCCATTATGTGTAAGGATCATCTTATGTTGTCTTGTGTTTGTCTTTTGTTAATAAATCCTGTCTGATCATTGTTAATTAAATGTATTAAGTACATAATAAATACATTTTTTACATTATTTTGGACATAATTGAGGAGTATAAACGATAGTCCACATTCAGAATAGAGATGAGTCTATATGAGGCACAGTCAAGTCGGTCCTTCCCCTCTTTAGGTATTAAAGATATGATAGCTTCCTTCCAACTTGGAAGAATCTGAGCTTTTCTAAGGGCCCAATTAAAAGTGTATGAAATCAAGGGAGAAAGTGTGTATTTTAGAGCTGGAGAATAATTGTTTTTAGTCGTTTGATTGCACTTGGAATTTCAGTAGTTGTTATTTTAGCACTTAATTATTTAGTTTTGCTCTTTGGTCATGGAGGGTAAATTGAGAGTGTCCAAACATGACTGTATTTCTTCTTCTTTGTTTCCTGATATTTTGGTGAAACATTTTTGTAAAAGGATTCAAATACTAATAGTATTTATTTGTGCTTGTTTCGTTAAAATTATGTTATTCTGTTGAATATCTTGTATTTTAAACTTGTCATTTTTAACCGCTTTCATAATATCTTTGTTTGGCGAAGAGCATATGGTTTCCTGTGAGGCCAGGTTATTAATTTCACCGCTTGTCTTTTTCATTTCCTGTAGCATTTGAGGATGCTTGTTTTCAGCATGTTTAGCCTCTAGCAGCTTCAGTTTGTTCTGTAAATTGTTTTTTGCCTTTGTTTCTTTTTGGCCAAGGTAACAGCAATTACCCGGCCCCTCAATACAACCTTTAAAGCATCCCAGAGGATGGTGGAGAAACTTCATAGGTGCTACTTTTAAGGGAGAAAATTGCATTTGGAGAAAACAGCCTATGAAGTTACAATGTCCCATTTAAATCTATAGATATCACAAGTTGAGTGGTAGGAACATGAGAGGACAATGAGAGGAACATGTGAAAAAAAAACTTTTTAGGTGCAGATTGGACAATGTTTCCAGGCAACAAAATATATACAAAAAATGTGTCTTGCATTAAACGATAACATTTGTAAATGAACAAAACACAACTCCAATGAGAGCGCTTTCTCCATCTCCTCCTGACATTACGGATTATTTAATTTGCAGTTGCGTTTTCATTACGTCTGACCTTCTCCCAGTTCCAACCACAGCTCACTTATTTCTACAAATCATTGACCGCTGGGCCCAGAATAGTCCTCAAAACGTGTGACAGATGTGGGTGACTGGTTTTGAGCAGAGTCCGAACAAGCGCACCCTGAGGCTCTTCTGAGTACTGAGTTCCTCCACTTTCACCTGCTCTTCTCCTGCTCCTCTCCTTTCTCCTGCTCCTCTCTTTTCTCCTGCTCCTCTCTTTTATCCTGCTCCTTTCTTTTCTCCTGCTCTTCTGTTTTCTCCTGCTCCTCTCCTTTCTCCTGCTCCTCTCTTTTCTCCTGCTCCTCTCCTTTCTCCTGCTCCTCTCTTTTCTCCTGCTCCTCTCTTTTGTCCTGCTCCTCTCTTTTGTCCTGCTCCTCTCCTTTCTCCTGCTCCTTTCTTTTCTCCTGCTCTTCTGTTTTCTCCTGCTCTTCTGTTTTCTCCTGCTCCTCTCTTTTCTCCTGCTCCTCTCCTTTCTCCTGTTCCTCTCTTTTCTCCTGCTCCTCTCCTTTCTCTTGTCCTGGATTGCTCCCTGCAAGTTACATCATGTGATCCTCTTGTTGCCCTGGCTGGGGTAATGTTGCTTCTCTATTGTCGGCATTGTGAAGATAAGATTATTTATGTCAGTCACACATGTTTAGCATGAGCCTGGACTATTATAAGTGCACTTTTCAGACCGGGAGTGGGCAGGGACAAAAAAGGCTTGTTCATACCACCATCACACACTACATGTAATGGTGGTGGTGAATAAAGAGTAGCTTAAATAAATAATAGACCAGGGTGATATAGCCTAATATTTTTATCATGATATAAACAATAAATATTATCATGTAAAGATGTAACAATATAATAGCTGATACAAGCTCATACAGCTTGTATCAGCTCATACAGCTCATACAACACAAAATAGTTGACGGGTCAGGGACATTTAGAATGACCATGATTGATCCATGAGCAATATGATGGCCCAGCTCTACTGAGTAATGCTGTGTAATGTGCTTTTATTTTGAAAGTATTTTGAAAGGTGCAAGGCATCATTATGAGGAGAAGTGGGTTGTGAGGCCTAAAGAAGGGTGTTGCTGTGGGTGCTGCTGGGTTGTACCTGAGCAGTGACAGGCTTAAGGTTCTTATGTTTTTATGTCTTTGTGTTTTCCACAGAACACAACATGAGTAATGAGAAGTACCCTGCTGCATCATAAAAATCTCTTTACTGAGGCTGCTGCAGGTGGCGCCCATATCCACACTGTTAGAAATAATGTGTAAAATGTGTACTTTAAAGGGTACAATGGTTCATCACTGGAGCAGTACCCTCGAGGGTACAATCCATCTTATTAAACATAGTCCTCGTTGTGGTTTTCTGTGTCCACTCCTGTTCCCTGGCACAGATTAGGGCTGGGCACCATTACTCGGTTCCAAGTGGGAACTGACCAAAAAGGTCCGGTAAATACTGTATGGAACCAAAAAAATAATGTTCGTTTGGTGCCAGTCTTCCAGTCTTCGCCATAATCCTGCTCTTGACATTAACATCCTTGGTAGAGCAACACTGGCCGACACTTGGCAGTGTGATTGCAACTGCCTCAGGTGAATACTGCCGCAGTGTCCTTGGGCAAGAAACTTAACCCGCTTTGCCCCCAGTGTCTGTGCACTGTGTGAATGAGTGCTTTCTTGATGTAAAGCGCTTTGAGGGCCTAGGAGATAGAAAAGCATTGGTGCTACTTTTCTGGTGATTGCAGCTTTCAAGTAGAGCTCTCCCAGGACATTGTCAACAGATGAAAAAAGTCAAAATTCAAAGTCAAAACATTTCTACCGTGAGTTTGGTAATAAAACATAATTTTGCATCTATAATTTCTTAACTTGTGTTTTGAAATATCTTAAGGGCAGTATGTCTTTACTCAACATTGCTCAAATTCAATAAAAACATCTACTATAGGCTGAAGTTTTCAAAAGTAACTATGAATATTCAATATGTCGGTGTAATCCCTCATTCGTCCAGGCGTGTTCCATAGTAGAAAAAGCTTCAGTTGTAGTCATCTGGACTCAGTTAGAAAAAATAGACGTTTCGACTCTCATCCAAGAGTCATTGTCAATAAAATCTAAATTCTTTTATTGACAATGACTCTTGGATGAGAGTCGAAACGTCTATTTTTTCTAACTGAGTCCAGATGACTACAACTGAAGCTTTTTCTACTATGAATATTCAAAGAAGAATAAAAGCTGGAGATTTCCACAACTAAAGTGATGCATTTCCTTGATAATATCTCTGGATACAAACTAAACTAAAAACGGACATTCTATCTTACTAGCGACTCCCTTTGACTTTTAGAAAGACCTATTCATTTAAAAGGCAGAATGTCATACGTCACAAAGGTGCCGGTACAGCTGGTAGCCCGGTGTAAACACTCCGCTATGAAATTTCCCCTGTGGGACAATAAAGAAATATCTTATCTTATCTTAAATAAAGATATTCAAATCTTAAAATGGTTGGCTTATGACCAAGTTTTTGTACCAAATAGAACTGACTTGAGATTCAAGATCTGGACTACAAAAAGGTATTCACTAGCGAGGACCACAACCCCAGCTAAGATGCAAAGTGTTTATGTACATACGAGAAACATGAAAAACACGAATGTACAGAAATGGATTCTGTTTTGGCGCTTCTGACGATGGCTACTGTGCCTCGATACCCCAACTGCTGCAACTCCAGCCACGACTCCGTAAAAATGATCAAGTTTGCGGACGACACCACCCTCATCAGGCTCATCTCGAACAGGCATGAGTCTGTCTACAGGAGGGAGGTGGACCGGCTGGTGTCCTGGTGCAGTGGCAATAACCTGGAGTTCAACGCCCAGAAGACAGTGGAGATGGAGATGATTGTGGACTTTAGGAAAGTCACAGCCCCCCTCGTCCTAACAGACTCCCCCATTACCACTGTAGATGGGGGAGATGTAGATAGACTCCTTCTGCTTTCTCGGCACCACCATCACCCAGGACCTCAAGTGGGAGCCCAACATCAGCTCCCTAATTAAGAAAGCCCAGCAGTTGAGGAAAACCAAGCCTCCATCCATGCAGTTCTACACGGCCATCATTGAGTCCATCCTGACCTCCTCCATCACGGTGTGGTACGCTGGAGCCACAGCCAGAGACAAACAGAGACTACAGCGCATTGTACGCCCTGCTGAGGGCTCTGGGACGAGCAGATTGGATCACACCCTTCTCACTGTCTATTTTTATCTTATAGTAAATTGAATTTGTTTTTCTTTAATGCATGTATGTTGTTGCACCGAATCACCTAAGCAAGTTACAAGCCTGTGAATTTTGTTCACTGACAGTGGCAATAAACCTTTTTCTGATTCTGATACCAATCTAAAATAGAATAATTAGAATAATTAGAAGAGGGTGCGAGAGTGGGGTACGAAGTCACAAATGCTGATGTGTGTGACCTGGATGCTTAAATAGTGTAGCCACCAGAAGGAACATTCTACTTTCTCCTAAAGGGTTTTGTAGTTATTCCTTGCCGAGAAGGAGGGTCTAAGGACATGAGATGTTGGGACATTTTTTAATTTCCTTTGAACATTGTTTGATCGGTTTCGGGCATTACAAAAATAAATTTAATATAGGTAAGGTGGAATAGAGTCTTGCTGAAGGACACAAGTATAATTTCACTGCAAGAGTTGTACTCTTCTAAATGTATATAACAGTATAATGTGCTCACATCATGGTTTACTATGTGTCGTGGCTACGATAGGGCTATGATGTTTAGGTGGATGTCTTCCACATGAATTCCAATTTATGGGTTAAATGAATAATTATTGACTGTATTAGTTTCCAACAACGCCACCCTGGATTGGTGCCAGGGACACATACACAAGTAAGGCAAGCGCAAATTCTTTGATTGAGTGGACCAGGAGACTCCGATATAGGAAAGCAGTTCACAATTTATTAAATCTAAAGACAGGATAAATGAAACATTTGTATTTTTAATAATAAAACTACTACTACTCTCATTCACACATTCACACCTCTAAAACAGTAGACACATTTAAACAATTCACCGAAATAACAAAAGTAAAATAAAACAGTAGCCCAGATTGTCCCTTAAGGCACTTAGCCCAATTACCCTACCAGGAGGTGGCGCTGGTCCTTAGCAGCAGGCCTGGGACCCGGTACAGTCCCACAGTCCAGCTGGGGGCCAGAGCCGACACTCGAAAACTCCAAACGTTGATAGGTTACAGTCTGTCAAGGTAGAAAGGGGCCGGTGCGAACGTGCCCAAACCCACCAAGGGCACTTGGAGGGAAGTTCTGGGTTTGGGGTCGGAGGAGAGACGTTCTGGGTCGGAGGAGAGACGTTCTGGTTCGGAGGAGAGACCCGCGGGGTTACCAATCCTATAATGTACAATATTTTGGGAAATTAACTCTCAGATGGATGTCCAGAACCGTGCGCAACAAGCGAGGGAGAGAGGAAAAGAGATACATACCGGTGCTCGAATCTGTGCACTATGCGCGCCGCGGCTGGGAGGAATCCCGGCGCACAAAGCCTTCACGTAACGTCACGCACTACAAACGGTGCTAAATTAGAGCAATATAAATATAAATATAATATAATAATATAAATCTATGGAAGAGACAGCTTACCGGGGCGTTAAACCTGGGGAGTGTGCGGCACGAGTCATACAAGGTTTGAGCAGGGTTTGGTGAGCGCACGATGCGCAAACCAACCTGGTTAACACGCTGGTGTGATCGCTGGCTTTAAGCCTAAACTTTGGGGTGTTTTTGGGGCGATCAGAGCGAATGCTCCGGTCCTCGTGCCGCTTGCATTGCTCCCAGGTGGCGGGTGACGTCAGAGGCGAGAAGGGCCAGCGCAGGTGAGGAAGCCTCCTTTTAAAGGCCCAGGTCACAGGCCATAGGCTGTCAGGGGTTATGAGGGCCTACTGCCACATATGCATCAGCACCATTGACTGTATACATAAGGATGAGCACAGAGATATCCGCTTACCTGAAGGACGTGCACTCTCATCAGACCACACTACTGATGTACTTGGATGTACTTGGGCAAGACACTGCTTAGCCTCCACAGCCTCTGAATCCACTTCAACTTGTGAGTTATTTCTGGATTTCTTTGAAGCTGCTACTTCCACGGACATCATGGGTCTCATAATGATTTTTTTTCTTATTTTGTGTGATAAAGTACAGATTTGAGGACAAATCTTATTTCATAATGTGACGGAGCCGGAACATAAGTGAATGTCTGAAATTGTCTATGATATTACACATTTACTCTGTAGCCTATTAGAGAATGTGGGTTTTTTTATCATAACTGAGCATTAATAAGTATGAGGCCATAACCAAATACTTCCGCTTGTTATGAAGCAGTCTTTCTTTGGATTTCTCCACACATTAACGTCACACAGAACTCGAAAGCAGAGTGAGTCACGCAGAAAGAATGTTGTTGTTGTGCATGAACACGCACGTACACACGCACAACCTTGACAGCTTTATTATCCGGAACAGCCATTTCCCTAATGACCTCATCGCTCTACAGTGTCTGAACCCATGCTCTGCACCTCCGACAAGTGAGTGTGGCTGACAGGCCGAGCGTGTTTGTGTGCGTTTGCAAGCACACACAGCACAGGGCTGCAGCAGGAGCCAATAAACCATAGACTATTTATTTATTTATAAGGAAACCCCCTTGAGATGTAGCATCTCGTTTGTGAGGGTGTCTTTGGCATTGTAAAATACAATAAAAAAACTACAAATAGAGAAAACAGAGAAAAAAAATTGGGTGCATCAACCAAACACACAAGATGAGAGCATTCATACTAATCTACAACTCTCAAAGTTCAGCAACCTCATAGTGCCATTTAGCCTAAGTGGCATAGAAATAAAAAAAACACATATCCAATTACTATGAGTGTTTTTTTGGTGAAAGAAGCAGGGTATTTGTAGGTGTTGAAGAAGTGATGCCTTAAATTATTCGAGAGATGTAATTTATCGGGTTGAGCTGAGCACATTGTTGTCATTTGGGGCTTTAAATGTAAAGGCCAATTTCCTTTTTTAGTGAAAAAACTTGAAAAAATGTCCAGGTACGAGATATCCGAAAGAGTCTGTGATTTAGGCATCAAATATCTGAGTTGATTTATCGCAACTTTTCTAAATATCAACCTTTGTGTAGCTCATCCAAGGAGTTGAAAGTGCTGGGGCCTCCATCATTTACGTTTGAGATCACTTTCCACACTCTATCAGTGCAAAGGAACGCAACAAGTGACAGACAAGGGGGCGGCAACTCGGGTTGGCCACTGTCCAAAGTCACTGGGATAGGCTCCAGTCACCCGTGAGCCCGAAAGGGAACAAGCGGTAGAAAATGAATGCATGAATGAATGAATGAATGTGGATCTAAATTGAATCAAGAACGGTTTTCGATAATGTGGAAACTTTAAAGGCGTAATGGACGATTTTTCGGCGATTTGAGAACTCAGGCGGAAGTGCGCATGCCACTCCCCCGTGCACATGCCACTCCCCCGTGCGGACTGATACAACACACACGTGCGTTTGTTTATTAGCGCGACGGATCTCTCGTCTCCCGTAGATTTCCGTCTTCTTCTGAGTCAGCTCGAACTGTCTTTCTCTGTCTTCATTTTGTCCCGTACACTGAGGGAACTATATTATGATAGATCAATGCTCTTAGACACAGGGAAACGTGCTGCTCTCATGGGGACGAGAGGCACGCGGCTGCAGGTGAGCGGTAGGTGAGTTCTATGATTGATACGTGGCAGGACTAATCGGCAGTCCACGCCACGAGGAAATAAGACTCAGATTTGGGCCAAAAAATCGTCCATTCAACCTTTAAGTAATCAAATTTGAACACAAATTGTAGAAAATGGAATGTGAGAGAAAGCCAGTTCAGTGAAGTATACATTTGACAATGGTGCAGTCTACAGGGCATCTTAATACAGATATTATATTATACTATTATTTGCACTAATGCTGCAGGCCTAAAAATGAGCGTGTGTAATGTAGGCTTTGTGCTGCACCATCTGAGCAGCTGCACAAAACTATCAGAAGAAACAACTTTTTTAAAGTGTATTATTAAAGGTACACTGTGCAACAGGCCAAGTTACAGCTCAGGGACGCCATCTACAGAGCTTTCTTTTGCACTCCGCATTGCATAGGCTGCCCTTTGCACCATACACTGTGTTTATAAAAGTTAGGCACAGTTTTCTTTTCTTACCTTTGCACAACCTGGGACCCTGGGGAGAAGTGCAGAAATGGAATGAGTTTCAAGAATGCAGGAAGTTGTCAGCAAATGCATTTAAAATATTTTTCTTTCTTTCTCTCTCTTTTTTTTAAACATATATTCATTTATTTTTTCAAGTTTTTCTTTTTACAGAAACACAACATCTCATCAATCAGCACCTCTAAATCCGAGGCCATGGTTCTCAACCAGAGAAAGGTGGCTTGCCCTCTCCAGGTGGGTGGGGAGTCCTTGCCCCAAGTGGAGGAGTTCAAGTATCTCGGGGTCTTCTTCACGAGTGAGTGAAGGATGGAGCGTGAGATTGACAGTTGGATCGGTGCAGCGGCTGCAGTGATGCAGTCGCTGCATCGAAGTGTTGTGGTGAAGAAGGAACTGAGTCGAAAGGCAAAGCTCTCAATTTACCGGTCAATCTACGTTCTGTCCTCACCTATGGTCATGAGCTTTGGGTAATGACCGAAAGGACAAGATCGCGGATACAAGTGGTCGAATTGAGTTTCCTCCGCCGGGTGGCTGAGGTAGGGTGAGGAGCTCAGTCACAGAGGAGGAGCTCGGTGTATTGATGTATCTGTTCCGGAGCCTCCTGGGCGTCTCCCTGGGGAGGTGTTTCGGGCATGTCCCACTGGGAAGAGGCCCCGGGGAAGACCCAGGACACCCTGGAGGGACTATGTCTCTCGGCTGGCCTGGGAACGCCTCGGGATCCCCACGGAGGAGTTGGATGTTGTGTCTGGGGCGAAGGAAGTCTGGGAGTCGCTGCTTAGACTGCTGCCCCCTCGACCCGGCCCCGGATAAAGCAGAAGAAGATGGATGGATGGACAAAACACAACAGCTGGGGACACAGCCTAGGAGCAAAGGAAAGTAGCAACAATACTAGTAATGACAAATAATAATAATGGTCACATATGGTTAAACATAATTCAAGTTACAGCAAACCAAGTCCAACTTAAGCATCCCATCTCATCCCATCTCATCCCATCTTGCCCAAAATGGTTCAAATTTGTAATTTTTTCTGGTCAAGTCTGAAAGCCATTTTCTCACATTACATTAGTTAGTTCTGAAAGTAGTTCTGAAATCTAATGGGATGCTATTCCCTGTGAGTAATTGGTGACACATTTTTCCAACAAAATTCCCTCCAAATATGTGATTTTGTGGTTCTCCACTGAGATATACAAACAGCTTCTCACTCCTCATTCACCAGAAGAAAAAATACCTTCTCTTTCCCATTTCTTTTTGATATATTCAGAAGGGTAGTTGTCCAGGTTATTAGTGCACTGATACAGTTTGGATAGTATTCCACTTGCAAGTTCTAATTTATGGGCCTATACACATTTCAGTCAGAGGGTTATAATGGTCATTATAATAACTCCTTATTTGTAAATACCAATAAAAGTCAAAGGATTCTTTTAACATATCAAAGCTTTTCATGATTATCTTTTACAATCTGGTAAAAGACTTTTATACCTTTTGTGATCCAGGCCTTGAATCTCAGGTCAGTTCTATTTGGTTGGAAACCTTGGTCATAAACCGACCATTTTAAGATTTTAACATCTTTGTTCAGTTGTACTTTTTGATAAGCTCCTTTCATGTTATAAGAACGGATTTAAAAATAATTTCATTGATATTTCCGATCGTAAGCAGAGGTTGGTCTGGACATGGAAAAGTTACTTCAAAATAAAAACACAATTTATTACAGAAGGAAAAACCCAGTTTAAGTTTGTGTGGTTTAAAAGTCATCAATCAAGAGATGTACTTAGATGTAGATAATATCACACAACAGGAAAAAATGCAATTTAATCACAAAGTGTTTAAAACTTAGATTTAAACATTGTCAGAGCAGAACCTGTCTCACATCTTCAGGAAGAATGTTCCAGATTTTAGCTGCATAAAACTGAAACATCGATTCTCCATGTTTAGTCCTGACTCTGGCACCAGCAAGAGGCCGGTCCATGTTTAGACCTGACTCTGGCACCAGCAGGAGGCCGGTCCATGTTTAGTCCTGACTCTGGCACCAGCAGGAGGCCGGTCCATGTTTAGTCCTGACTCTGGCACAAGCAGGAGGCCGGTCCATGTTTAGTCCTGACTCTGGCACCAGCAGGAGGCCTGTCCATGTTTAGTCCTGACTCTGGGCACCAGCAGGAGGCCGGTCCATGTTTAGTCCTGACTCTGGGCACCAGCAGGAGGCCGGTCCATGTTTAGTCCTGACTCTGGGCACCAGCAGGAGGCCGGTCCATGTTTAGTCTTGGCTCTGGGCACCAGCAGGAGGCCGATCCATGTTTAGTCCTGACTCTGGGCACCAGCAGGAGGCCGGTCCATGTTTAGTCCTGACTCTGGCACCAGCAGGAGGCCGGTCCATGTTTAGTCCTGACTCTGGCACCAGCAGGAGGCCGGTCCCTGAGGTCCTCAGAGTCCGAGATGGTTCATATGGCACTAACATGTCTGAGATGTACTTTGGTGCTAGGCCATGGAGAGACTTGTACACAAGCAGAGCTGCTTTAGAGTCTATTCTCTGAGCCACAGGGAGCAGTGCAGAGACCTGAGAACAGGACTAATGTGATGGTACTTCCTGGTTCTAGTCTGTAGAATTTTGAACTGGAGGTTTTTTCCCTTGTCACACAAATTGTGAGATTCTGGAATACTGGGAGAGTCTGGAATAGGTAAAGAAATCTGGGAAAAACATTATTTTTTTTGGTTTCATATTTTTGACTTAGACTTAAGTATAGGGTAAGACTCATTGTTCGAGGTCTTTTTATATATTGGTAAAAAGAGGGATTTAAGTCTATTTTTTTAAATAGATGTCTATGTAGGACCACCCAAATACCTCACTGATTCTATTTGCCACTTAAATGGGGAGGTCTTTCTAAAGGACAAAGGGGTTCCCACAAATATATAATTTAGTCACACAAATGTAGTCACAAACACAAGTGCAGCTTGACTGTTGGATTGTTGAACAAAAATTAATTTGAGTTTGAAAGAGACCCTTTGGCTCTATCTTGTGGTTATACTATACACTGCAGAGCTGCAGATTAAGTTGTCCCATGGATGAAACGTAATTTGAAGTCAAACTGTTTAAAATTTAATATCAGACAAAGTTTTGAGAGAAAGGTGAAAATAAGAGCCACTAGTGACACCAGTGGGATATACTTTGTTTTTATTTAACGGCAACATCAGCACAATGTTTCTTTTTTTTTACCTCAGTTTGACAGATGATAACATGAACGCCGTTTGATCATGGAACTAGAATAATGTATATATTCAAACATTTTATTCTCTGAACATTTACATTCACACAAAAAACCAAACAGAACCTTAGATCCTCAGCTACAGGCAACAAACCACAACACTCAGTTCCACATCTACAGAAAAAACATCTCATTCACATTGGTTAGGTGGTTAGCTTGTTGTTGTTGTTATTGTTATTATTGTTGTTGTTGTTGTTTTATTAGGATCCCAATTAGCTGCCCATTAGCTGGCCGCTAGTCTTCCTGGGGTCCTCTTAAAAATTGCCATTACATAAATGAAATAAATAATACGTTTCATAATATATCAAAAACATACTGTAATTAAAGGGATTTATAGTTGCCTATGTATCAATAGCATAAGAAATAATAAGACAGAACATTGAAATGACAAGTCAGTGGTTGTTTCGTGGTTAGTGAATAGTGGGTAGATGAAGAGTGGTTGGTTAGTGCAGGATGGCTTGTCACTGCTCTGGTCTCCTGGTTTGAGGGCTTCCATCTCCCCCCTGAAGCCCCCCCACCATAGAGCCCAGTGTGCCATAGCTGCCTCCATAGGTCTCCATCTGCACCGCCACACCCAGGCCAGCCCTCTGATTGGCTGGTGAGGGCATGTTGTCGGTCAGGCTCTGCACAGTGACAGAGGACTGGACAGAGAGCACAGTTTAGATAAAGTGTTAGATAATCTGAAATAAGAACAATGACAGAGTCACTAAGGTAGAGTCAGGCCCCCACGGTCTCCCTTGAGTCGTCCCTTCCCTTGTTCCACCCCATATGATATGAATAGCACAGGAATGTGGCTTTTGGACACAGGTAAAGGTACAGAATGCACAGTGTAAGCTAAAACTGGTTACAGAGTACAAACTATTTTCAACGTAATAACAAAACAAGGATACATTTTCTAACATCAAGCGGGACAGGTGACGGTAAAGCAAGACAGGTGTTACTCACTGTGGCGACCGAGGCCTGGCTGCCCGCTGCTGCTCGCTTTTTACGGGCCATGCTGGGGTTCCAGTGGCACACCAGGCTGTCATTCTGTACGCTGTAATTCTTATGGCCCACAAGCCAGTACGTGCTCATTTTACCCTTCCCCTAAGAAAAACCAAAAGCCACCACAGTAGTAAGCTTACCATGAGTAAAGTAACATCACATCTCTCAGTTTGGCACTTCTTAAGGCTGCCACGGCGGCCCACCAGGCATGTAGAAGGCAATAAGAAGAGTGTGCATAGACAGGTTTTATTTTCATTAAGATACAGCAAGTGTACATAGAAATGAATTGTGTTGCATTTTGTGGTTCTCCACTGAGAAGTACATATATTTTCCATGCATTAATTTTGAACAGCTTGTTCCAATTAGGGGTTGCGTGTGACTATCCAAGTGCCTTTGGGCCTTAGGCGGGGTACACCCTGGACTGGGGCCAGCTCGTCGCAGGGTTAACACAGACATAGACACACAGTTGAACATGGGAATCAAACCCATGAGCTTTGACCTCTCTGCCACCGTGCACCCCATTTTCTCATTCTTCATCAGTCAAATTAAATTGATTCTCTCTTTCCCATTTATTTTTTTGTATAACTAGAAGAGTGGCTGCCTGAATTATCATTACACTTATAAGATTCAACAAATAATTCAGTCGGAGTATTACGGTGGTCATTGCTTTGTTTAATTTCTATAATAACTCCTTATATGTAAATACTTACAAAAGTCCTGTTTCACAACTAAACACAAAAAAAACGTTTCATGTGATTTTCTTTTATCCCCGAAACACTCTCTCCGTTCTTTTCCCCCCCTTTTCCATTTGCTCGCGGACCTCGTGCTCTTTACCAAACAAAGGTATTATGAGAGTGAATCACAATGTTCTAAATTATTAGACTGAAAACTTAGAAAAGAACAAGCTGAAAGAGCAAAGACAGAAAGAATAATGTAATTTTAACCAAACCAAAATTTTTTAACAAAATACAATAGTCGTTTGAATCTTTCAACAAAAAACATTTCTCTAAAATTTCACAACATAAAAATAAAATAAATGATTTTCTAGACACCCTCAACTTATTAAAAATGACAAACACAAAATAATATAAACACCTTTGTCTAATTGGGTATAAAATTGCAAATAGCAAAATATATGTAGAATATTTCCAAAGACAAAAAATCCAAGGCACTCTGTTGGTATACAAAAAATGAAAAAGCTATTGAAATTGCTATTGACTTAAAATAAAAGGTGTTTCGGCCCAGCATGGCCTCCCTCGGATTACAAAGAGGCCAAACAGTGTGTGAGCCTCCTTTTATAGAGCTCATTCACCGACGACACAAAACCACGTGATCTCATACGTTGCCGCCCCTTTGTCCGTCACTTGTTACGTTCCTATGACTGATAAGAGTGTGGAAAGTGATCTCAAACGTAAATGATTGAGGCCCCAGCGCTTTCAGATTCCACAAACTCCTTGGATGAGCTACACAAAGGTCGATATTTAGAAAAGCTGCGATCAATCAACTCAGATCTATATTTGATGCCTAAATCACAGAGTCTTTCGGATATCTCGTACCTGGACATTTACGATCCAAGCCCACTGGTCCCATGGTTCACAAGTAGGGATGCGTACCGCTACGACGGACCGGATCCGGACTTGTAAAAACGTTTCGGTTCAGGTCCAAAAAAAACGAAACCCCGGTGATTCGGTTCTGGACTCATTAAAAATCTACCACTCACATTCTATATCCTTTACGTTCTAGAATCTAAACCATCTGAAACCTTCCATAGATCGCGAAATTCGCGCTAGAAAAGACGTAAACACTGACATCGCTGTCAATGGCGCGCCCGGAGACATCAGCGACGCACGTGTCTTCCCCGCGGCAGAAGTTGAAGCCGGCGCAATGAGTTTAAAGACACGAGAGACCGAACCTTCGGGAAGATCGCTGGCTTAATTGAATCGTTTGAAGCCGCCGCGTGCGTCGCCGCTTGTACCGCTCCGTGAGTTAGTTTAAGACGCTTGTTAAAGGAGCGGGTGGTTGGTTTGGGTGTAAATATTGTAACTTCTCGCTCAGATCAGTAATGCTGGTTTAGTGCGCACAAGTTGTCACTTAATTTCTTGAACAGAGTTGGTTACTGTTGGCCGTAACCATGGTGATGGAACAGGAACATCAAAAACTACCTGGTCTCCTGAGCCGCTCTTAGCTCCGCCCCAGAGACCGCACGCACACGCACTAGAGACAAGGGTCGTTACAATATGAATGAAATAACTGTGTTATGTTGTGATGTAGCATTTATTTAGGTGGGTTAATGTGCAATATACATATTTATACATCTAAGTAAATACTAAGTCAAAGTAATTTGTGTTTAATTGCTGGATTCAATAATTGGAGCTTATATTTTGTAATAGTATTTGTATTCTACAGTTGTTAAATATGGTCTTGTGTTTAATGCTGTTAATATGATGTATTGTGTGTAGTGTAAAATATTTTCATATTCTATTTTTGATACTGCTAAGTTGATTGATTGATTGATTGATTGATTGATTTATAGTGGTTCGAGTTGACTTTTATGCTAGTTTTTGAAGGTTTTTACATGACTTTGATGCCAATGGATCTGCAAAATTAAAGAGTGGAAATGTATCTAAAGGCATTAAACTTCAAGTGTGGGAAACAGCCCAGTCAAACCAGTAATACACTTGACAAACACAGTATCAGCTGAAACAGCTGCCCCAATACCAATACTCAACTTGTTGTTCCTCTAGTAAAACACATGAATGTGTGTTAGCTAGCAGCTTGTGATTTGTAAGTTGTAACTTCTGTTAATAAACAGTGAATAAACCAGATAAATTGAGTTTATTTCAGTCTGCAGTTAAGTCCTTGTTCATGTGTCTTCAACTTAATTTAGCCAAGTAGCTTGTGTTATGCTGTTATAACATTATTCAAAAATGGCATGAGTTCAGCCGGACTCATTAGGTCCGGACCTGAACCTAAACCTCTGGATTCGAATCCGGACTTGAACCTGAACGTGGGTTTAGGTATGCATCCCTATTCACAAGTCCCAATGTTGAACAAAGGGTCTACGTCTAAATAAAACTGATGTTAATTCTACAGCGTTAATTCTCCGGAGCTGCCCGGGGTGCGTGAGTCTGCACGCCCGGGGTTCAGACACCTTCAAGGGGCTGAACAGCTGTAAGCTCCCTCCGTCGCGCAAGTGAGTGACAATTTCAATTCAACTACAAATAGTTAACAGATATAAAATGACGACTACATAGTCTGATCGTTTGGTTCCCAATTTGAACGTTTTATCGCAGCTGTCCATCGCGCTCTTCTTTCCGGGTTTCTCTGTATCCAATAGAACTTCTCTCCGTTTATCTTCCCGGTTGCTGCACCAACTGCCACACATACCTTCACCATTTTGATTATAGTAAAGCCTGCGATATCCTTATTGAGGTTTTGGGCCTCTTCGAACCGTGTTTCGTTGTAAATCGAAGCAAACAGACGGCAGTATTGAATTGGCTTGGAGTGATAAACACGATCAGCAGACTATGGCGAAACAAGCCTGGTGCCCTCGTGTGACGTCACGTGAATGAGCTCTATAGGGAGGGACCTAAACTCACGTTCTTAAGTTCGACAATATACATGTTTTTTGGGGGGGGAAATAGACATAAAACACAAAACAGAACATGACCAGAGAACAAATATTAAAATAAGAATACTAATAGACATCAAATTAATTATCGTGTCCATAGCAGGAGTTTTGAGGCCCAGGTACATAGAGCTAAAACTGAGATGGCAATGTTAAAAACCGTCTGCAGTGGATTGTTCATTTCAGTCCAATATGTTTGAGCAACAAGACAGTCCCAAAACATGAGATAGTGGTTTGCCTCCGGGTTAGGGTTAAGGTTAGGGTTAAGGTTAGGGTTAGCCATGAGGCTATAACGGGCTATAAGGGAAATGTCGCGGTCCCTGAAACTGCGCAGCCATTTGACCGCGCCGCGGCTCTCCAGCCACGGCCTTGTTTTTAATATATTCTAATCTATGATCAGTGACTTGCTTTGTTCATGCTGGAGAATAATTTGTGTAGCTAAGATGTGTTTAAAACTGTGGATGGTTTTCTCTCTGTGAATCAAAGAGCAAGTAAACACATGCAGATGCACGGACCAGGGGTCATTCCAGGGTGAAATTTTGCTACCTTCCCGTCCCGACCTTAATGCTGGCGTAAAGAGGCTGGACTTGGCTGCTTTGGGCTGGAGTTAGATGG
This sequence comes from Eucyclogobius newberryi, assembly GCF_026437365.1. NCBI lineage: Eukaryota > Metazoa > Chordata > Actinopteri > Gobiiformes > Gobiidae > Eucyclogobius > Eucyclogobius newberryi. Next base: position 18,365,870 of record NW_027315801.1, on the reverse strand, counting down.
TGCCAGTCCATATGTGGTGATAGTGTTTGAAACAATGACTGTTTGCAGTCATGCCTCGAATACAGGAAATGAAAGAAGTGAGTTGAGCAATAACACTTTGATTTTCCATTTTTAAATTTGTTCCCAAAATTGAAGAAATTGAATTAATTAATTAAATTAAATATTGCAAAGCAGACTCAGAGTTTAGTTTCTTCATTTAATTCATCTTTATTTGTGTTTGTCTTTGCGCAACTCGGAACCTTCATCCCTGGGTTTCCCAAACTAAACCCAGACCAAACCAGATCCAAAACCAGGAGGCGCTGAGCACAGAATACAGAATATCTCAGTTTTGTCCTCGAAAAAAAAAAAGTAACATCAAATTCAACCTCAGCAACTTCTAACACAAAAAAACCATCCAACCTTGTTTGAAACACAATACAAAACTTCTTGAGCGTAAACCCAACTCATATCACTACTGTCCAACCTCGGACGATCATCTGCTTCTCATTTACAATATCATTCATGGCTTGTCATCTCGCCCTCTCACACAGTTCATTCACATACTTCAGAACACAATAGAACCAGAGGAACAGTGCATCATCCCCCTCAGAAAAAGTCTGTTTGGCCAAACCATCTTTTCTGTCCGAGCTGCTCATGATTAGAATGCCACCCCCATCACCATCAGAAACCTCAACACATGCTTCATTTAAAGGCACCATGGACGATTTTTTGGCGATTTGAGAACGCAGGCGGAAGTGCGCATGCGCACTCCCCCGTGCGGACTGATACAACACACAAGTGCGTTTGTTTATTAGCGCAACGGAGCGCATCACATCTCTCGTCTCCCGTAGATTTCTGTCCACTTCTGCGTCAGCTCGAACTGTCTTTCTCCGTCTTCATTTTGCCCCGTACACTGAGGGAACTATATTATGATAGATCCATGCGCTTAGGCACGCGGAAACGTGGGCACGAACCGCACGCGGCTGCAGGTGAGCGATAGGTGCGTTTTATGATTGATACGTGGCAGGACAAATGATTTATCCACGCCACGAGGAAATATGATAAAAAATTTGCTGAAAAAAATCGTCCATTCCACCTTTAAAGTACAGTTTAAAAAATGGCTCATCTACAATCAAAGCTGGAACCGCTGCCCCCTGCTGGATTCTTGCCTTTTGTCTCTTGAGTGTTGTTGATTGTTGCGTGTGGGTCTTTGGGTGTAATGTAGGATTTGAGTGATGAATTATGATCTTATAAAACTGTCATTTTACTTTGTACTACAGATGAAAATAGCCTTCTGGCTAATTCCAGCACATTTGCATGTAATGTTAGTTAATATGCACTGTCCCTGAAATACATACATACACACACACACACACACACACATACACACATACATAAATAAATAAATAAATAAACTGAGGAGAGGAGAGAGGAGAGGAGCTGCATGTTCACTGTGGGCTGTGCCAACAAAAAATCTCAAAACTAAGGGTTCCGCTTCTGTAACATCCCCAAAGACCCTGTTTGTCCAGGAATGTTTTACTGTGGTCATAAATGAGCAGTGAACTGACAGAAATCACTCCAGATTGAGGGTGAGTTGTTTATTTCAGGTAGTTAGCGACTGGCTAAAGCTAGTTTACATGTTATTGTGTAGCTATACTAATAAAAGTTTGCCGACTTGCAGACAGTTTTATTAAGCCTGATTTCAAAGCCTGATTTCCGGGTGTTATATTTTTGGATCAAACACAAAGTCTGTGTTCTTGAAAGCTTTGATGGCTTGTCCGGTGCGGTGGACTTGTGGAAGAGCAGATGTAAATGTCAGCAGAAGTTTGTTGTGACAAGTTCCCCAAATATTGGGAAAAAGCTAATGCAGAACCTGGTTGACCTGCATCAAATGCTGCAAAACCTACAGTATTTCCGGAGGTCAGCATTGAGGACAGGCCGTGATGTGGGTGTGAAGGGTCCATGATGATTTTCCTGGCCCAGGACAAACAGCGCTTTGGGGCAATGTCCTGAGCAGAGGGGAGGGAGGTTCCGATGATCTTCTCTGCTGCACTTATCACATGCTTCCAGTGCAGCCTTGGCCTCACACTGAGATGCAGTTGGTAAGGATACTCTCAATCTCTCAATGGTGCTCCTATAATGTTGTCAGAATGCAGAAATATATGGGCTCTCTTCAACTGGCACAAGAAGAGAATGTCTTTTTTCTTGATAACAATTTTCAAACAGTATTTTAACAGGGCATCAGGAATGGGCTTGAATGTGTCTATAAATGTCTTTAAGTAGGTTCAAGTATCACACAAAATGTGACCACAAAAGTGCCAAAATATCACTTGTTTGGAAGATTACACTTGCTGTTTCTGTTTCATTTTAATCAGCTCTTTTTAATGCTTTTAATAGTTTTAATTTTAGACAATACACTCCATATTCCAATTTTGCTCTCCAATGCAACAACTGCGATATTGTAAATTTTACAATATATCTTCTTAAATAAAGATGACGTTCATTTTTTTTAAAAATGCCTGCCTAATGAGGCCTGTCTTTAGATGTGACTTAAACAGTTTATTAGAGGGCCTCTTCCCTCAGACCACATCATAAACTCTTTCCGATAGTTTGGTCAGACACACTCACACACGCTCTGTAGTGGTCAGTGGCTCAGGCTCAGACAGACTGAAATGGCAGCACAAGGCTGATAAATGAGCTGTACCTTGACGTCCACCTCTCCTCGCAGCTGCATCTCGTAGGCGTTGTCTTTGACCAGGGCCAGGTACGTCTCCGAGCTGATGTGGATCTTCTGAGCTGTACAACCACACAACCATACAATCATAAACACAGACTAGGATTTCTCTGCTTGTACTTCCACAGAACTTCCACGGACTGTGGTAGTATCTACACAGTACAGTACACTTCCAGAGATTGGGGCAGTACTTACCAGGGGCGCTGCATCCCATAAGGGATCCCCCAGGCCACTAGGGGGCCCCCGCGAAGCCGCCCGTGCGCTTAATATATGGTTTATTTCTAGTGCTTACTGACCGTGTACTGTTGACACAGAATTACGTCATTTCTAAACTAATTCGTGTGCGCGAGAGTCGACTACTGCCCCTAGTGGACGTTGTCGGTATACGTTTCGTTTTTCGGCCTCATGCATTCAGTCAAGCATGTCCGGCTCCGGCAGTGCAGCTACTGACAAAAACATCCCGTTTTCTGCCTTGGGGTATCTTTGTCCGTAAGTTGAATGTTATTCTGTGTTATAATGTTGTTCTACGTTTGCATATACACACTTATGTCAAACTTAAGCTTAATCTGTACTTCCTTTGAATGTTGGTCGTTGCGGTGGCTGCCCACGAGTCCGAAGGTTCTCGCGCCTCCCTTTGCCCTACACACTGGCTTTTAAGACTTTTCTAGTGTTGATGCACTGTTTATGATTAAACTCACGTATTTTCCATAACCGACTTGTTTCTGTACATAGCCTGAGCTCCTTATCGTATTATTAATGAATTAATTAACTCAAATAGCCCAGCAGTTTCGGCCGCGCGCCGCGGCTCTGTAGACACTCCCGTCTTGGCGAGCTGAATTTCCTTTTTGACTACCAATCCTACGGTGATCGGATCACGCGTTTCTATATATACATATATCATTTCTATACTTATGATCACATGAGGGCATAAAGCGGAGGATTCGAGATGTTCCCTTGTTATTTTTACATACACAGTACAACTTGCGGTGCCTCCTGTAGCAGCTGGAGCACTAAGCGATGTGACGAGCCCCAGTGCGTGTCTTCGTGCTTCATGCGCATTTTACAGACTAACTACATCCCGATGCCGTCTATGCACCTTCACTTTAGCCTATGAGGAACTTTTGGACCACGAACCTTCGGACTAGCGGACCTTCGGACTAGTGAACCTTTAAAACCTTCGGACTTGTAAACCTTCGGACTAGCGAACCTTCGGACTTGTGGGGGGTAACCGGTTGTTGCTAGCTGCTGTGCATGTAGCCTTGTCACATTTTAAGCTAGGCTATGTGTTCAAACCTTTATTTTCATTGCTCTTATCTCTATTTGTTCATGTACAATTGATGTGAAGGTACATTTATAAGGTTTACATGTGTTTACATGTGTTTTTATGTGTTTATTACAGTTTTACAAAATTCCAATTGTCAAAGAGACAAGTTGTGGGCAAAAGCGTCTTAAAAGACATTAAAGACAAGTCTTCTCTACATGGTCGTTGGACTCTCTTTTTTGGATGTTTGCTTTCTGTCTAGCCCTGGTAGTGACACCACAGTGAGGACAGAATAGACCGCGAATATTTTTTGTGAACACTGGTCGGTAGGGCCCCCTAAGAATTTCTGCCTAGGGCCCCCACACTCCCCAGAATCGCCCCTGGTACTTACACAGTACTTACACAAGGCCAGACTGGAAATGGACTTACGTAGGCTGGTTGACTCCATCCTGGAAGCTGTGTTGACCGTATCACCAAACAGACAGTATCTGGGCATTTTATATCCCACTATTCCAGCCACACAGGGTCCTGCAGGGAATCCACAAAGCAACACTGAGGCAAATTTCATTGACTAAAGCAGGTCTTATGGGAACTAGAGTTTAGATTTTTGGCACGGACCTCGGGTCCAGGGTGCAAAGCCAAACATGTGCAGCACATGCTCCTGTAATGGACCCATATGTCCCAAAAGACCTTTGAAAGACAGTAAACAACCAAAATGTCGAATGACAAAAGGAATGTCACACCTCCCCTCTTCCCCCTTTGGGTCAACACTTCTGATAAAGGACAGGATGGAAGTTTCTCAGGATTAATAATGACTATATTTTACATCTAAACTGACTTAATGCTGACTGTGTAATCTAAACTTGTAACTAAATCATGTTTTAGTTTTGTTTGCCATAAGAAATGTGTCGGTGTAATCCCTCATTCGTCCAGGCGTGTTCCATTGTAGAAAAAGCTTCAGTTGTAGTCATCTGGACTCAGTTAGAAAAAATTAGACGTTTCGACTCTCATCCAAGAGTCATTGTCAATAAAAGAATTTAGGTCGAGAACTCCGATATTTGTACAATTCTGTGGTAAGTCCAGCCCATTGGGCGGAGCCTTCCTGAAGTGGAAAGAGTTGTTTGTTTCAACAGAAACTCTCCCCCTTGTATCTACAGAGCTAGCCTATTCAACCCTTTAATGGGCTATTAGTACCCCCTTTGTCTTTGTGAGACCCTGGCTCACCCACCCTGAGTACCTGATAAGCATCTAAATGTCCTGGTCCTCTACCTCTCCAGGGGTTCAGTATACCATTGTAAACTACAGGAAGATTGAATCTTAGCCCTCCATTCCTGTTTAAAGAAGGTTTTTCTTTTTTAACAAAAATAGCTTCCTTAACTCCTCTTTCAAACCATCTTTTCTCCCTGCTTAAAATCTTCACCTCACCATCTTCAAACGAGTGATTAGAGGCTTCAAGATGCAGATGCTCGGCGCTCTATGGTCCTGAACTTGTATTTCTTCTGTGCTGATAGAGTCTCCAATTGTTTTTGCTGGTCACTAATTTGTCTGTCTCAGTCCTAATGTCTAGCTGGACCTTACCTGCGTTTTTTTTTGTTCAAAAGAACAAAACAATTGGATTAAGAACCTATCAGATCGCGTCCTGACACAGGCAGAAAAGAACGTGCTCTCTAAAGGGCTCAACTTTTCTGTCACCACTAAACACATCCCTACAGATGACTACATCACAGCCACTGAAACTGCAATTAGGAACAACAAAATGACTGAATCGGAGGCTGCAGACCTGAGGTTTTGTGTCACAGCGACTAAACCACCTCCTTCAAATATCACATCTGAAGAGAGAAAAGCACTTACAGCACTAGAAAAAGATCACAGCACCAACATCCTCCCAGCCGACAAGGGACGTTGCACTGTGATTCTCAATGCATCTGATTACGAAGCCAAAGTCCACACCCTCCTCGAGGACACGACCACATACGAACGCTTGAAAAGAGATCCGAACAGTGGCTACAAGAAGAAAGTGATAGAGTGTTTACAAAGGCTGGAAAAAGAGGAAGTGATAGACCGGCCTCTGTATTACAGACTGCATCCTGGTGAAGCCATGCCCTGCATTTATGGCCTTCCAAAAATACACAAAAAGGATGTTCCACTCAGACCCATAGTGTGCAGCACAGATTCTATCACTTACAATGTGGCCAAGCATTTAACAACTATATTGGCTCCACTTGTGGGGAATTCGGAACATCATGTGGAAAACACGCACAACTTTGTGGATAAAGTGAAAAATCTCCAACTGGACCCAGATGACCTCATGATTTCATATGATGTTGTGTCCCTGTTCACCTGCATCCCGACCTCTGATGCAGTAGCAGCAGTGAGGATCAGACTGCAGGAAGACACCACCCTACAGGAAAGGACCAAACTGACACCTGAACACATATGCAAACTGTTGGACATCTGTCTGAACACCACTTACTTTCAATTCCGGGGACAATTTTCCAGACAGACAGACAGATTCATTGCTGTGCTATGGGCTCGCCCGTCTCTCCCTTAGTGGCCAATCTGTACGTGGAGCACTTTGAGAGGAAGGCACTGGCCTCCTTCTCAGGCACTGCCCCAAAGCTGTGGCTTCGCTATGTCGATGATACGTTTGTAACAATCAAGAAACAAGAGCTGGAAACCTTCTCTGATCACATCAATGCTGTGGACCCACATATCAGGTTTACAAGAGAAGACGCTAAGGAGAATCGCTTGGCCTTTCTTGATTGTTCCACGATCAGAGGAGAGGACGGGAAGCTCCAAATAGAAGTATATAGGAAACCGACACACACGGACCAGTATCTGCTCTTTGGTTCCAACCACCCACTACAGCACAAGTTGGGTGTGATCAGAACCTTACAACACAGAGCTCAAGGTGTGCCCACCAGCTCAGAGGGCAAGAAGAAAGAGGAAAAACATGTCCGAAATGCCCTCTCAGTCTGTGGTTACCCTGCTTGGGCTCTCAACAGAGTGAAGAGTACCAAGAAGCAAGACAAAAGGGAAACTGAACAGAGAAGGAAGGGTGTTTCTATCCCTTATGTCTCTGGCCTGTCGGAAAAATTGCAGAGAATTTTTAGACAACACGAAGTCCCTGTTTATTTTAAACCAGGTAACACTTTAAGACAAAAACTGGTTCATCCTAAGGACAAGTTGCCGACTCAAAAACAGAGCAATGTAGTTTATTCTATCCAATGCAGTGAAGAAAGTTGTAAAGAACGTTACATAGGTGAGACGAAACAGCCTCTACACAAGAGGCTTTATCAGCACAGAAGAAATACAAGTTCAGGACCATAGAGCGCCATGCATATGCATCTTGAAGCCTCTAATCACTCGTTTGAAGACGGTGAGGTGAAGATTTTAAGCAGGGAGAAAAGATGGTTTGAAAGAGGAGTTAAGGAAGCTATTTTTGTTAAAAAAGAAAAACCTTCTTTAAACAGGAATGGAGGGCTAAGATTCAATCTTCCTCTAGTCTACAATGGTATACTGAACCCCTGGAGAGGTAGAGGACCAGGACCAGGACATTTAGATGCTAATCAGGTACTCAGGGTGTTTGAGCCAGGGTCTCACAAAGACAAAGGGGGTACTAATAGCCCATTAAAGGGTTGAATAGGCTAGCTCTGTAGATACAAGGGGGAGAGTTTCTGTTGAAACAAACAACTCTTTCCACTTCAGGAAGGCTCCGCCCAATGGGCTGGACTTACCACAGAATAGTACAAATATCGGAGTTCTCGAAATAAAAAAAACTTTTATTGACAATGACTCTTGGATGAGAGTCGAAACGTCTAATTTTTTCTAACTGAGTCCAGATGACCACAACTGAAGCTTTTTCTACCATAAGAAATGTGTTTGAAATGTTTTCATGTCGTGCTTAATGTACTTCCTCATTACCTGCTAATGATGTGTGTTCATTGACGATGTTGCAGTATTTTGTTATGGTTACGTGTCATTTTTGCTGGTTTAGAGGCGCAATGGACGATTTTTCGGCAATCTCCTGTGCAGACTGATACAACACACACGTGCGTTTGTTTATTAGCGCGAAAGATCGCATCGCATCTCTCGTCTCCCGTAGATTTCCGTCTACTTCTGAGTCAGCTCGAACAGTCTTTCTCCATCTTCATTTTGCCCCGTACACTGAGGGAACTATATTATGATGGATCAATGCGCTTAGACACGCGGAAATGTGGTTTCCGCGTGTCTAAGGCAGCAGTCGTCAGTTCGAATCCCGGCTCTAACACTTTACTGTACGTCCTCCCTTCTCTCTCATCCACATTTCACGCTCAGCTGTCCTGTCCAATAAAGCCTACGGCCCAAAAATCTTAAACTGGTTTGCTTATGATCAAAGTTTTGCACCCAACAGATTTGAGACTTGAATTTTGGCTAACAAAAGGTATAGTTACCGGTACTCAAAAATACTGGACAGAAATTACAAGGCACTGCAGATGTTGATGGCATTGCCATCCACTCAAATTTTGAGCTAAGATAAGATAAGAGAAGCCTTTATTTGTCCCGGAATTGGGAAATTCAAGTGTTGCAACACAAAGTAGTTACAGAAGTAAATGTACTTGGGCCTCAAAACTCTACCATGGACACAATAAATGGATATCTTTGAAGCTACTTTTGAAATACTTTTGGCAAACGGAAAAAAGGCCATCACAAAGAATTGGATGACACAAACCTGAATGACAATTAAGGATCGGACCAACAAAGTCACATATATTAGAGTGTCAAGTTTATTTGTGAACAACCAATAAATAATAATCTGCAAAATTAAGGCGGTTCTACATCTCCAATAGAACACAACATTGGGAATGTTCCAGATTGAAGCAACATGTTAACTATGTGAGTGAGTGGTGCTAACAAACTGTTCAGCACAGACTTTAGAAATCTGGAGGGTCACACATGGAGGCAGCATGTAGACGAACTCAGACTGATGATCTCCTGGACAGTTTTGTCAGTTACAGGTGCAAAGTGATGCACTTTAAAATACATTTCACTCTTAATTGCACAGATCACTTTAAGCATCAATTTGCACTTTTAAAAAGACAATTGCACAAAATGTATTTTGAATATTTGTTGAAGTAATGTTTGTCCTTTTTATCCCAATTTTAGATCTGGCGCACAGGGGCACATACACTGAAGCAGTCTGTCCTGGAGGGAAAAGGGAGACAAATAATATTATTATGTCAATTGGTAAATGGTCACATTTATATAGCGCTTTTCTACCGTCAAGGTACTCAAAGCGCTTTACATCAAGGAACCAGTCACCCATTCACACACACATTCACACCCCAGATATACGCAGACACTGGGGGGCAAGTTGGGTTAAGTGTCTTGCCCAAGGACACAACGGCAGTATTCACATGAGGCAGCTGCGATCGCACCACCAACCTGCGGGCCAGTGGATCTGACCGCTCTGGGAGCGGGGAGTCGAACCGCCGACCTTTGGATCAGAAGACGAGCACTCTACCACTGAGCTACTGCCGCCCATCATAATAATAGTAATTGGATATGTGCAATATATAGTGCAATGTTTTTGTCCAAGGATGTTTAGGTGTTTGTTTGTTATTATATTTTCTAGTGTTTTTGTTGAATTGTAAAAAATATTTTCTCACTTCCTCTGTCCTTGTGTCCAGGAGTCAAAAGGTTCCCGGCGGGACCAAGGCAAAGGATGTGTAGGGGAGCATGATAATGCTGGCACAGGGGTTTATAAGTTTTTATCGTTGTTATGTGTTGGTTTTAGGGTTTTATGTATATATTTGTGTATAGTTGAATGTCTATGGGTTTATTTGAGACTGAGTAGGTATTAATGTTTTGCTGAACAAGCTCCCCATGTGTGGACAAATAAAGGCTTATATTATCTTTTATCTTATCTTATCTTGCTCTCAGTTGCATTCTTCTTGTACGGTTTCTTATGCATTTTGAAAAAATGTAGAGTCCAAGCTTATTATCTGTCGCAAATATGTGAAATCTCCCCAGGTGAACTCGTAATATAGACACATAAAGCCAACGGCCTCAACTAGCTGGCGGCATGTCTGCGTAGCGATTATCAATTCCCAATCAGGTGTGGGGCCTTTCTGTGTGGAGTTTGCATGTTCTCCCCATGTCCACGTAGGATTCCTCCGGCCGCTCCAATTTCCCCTACCTCTAAAAAGTGCACAATAGGCTCCTTCCTTCAGGGGCCAGTACTCAGTGGGACTTTCCTGGTTAAATAAAGTTCAATAAATAAATAAACTGACTGAGCAAGACGGTCATCATCCTCCAATATGGAGATTATTTTGGGCTGATTTAAATCAGATCAAATTACTCATTCTTTTTTCATTATTTATTATTTATAATTATTTTTCAAGCCCAATCAAAAGGATGAAAATCTCCCTGGTGAGGGACTGTTAAAAATTGTATCCGGAGCCTGGAAGAATGCAAAAATCCAGTTGTAAACAATGACAAGTCTGCCCGTGAGTGGTAACAAAAATTAGAACTCAGTGAGCTCTAATTTTGAGATAAGATCCTGTGAAAAACTAGTCAAAGACTGCACTACCTAAAATATCTATAGAATCAATAATATGCAAAATAGGGGGCAAGCTAATAAAATTGATCTCTAGCGCCCCCTTCAAATGTCATTTAAAAAAAAAAATCATAAACACATTGCATAAACAACTGAACAAAAATATTAAAGGGCTCATTTGTGACGTGGCACAAGCGACGTGACAGTCACGTCTCTTGTCCTTACAGGAGAAAAATACTGGCTGAAAAAAAATATTATTATTATTTATTTTTCTCCTACAAACCACCCCAATTTTGACTCCTGAACATGAATAAAAACGCAATATTTTCTTGGACCCAAAACTCAAGGTTAACGCAATTACAAGATTTTGGTGGAAGTTGTCGTAGACAGTTGGAAATTGACACACACATCCTCCTTAGTGTATTGAACAAAAAAGCCAATGAAACCATATCTTTATTTCATACCATGTTACTGTGGTAACAGTAAAAATATGCCATAGAAATACATATAAATTTGGGGGCGAGGGCCAATAATGCCCCATGCTGCTTTCATTAGTATCAATATTATCATGTATTTAGTTATTATTAAATTATTATAATTTTTAATAGAAAAAAAAAACATTTGTGTTGTGAATACTCTGTCAGAAAGAATGATCAGAGGTACAATGATGCTGTGAGTTACCTGTGTGGATGCCGGCTCTCAGCTGCAGTCTCTGAGTGGGCATGTGGGGGATGGGCACCTGCCTTACCGCTGCCACCAGGTCCAGAGCCATCTTAGCGATTTCATCAGCATGTCTGTCCTCGTTCCTCTCTGGAAGCCCACTGACCACCATGTACGCGTCTCCAATGGTCTCCACCTGTCAGAGAACACACACACACACAAAGAAATGGTATCATATTAAAAACTATTTACAGCTTATATCACAATTTCTGATCATGTAGATTTATATTCCCTCTAAGGAGTAACTTAAAGGCACAAATGTAAATAAATGTGAATATTTATTCTTAAGTGAATACACAGTAGTGGTACTGTATTGAAGAGTGTAATAGACCAGATGTTGAATGTTTGTTGGCAACAAGAAAATGTAAAACAAAATAAAATTCCTTTTTGAATATTTAGTAATTAAATACAAACGAGCGTGCACAGAACCAAAGCTCACTCCCATTGGAATTGCAGCAAAAAAAAAACAATCATCCAGAATGCATTTTTCCCATAGAGCACTATATAAAAACAAACTGCACAAGTTTGGCTGGCAGGCCACCTACATCCTTCAGAAAAGTTGGATATTGCGGCGAAGTTTGCCTATTTTCTTTCTTTTTTTTAAAGATCTTGTTGCCAGATGGCCTTATTAGACAGGAGAGGACAGGGTGAAAGGGGGAATGAGAGAGAGGGGAGGACATGCAGTAAATCATCGGAATCAGGCTTCAAACGCATAAGCCTGGCATACGTTTGCTATGACTTAACCACTCGACCACTGGGCAGCACAGTTTGCCTATTTTTATATCTATAAAACTGTTCCTTTGTTAGAAAATTCTTCAGTTTTCTGCTCCACTCTAGCAACTCTCGCTCTGACCAATCAGAGCCGTATGTGAGCCTATCTGCACTCATGTGAGAGAAGAGCACGACTGCGCATTGTTGATGGACTATGTAATACACATGAAAGTCTGTGAGCCAGTTTCAGCGTTTGCCTGTAGGGGACAGCACAGGCAGCATTACCTTGTAGACGTCGTAGGAGTCGATGCGTGTGTCGAAGCACATGTACAGATTGTTGAGCATCTCCACCACCTGCAGAGGGTTGCAAGATGCTGAGATGGAGGTGAAGCCCACAATGTCCGAGAAGAAGATGGTCACCTGCAAAAAACACATTGCAGGATTAATCATCATAATTCAAATGTGATTCTGTTATATTTAATATGTTTGTGCTATTTTATGTAGAATAGTGTTGTGCATAATACTAACAATTCTAACAAAATTTTGATGGGAAAAGGCTTACTACTTAATGTGGATACCACCATTTTCAACTCAGAATTTTAGTTTCTATAAATGAACCATAACACATCACCATCTAAAGGAAGGGGCTGGTTCTGATTACCCGAGACAGAGCCCCCATCCTGAGTCTCTACCCAGCCAACTCTAATCGCTCTGTCATCGATCTATCATCAATCTATTATTGATGTCATTGTCATCATCATCACTATTATCAATAAATATTCTCTCGTTCAATTCAATTCAATTCAATTTATTTTTGTAACACCCAAAATCACAACAGTTGCCTCTGAGGGCGACAGTAAAAAACGGATTAAACAATACCTCGTGTTCCTTGCCCCAAGTGGAGGAGTTAAAGTATCTCGGGGTCTTGTTCACGAGTGAGGGAAGGGTGGAGCGTGAGATTGACAGTTAGATCGATGCAGCGGCTGCAGTGATGAAGTCGCTGCATCGACTGTTGTGGTAAAGAAGGAGCTGAGTCGAAAGACAAAGCTCTAAATGTACCGGTCAATCTACGTTGCTACCCTCACCTATGGTCATGAGCTTTGGGTAATGACCGAAAGGACAAGATCGCGGATACAAGCGGTCGAAATGAGTTTCCTCCGCCGGGTGGCTGGACGCTCCCTTAGAATCAGAATCAGAATCTTGGTTTATTGCCGTTGTCAATGAACAGAATTCACAAACATAGGAACTGGTCTTTGTGATTCGGTGCGGCATAAAACAACGAACAATGAAAAATAGGCTTAATATTATAGGGTGAGGAACTCAGTCAAACAGGAGGAGCTCGGGGTAGAGCCGCTGCTCCTCCAGCTGAGGTGGCTCGGGCATCTGTTCCGGATGCCTCCTGGGCGCCTGTTTCAGGTATGGAGGGACTATGTCTCTCGGCTGGCCAGGGAACGCCTCGGGATCCCCCCAGAGGAGTTGGAGGAAATGTCTGGGTAGAAGGAAGTCTGGGAGTCCCTGCTTAGATTGCTGCTCCTGCGACCCGGCCCCGGATAAGCAGAAGAAGATGGATGGATGGATTATCAACTCATTTTCTAATCAAATCATCTTTAACTGGTGTACATAGGAAGACTCCAAACATGCCATGTGCTGAGAAAAAGAGCTTTTATGACTCTATGACCCTCAGTAAAAATTACAGGAAAATTATTTGGGAAATGTGTGAATTAAACACTATTTTGTCAGTAAATATACTCCTAAAATGTGTTCAAGTGGCTTCACTTCAGCTTCGTCCGGGTAAATTTCCATATTTACTGGCTTTTTATGTATCAACAGAATAATTGATAGATTAATCATTTAGCTAAATAACCGTTAGTTGCATCCTAATAGCTAGATCTAAAATTTCAGAATCAATAAATAGCTGAGTCTCGATCAAGAGAGCACTCTCTCTGCGGTTTGCACAAGGCACAGCATCCAGCATCCAGCCCTCAGTACTATTTAGTCATGAAACATTCATATTTTGAGAAGGGAGAAATTGTTGGTGAACAGTCTTTGCATGAAAAAAAGAAAAGAAATCTTCAATTTCCATAAGATTCCACTGAGATGCAGGTTGGAGTGTTGAGCCCCTCCCACTCACAGCTGCCTCAAGCATCTTCAATAACACAGTGCAATTACGTGTGGTCCAGCCTGTTTTATCTGCTGATGAATATGGAGCACAGCAATTACAGGTAATTAGAGACACAATGGAACAAAGACACACATGGGTCTTTGCAGTGTCAGTTCATCTGGACTTGAACTCTAGATGTTTTCCCGAAACTATTGGCTGCTGCTCCAATGTGCTCCCGACATCGCTCTTTTCACATATTGTATATACAAATGAGATTAGAAAGTATAGTTTAAAACTTCAATGCACACTTAAAGGCGTAATGGAAGATTTTTTGGCGCCAAATCTGAGTCTCATTTCCTCGTGGTGTGGACGGCCGATTAGTCCTGCCACGTATCAATCATAGAACGCACCTACCGTTCACCTGCAGCCTCGTCGGCTCGTCCCCAGGAGAGCAGCATGTTTCCCTGTGTCTAAGCGCATGGATCTATCATAATATAGTTCCCTCAGTGTACGGGACAAAATGAAGACAGAGAAAGACAGTTCGAGCTGACTCAGAAGAGACGGAAATCTACGGAGACGAGAGATGCGATGTGATCCGTTGTGCTAATAAACAAACGCACGTGTAGCCGGGAGGCTTTTCTCTGCTTCCGCACGAGGGGAGTGGGGGGGTGTGCATGAGCACTTCCGCTTGAGTTCTAAAAGTGGCGAAAAATCGTCCATTATTCCTTTAAGTTTTGTTTTTTCATTTTTCATTTATTTATTTTTATTTATTGTGTTTCAAATTATCTGACTAAGGCCTCTGCCTTAACGTAACCATAATCAAAAATATTTTTTATTTTTGAAATCACTGTTCCTTGCATTTTCACCTCTACAAGTGTAATTTGGTGTGCTTTACTGCTTCATTTAGAAAGTGTAGTTAACGATATTACAATCATATTTCAACCGAGTTGATGAATGAATGGTTCGTCTGCGTATGTGTTTATAAAACATGCTGATTTTGAATAATTAATGATTTCCTTTGTGGCTCTAGTGCAGGCATGTCCAAACTACGGCCCGGGGGCCAAATGCGGCCCTCAGACCAATTTTTGTTGGCCCTCCGGCTTCCTGCTAAGTTGGTCCAAACATCAAAAAGTAGTCAAATTTACTGTAAAATAGGAAAGATTCAAGCATTTTTACCTCATACCAACCTAATATTAATGTTCCATGTATTATTAAAGGTGTGGAGGAATCAAAACAATGTAAAATGCTATTTGTTATTTGACAAATTCGACATTGTCTGGTTGTCTGTGGCCCTCTGCTCCGTATAAGTTTCAAAATGCAGCCCTTGGTGAAAAAAGTTTGGACGCCCCTGCTCTAGTGGCTACAAGTCAGAACCCACCTTGTCGTAGCTCTCCGCCTTCACGTGCCGCTGCTTCCGCAGTTGCTTGGCCACAGATTTGGGCAGCATCTGGTGTAGTAGGTCCTCTGCCAGCTGCCTCTGTCTCTTCAGATCTGCTGTCCTCTCTTTCAGGCTCTGGGCATAGTCCTGGATCCAGGCGGTCATCTGTTTGAAGGAGCACAGGACCAGGGGGTAGATGAGGCAAGCCAGGCTCAACAGACACAGCCTCTGGCTGAGGCCCGACGATAGGGCACGTGCCTCCAGCCTCAGAGCTGCCCTAGCCCGCTCAGACACACAGCGTTGAGTGCTCCTCAGGGCCTCAGTGTAAGAGAAAAGTGTAGACCACGGCTGGTCCTCTGAGAGTTTCCATGGCGTGAAAGCCAGCACATCCAGGCTGGAGTTCACCTTTTCCTCCATGTTCTGTGCCCAGCACTCACACAGCGGCACAGAGAGCAGCCTGGAGAGCTCCAACCATCTAGACACATAGGTCCACTTCTGCTGGAAGTGCTCCTGGACAACACTGGTGTGAACATCCAACAGCTGAAGATACAGTTCCTCACAGTACACTAGCAGTCTCACAGACAGCACGTCTCTCCAGTGTGTGTGTTCCTTCACTCTCAACACAGTGTCTGGGAGAGACCCCCACAGGTCCAGCAGCTGAGTGATGACAGCTGAAAAGGCGCAGTTACCACTGTCCTCCCTGGAAATGTTGTCCTCTCTGAGGCTCCGGCTAATGTTGGTGCACACAGCGCTCAGCTCCACTCCACAGGGCAGTCCATCCCTCTCAATGCAGAGATCAGCCAGAGCACCCAGCACCTCCTCCTCTGTTCCAGAGCCGGACTTCCAGACACGCCTGAGGTGCTGCAGCTTACCCACCAGCTGCAGGAGGCCCACATTCCTGCACGAGGTGAGCTCAGACAGTGCCCAGTCTGTGGAGTGAAGGAGCTCCATGTGAGTCATGAGGTCAGAGGAGACGGCTCCAAGCAAAGCCAGCAGGGATAGGAGACAAGCCAACAGTAGCCGCTGCACCGTGGGACTGTGGCCACACGCCGCCACCAGAGGGCACCTGTGTGAGCAGGACAGCTTTAAAGGGTGAATAACTCAACACTGCCCATAAACAAGAATAAAACATGCCCGTTGGAATTAGATTTGCTAACAACCCATCAGTAAATAATGTTTAAAAATATTCTCTAGGTTAAAAACTGGAATTCTGGTTATTGAATAGTTTTATCCACCAAATTTGATTGCACCAAATCACCAAAGCAAGTTCCTAGCCTGTGAATTTTGTTCACCTTTTATGATTCTGAGTAGTTTTTATCCATCAAATGTCAAATTTTTTGTTTGTTTTTTTTAGGCTGTACTACATGGTCTTCAATTTATAACTATACTACTGGAATACGCTCATAGAAATTGACAAATTTAACCAAAAATGGACTGAATTGGACACCTACCTTAGAAGGTCTAAGGTAATGTGCCTTAACTTTTTTATGTCTTGTTTATTTTATTTTTTTTAAGGATTTTTTGACTCATAGGCTTTATTTGACAGGATAGTTCAGTATGAAAGGGGGATGAGAGAGAAGGGAGGACATGCAGTAAATTGTCATAGCCGGTATTCAAACTCACGACACTGCGGCCGGCTGCACATGGAGCCCTGCATATGTGCTGCCGCCTTAACCACTCAACCACCATGCAGCCCTAAATTCTTATTTTCAACTGTTGCCCACCAGACTTTTGAAGCCTGTGCTGAGCAATGTATTAGCTCCACAGCCTTGAGTCGACTCTCACTAATGTGAGCAACAGAGTTGGGGAACTCGTTAGCTGGTGACGTGTCAGAGTACATACATGACTTTTTTAGAGTAATGAGGAATGTAATGCATTCGTTTTGTGCACTGATGTAATCTAGCACTAGTTACTTTTTCAAATCTGTAATGCATTAGTTTTGGTTAGGTCATCATGTCTTTGTTTCCCAGCCGCAGAGTGGAGAGAGAACCACTTGTCCTCACGCCAAAGAGAACTAAACTCTCAGATGCACGTTTTGAAAAACTCCTTCTCCTGCGTTATAACCACTATTTTGCATCTAGTAAATGTAGGGTCACAGCAATGTGGTGAGTTTGGTTTAAATAAACTACAAGTGCGTTCTGATGCTAATCCATTAATTTAGTTTGAGTGATGTTTTTCTTTGCTTGAGGACAGGCCTACACCTGCTTATTGCATGACATTGTATTGTGGTAATCTGCCAGCATAAAAGATAAATAAAGCTCAGTCAAACGCATTTACTTTGCTTGTTTATTTGATATTTTAATGATTATGTTCCTGTGTTCAGCAACGCAAAGGGATTGTCGGCAAACAATATGGGTTATACAATAATGTTATAATGTTAATTGGTAACGCAAGAGTATTTAAGTAAGTGTCACTTTTATAACACAGTAGCACAATAATATAACACATTTGTACAAGTTACTTTTAAAAGTAACGCTAGTTACAGAGACGTCCTTGATGAAAACCTGCTCCAGAGGCTCTGGTCCTCAGACTGGGGCCAAGGGTCATCTTCAACTGGACAATGACCCCGAGCACAAAACCAGGAGAACAAAGGAGCAGCTACAGCACAACTCTGAACATGAACCCAGCTGAACATCTCTGTAGTGATCTGAAAATGTCTGTGAACTGACACTCAAGAACCGACCTGATGGAGCTGCAGAGGTCTGCAAAGAAAGATGGAGGAAACTGCCCAGAAATAGATGTGCAAAGCTTTTAGCCTCAGACTCAAACAGACTTCAACAAAGTGTAGAACAAAGGCTGTGAATACAAACAAGTGCTTTTTTTGTTCTTCTTTGATGTTATCATTTTTGAATGTTTTCTTGATGCACTGTACATTATACACCTTTAAAATATGAACTTTCCATGATAAAACATAATAGGCCTTTTTCACGATAGTTCATAAAAGTGCTGTAAAAGTGCAAATATTCGTTCCATTCATTCTCACGGTGAAGAGCGAGTTCCAGATGGATAATCACTGTTATATTATGTTAAGACTTTTACGTACAATGTAAATATATCACTGGAGGAAACCTACAAAACCTGTTTATAGCAAATAGTAAATAGTGGTTTTCAGGCTGCCCTGAGAATTGGTGCATTGTTGACTTGTTGGTCACATAAACACTTTTCCCGCATCTTTGGCAATAATAGTCAAAAGTGGCTGGGCCAGAAGGAGGTGAATAGTATATTAAAGAGATGACATTTACAGTTAAATGTCATCTCTTTAATAACTTTGGAGAACAGTATAAATTCATCACAGTCTAAATCTTTTCTTCTTCTACCATCATATTCATGTGCAATACTGAATTAACCATGTGCAATACCTGTAAATAAGAGTGTTCTATTTTGTTTTTATTCGGTTTACTTACGTGCTAATAGTATTACTTAGTCTTGTGCTAGCTATTTCTACTTTATTTTATTTTGATTTTATTCTATTATCATTATTTTATTATCTTATTTTTATCTTTATCTTTTTATTTATCTATTTTATTTCCCCCCCCTCCATTCCCTATTAAGATAGGAGAGGAGTTTTTGTTAATAAGAGTTTTTTTGTTTTTGTTCATAAGAGTTCTATTAAGAGTGTGTTTTTGAAACTTCCTATAATCTGTCCTTTCCTCCTGTTTCTACTGCGTTGTAACAACGAAATTTCCCCTTGTGTGGATATTAAAGGATTATCTTCTCCTGTTCTTCTGCTGCTGTTCTGTCCTCTTTTCCCTTCTCTAATAAACAAATGTTGTAAAGTTGAAACTTCAGCACTTCGTATTAAAATGATCCCTGAAAATGGGGGTGCATGGAGGGGACGTAGGAAAATGATAATAGCCCTTTCAACAGGATGTTTACAAAAGCCTTTCATTTAAGCGTAGCCTGTTTTAAATATATATAGTAATAAGGAGGACGGAAATTAAAAAAAGTGTTTAAAAAGTGGAAAAGGTAAAATGGTGTATCATAAGCATTGATGCGCAGGTCAAGAAACCACAATCAAGTGCTACCTGCAAAGTGTGTCCCGGCTGTCCGCGCGGGCCCGCGGTCCCGGGGCCACTCTTCTCCTCCTGATGAACCTGCGTTTGAGAGAGGCCGAGCTCAGGGTCCCAGACGCAAAACACTCCTTTTTCATCAGGTCCACCACCGGAGACATGAGGCTGCACGCACGCGGTCCTGTGCCGCTGCTCCATGGATCTGTGGGAAGAACGCGCACCCGGACCCGCGCGCGCTCTCTCTCTCTCTCTCTCTCTCTCTCTCTTTCTCTCTCGCCACACCCTCTCTCTCTCTCTCTCTCCAGCACTCTCTCCGCACTCTCTCTCTCTCTCCCCCGCACTCTCTCTCCGCACTCTCCCGCACTCTCTCTCCACACACTCTCCGCTCTCTTTCTCTCTCTCTCTCTCTCCGCACTCTCTCTCTCTCCGCTCTCTCTCTTCGCACTCTCTCTCTCCGCTCTCTCTCTCTCTTCGCACTCTCTCTCTCTCCGCTCTCTCTCTCTCTTCGCACTCTCTCTCTCTCCGCTCTCTCTCTCTCTTCGCACTCTCTCTCTCTCCGCTCTCTCTCTTCGCACTCTCTCTCTCTCCGCTCTCTCTCTCTCTTCGCACTCTCTCTCTCTCCGCTCTCTCTCTTCGCACTCTCTCTCTCCGCTCTCTCTCTCTCTTCGCACTCTCTCTCTCTCCGCTCTCTCTCTTCGCACTCTCTCTCTCTCCGCTCTCTCTCTCTCTTCGCACTCTCTCTCTCTCCGCTCTCTCTCTTCGCACTCTCTCTCTCTCCGCTCTCTCTCTCTCTTCGCACTCTCTCTCTCTCCGCTCTCTCTCTTCGCACTCTCTCTCTCTTCGCACTCTCTCTCTTGCACTCTCTCTCCCCACCTCTCTCGCTCTATTCCCTTCTCTCACTGTCTCTCTATACCTCTCTTTCTGCACTCTCTCCACTCCATCCCTCTCCCCCTCTGCCTCTCTTTCTCTGCACTCTGTCCCTCCCTCTCTCTCTCTCTCCCTCTCTTTCTGTAGTCTCTCCCTCTCTTTCTGCACTCTCCCTCTCTTTCTGCACTCTCCCTCCTTCTCTCTCTCTCCCTCCACTCTCTCTCTCCCCTTCTCTCTCTCGCACTGTCTCTGTCCTTCTCTTTCTCTCTGCACTCTCCCCCTCTCTCCCTTCCTACCTTCCCCTCTCTCTCGCTCTCCCCCTCTCTTTCTGCACTCCCTCCCTCTATTTCTGCACTCTCCCCCCTCCCTCCTTCTCTCTCTCTATTTGTCCCCGCACTCTCTCTCCCCTCTTCTCTCTCCGCACTATCTCTCAACCCTCCTCTCTTCCTGCACTCTCCCTCTCTCTCTCCCATCTTTTCCCATGCACTATCTCTCCTCCTCTTATCACTCTTTCTCTCCTCTTATCACTCTCTCCCCCTCTATTCTCTCTCTCCTCTCCTTTCTCTCTTGCTCTCTCGAGCACTCCCCTCTCGCTCTCTCACCTCCTCTCTCTCCCTCTCTTTCTGCACTCTCTCTCTCCCTCCCTCCACCCCTCCCTCTCTTTCTGCACTCTCTCCCTCTCATTCTGCATTCCCTCCCTCCTTCTCTCTTTATGTCTCTCTATCTCTCTTCTTCTCGCTCCTTCGACGTAAAAGACCAACTTTGAATTATTAATTCCGTTAATATTTAGGGACTGTCAACAAATTAACATCACGGGGTGGTAAACCCACACTCAAACCCCAACCCGATGTTGGTGTTTAGGCCTTTGTAGACCTCTGTAGGCCAATGAACCTGCAGGCCTTTAATGTGAAAAGTGCTGAGCCGGAAGTTGTGAGAGCAGCGTGTCAGAGTCAGAGCTCTATGGGAGGACCGTGTTGTGCTCTGCTCCTGACGCTGAACAAACTCATTTGCCGCGAAGTTGCAATGATGAATCCGCTCTCTGGACCGGGCTCCGTGAGGCGGTGACTGCATCAGAGGAACGGGACCGACAGTGCTGCGCACAGAGCTGCACCGCGCGCCCGGGGGCCGCTGTGCAGGGACCCGCGGAACAAAGAGCTCTTCCCTCGACTATTGTAACTATTGTTACCGGGACGCGGCGCACACCGCCAAGTAAGAAACTGTGGTTTGTGGGAACGAAGTTTACGTTTTCCTTTGTTATTTTGTCCACACGTGCAAGTCCTGCTCACGTCAACATGAAAGTTCACTTGACACTTGTTTCACGCAGTGTGGTGTAATAAGCTTTAATTACCAGGCTATAGTTGCTGAACAGAGAACTGTGTGTTATTGTTTAGTACATTGTAGTTAATGTTACAGATCCATGTTCGCAATTTATAATCTCATGTTTCTCATGAATGTGCTTTTCACACTGTTACACAGGGGCCTCGCGGGTGTGTGTGCTCCTCTGACCCAAACCCCGCTATATGAGCGCCCTGAAGCCCCTGAGAAGGAGCACACCTGACCAGCCTGCTGACCAGCCTGAGGACCGGCCTGCGGACCAGCCTGCTGACCAGCCTGTAGACCAGCCTGCTGACCGACCTGCGGACCACCCTGCAGACCAGCCTGCTGACCAGCCTGTGGACCGGCTTGTGGACCATCCTGTAGACCGGCCTGTGGACCAGCCTATAGACCGGCCTGCTGACTGACCTGAGGTCCAGCCTGCGGACCGGCAGCCTGCGGACCGGCAGCCTGCGGACCAGCAGCCTGCTGACCAGCAGCCTGCTGACCAGCCCCAGCCATGACCTCTGGGACAGGTGGAAACAGCGGGAGCGGCCAGCACACCGGAGAGAGCAAACCAGAGCAACCACCGGCCCTGAGCAAGTCCCCTATCCTCACACACCTCATCGAGGGCTTCGTAATCCAGGAGGGAAACTTGCCCTTTCCCGTGAGTACTGAGCCTGGTGCCAGCTCCAAGTGCACTACAGCAACTGTCCCAGAAAATAGCCCAATTCTTCAAAAACAATTATTATGGGCTACTATGCCCATAACCTAAAAAGCAGGATAATTCATGTTTTTTTTTCAGTTTTTTAAGTAAAAAATGTACTTGAAAAGATATGAGATGCAAAAATAAATGGCAGAATGCAATAGAGGTTTGCCATAGATGAGTTTTAGATGTTAATTCTTTGACCTTCTACATCAGTGTTTTTTCAACCTTCTTTGAGTCGTGGCACGCTTTAGAGAAAAAAGATGCCACAGCACACCACCTATAAAAATGTGGCATATAAGATGGCCAATAATTTCCACTGGCCCAGATATTTGCTCAGAACACTCTAAAATTCGAAACCATTAACAATTAAACCCATATATGAATCAGTTGACTTAAATTGTAAATCTTTTCCCAAGTGTTCTCCAGCACAGAGGTTGAAAATATGGATAAATCCTTCACTATTTGATCCACCACATGTTTAAAGTTAAGATATGGGTTAATTTAAGTTTAAGTTCAAATTTAGGTTAAAATTAGGCAAGCAGTGACTATGGTTATGGTTAGGATCAGTCTCCAGAAAAAGAATGAAAGTAAATATACATTCCCCAAGAGGCATGTAAATGTAAAGGTCTTTGCGTGCGCACAGTTGGAGCGGCCCTCGTTCTCGGTGGATTGTCTGAGCCTGAGACACCGAGCTGACATGAAGACGGACAGCCTCCCTCTCAAAGGTAACATTCTGCTTTCATGTGTCTGCTAATGGGTTAGAACAAGGGCAAATTTATCTTGTGTCCAGATGAATAATTTTGGAACTGTTTCTACCAATCGTAATTGAATTCATGCAAGATTGGTAAGTTTAATTCCATATCATGGAACATTCCAGGCATATACCATGGAGAAATGTAGTATCACCAGTGATCCTCAGTGGCTCTTTTGTCTTTTCAAATATTATTTGGCTTGTGCATCTCTGTGGAGGTTTTACACTGCTTTCTTCCAAAACATTTGGGTAAAGGATGGTGACAAAAAAATTATATCTATATTTTTTGCATTGTCCATCAGTAATTTTTGAAATATCAAGGTTCAGGTATTGTGTAAAATGTGAATGGACCTCAAAATGGACCACTAAAGTGCAGAAATGAAGCCTGCGTAAATTCAGCCTGGAAGACCTAACTCCACCCATCTACGTCAAGGCCACCTGCTCCCCAGCTCAACCAACGCACCCAGTCCTGGTGTCGGCCACCATGGAAGGACCCCTCTCCCCAGCGCCATCATCGCACTCAAGCAGGCGTCCGCCTGTCCGTCTGAGAGAGTCAGATCCCTCACTTCACCATGGACTCTTCCAGGTTTCTGCACTTATCCCAAAGAGGTTATGCAGTTTTTCCCAGCCAAGAAGGAGGGTGGAAGGACAGGGGACATCTGCATCGTGGCCCCCGCACCTGCTCCTCATCCCCAATCAACGCTCTCAAGTTACTCCTCCCCGCTCCCAATCGGCACCCAGGCGGTCGCATTTAAGCCCTCAGGCAGATGGCTCGACCGTACTGCGACCCACCACCTCCCCTGCTCCTTCTCTGAATTCCCCTCATCCTCTACCTTCTCTTCACATCTACCACCACCAGTCTCCAGGCCCTGGGGGGAGACATCTAATACGAATAGATCATGAAGTGCCCATGATCGCAATGTCTTCTGCCGGGGTTTGAGCGCCAAATAACCCACGTAATAAAGCTTGCTAAACAGTCCTTTCTCGTCGTCTCTGCGTCTCTCCAGGGTGAAATATCATTATTCTCGTTTGGAGATTAAACCTGACGTTTCTGTCTCTTTTTGCTTTTGTTTTTATTAGTTTGAATTATAGATGATATACCAAATTATTTATCGCAACATTTTTCATACCTCCAAAACAACAATTTTGAAATCATCCATTTTTTGTCCCCCACCTCCATGTTACGTTGTGAGAGTAAACCCTGTTTCATATGACATTACAACTATAGGTCCATACTGCTGGATTAGGACAGGGAAAATGTGCTTGGATAAATCTAGTAAGATACTGGACATTGCTTTGTGCTGTTTGCTTTGTGCAGAGTTGAGGCTGCAGGAGCCCATGCTGACCTGTGAGCTCTGTGGACAGGGGGACTTCACCTCTGCCTTCAAAAGGTCCAAGAGGTTCTGTTCAACAGTGTGTGCCAAACGGTAAGTGCCCAAAAAAAAGTCACAATATATTACAATGATTCAATATTTTTGGTCAGATATAGAGCTGCTTTTACAAATAGTGTTTAGTATAGTGTTACTAGTTCACCTCAAAGGTTGAGTACCTCAGAAGCTGAGGTACACTGTTCAAAACAATGATATTTAGGAGACTATGCATCCTACGGAGTATATCCTCAGACCAGGACCAGAACCGACATGGATGACACTAGAGGGCCCCAGGAGAATAACTGAACTGTTTCTGAAATCAGGGCAGAGATGTTAAATTAATTTTGTCTACTTACCTTTGTTGATTTAAAAATGTTCTGCATTGAATATGTAAAATATTGAATTGTTAAACTATCCTTTTATTTATATAAATACATATCATCTCACCTGTTGACCAAGATTCCAAAATATTTGACACAATTGATGTCTTTGGTCATACTAAATTCTGAGTTTAATCTTTGTCCCTGTCTCTCTGTTTGACCTACAAACATAGACTGTATTAATGAACTGATGTAGTCTAAGCCTACAACCCACATTTTAGAGCCACGACATAAGATTATCCCCACAATCATTCATCTTTTCTTTCATTGCAGAAAGCCCAAATTGTGCAGTGGACACCCAGCTTTGGTCGACCAAACATTTAATTAGTCGGGTAGTTCATTTGATCATGCACTACAGCAGAAAGGGGAAAACATGTTTACACAGTTGCCAAGTCTGCGTCTTTATCGGCGCCCTACCTCATTTTGAGTTGCTGGATTAAATGTCAGCCAAACCTATTCTCATGGCGTTTTCCCTTTGTCCCTCTGGAGGATGAGCATTGTCATTTGTGGCATCCTTGGTTCTATTATTGATTTCCAAGTCCAACATTAGTTCAGTAGATGTGTCCTTCAATTCTTTTGAATCTTGTCATGTCTGTAAACAAAGTCTTGTTCTTTTCCCCCATAACTTTCTTCACCTATAGGACAAACTGGCGCTCAGCATTCTTTCTTACTAGTGTTTCTCTGCAGCTACAGTGTGGGGTGCTCGAAGAGAGTAGGGCTCATCATAAACGCCTCCATAGAGAACGTGAAGAAGCAGAGCGCTGTGAACGGGCTCCTCAGAAGCTGTCCTCAGGAGACCAGGAGAAAGGTTAGCACAGGCTTAGTGTTGTGATCTGACCTTGTTTCTATCTACCTTTTTGGTGAGATTTTGTGATTCACTGCTTTTCTGTTACAACTCTGTGTTTAAAGGGGACATATTATGCTAAGCCAACTTCAGTGAGCTTTTAACCTGTTCACAACGGTTCAGTGATTGAGGTCCTGTTCCCATTCAATCTAATGGAGAAAATATTTTTTAATGCACAGAGACAGATTATGCTAAGTTAAAAAATAAAAATGATGCATTAATTTCATTCAATAGTGTAACGGTTACACTATTGAATGAATATGCGCTTTTGGAGCACGATAAAGGGACAATAGGGACAAAAAATAAGAAATATTCAAACTTTAAAAAATCTCTAAAAACGATATAGCCAACAATATAACTGTCTCCTTCTTTTTCTCTTCAAAATAAGCCCATTCCCTTTGAATTAGCTTAAGCACTCTTTGACACTCTTTCCTGCTGCATTACTGAAAGCATGTCATGATTAGATGTTACACAATTGTTGTTGTCCAGTAGGGCAGTAGCTGTAGAGAATTTGTAGTGTATAATATGAAGTATGTCTTTGCTAGTGCCATTTGGAATCAACAACTACTCTCAATATAAAATATTTTATATCAGTACCGTATATTGCGTCACAAAGGCGCCGGTACAGCTGGCAGCCCGGTGTAAACGCGCCGCTCTTTTCTCACACTTTTTTCACGCTTATTGTGCGTTATCTTTTGTATTTTGTAAATATTTTTTCTACTTTACTTGTACGATAGGGACACGCGCTGGAATCACTTTAATTCAACTTGTTTTTGACTTTGTTCGGCTGGATTATTGAGTGTTTTTGTCGTGTCGTCGTGATGTGCGCTGGCTCCGAGCCCCCTCGCGCCCTCCGGCCGCCGCCAAAGTACAGTATGCCGCGGTACACGTTTATATTAAAGAGGAACTTCATGAACGATTGTGGGACACACTGGAATCGCTTTAATTTAACTTGTTTTGACTTTGTTCAACTGGATTGAGTGTTTTCGTCGTGTCGTCGCAATGTGCGCTGGCTCCGAGCACCCGCGTGCCCCCCGGCCGGCGCCGGTGCGCGTTTATACAAAGGAGGAACTCATGAAACTGCGGAGAACCGTCGTCTTACCCGGAGATCGTCACGTTATCCCGGCGGACATCCTTGGGAAAACACAGAGAAGCAAAAGGGCTGGACGTAAACTCCGAGAGAAGAGAGGAGGAAACAGTTCCTCTTCATTTCTCCGCCCCGGACCATCAGCTCCCCACTTCGCCTGGACTTACCCATCCCCCCAGCACACAGTCCCCCTGTCAACCACTGACTGTCACAGCAGCACAGGTGAGGGGTGAGCTGAAGAGGATTAAAGTGAGGAAAGCAGCAGGACCTGACGGCATCATCCCCAGGCTCCTTAAGTCCTGCGCAGATGAACTGTGTGGAGTTGTGGAGCATGTCTTCAACATGAGCCTGAAGCTGAGGGTGGCAGCTCTGTGAGGATCCTGTTCTTCGATCTTTCCAGCGCCTTCAACACCATCCAGCCGCTGCTCCTGAGGGACAAGCTGGAGACTTCTGGTGTGGAGTATGACCTGGCAGAGTGGATCCTGGACTACCTCACAGACCGACCCCAGTTTGTGAGAGCCCGGACCTGCAGTGTGGGGGCGCCCCAGGGCACTGTCCTTGCGCCCTTTCTCTTCACCCTTCACACTGCAGACTTCAGACACGACACGGACAGCTGTGTCCTGCAGAAGTTCTCTGACGACTCTGCCATCATCGGACTCATCACGGACGACGATGATGCGGAGTACAGGGGACTGGCGCAGGACTGACGGTCCCTCATCTGCCTGAAGAGTGGGTCCAGCTCCAGTCTCCCTCGTGTCCGTCTGTCCGTCTGTGAGAGTCGGATCTCTCCTTCACTGGAACTCCTCCAGGTTTCTACGCTTTTTTCCCAAAGAGGTTTTTTTTGTAGTTTTTCCTGGCCGAAAAGGAGAGTCAAAGGACAGAGGACCCTGGGACATCGTCCCTCGCCACCACAGACATTGTCTGACTCCATCGCCAACACAGACATCGTTGATTCGGCCCTCAGAGGCGACTGTTGTTGTGATTTTGGGCCTTACAAAAATAAATTGATTTGATTTGACTTTGTGGACTGGTGTCAGGGGAACCACCTCCTCATCAACGCGGGGAAGACCAAGGAGATGGTGGTGGACTTCCGCAGACGCCACCCCACTGCCCCCTTACCAGTGAACTTCCAGGGAAGGGACATTGAGAGAGTGGACTCATACAAGTACC
The DNA here is from genome assembly GCF_026437365.1 of Eucyclogobius newberryi. Taxonomy (NCBI): domain Eukaryota; kingdom Metazoa; phylum Chordata; class Actinopteri; order Gobiiformes; family Gobiidae; genus Eucyclogobius; species Eucyclogobius newberryi. The sequence goes on along the minus strand of NW_027315801.1, from coordinate 18,337,946 downwards.
TGGGTGTTCATCTGAACCACAAACTGGACTGGACTCATAACACAGACGCACTGTACAGGAAGAGCCAGAGTCGGCTCTACCTCCTGAGGGGACTCTTTTGCAGAAGACCTTCTACGACTCTGTGGTGGCATCAGCACTCCTGTACGGTGTGGCCTGCTGGAGCAGCAACATCACCGAGAGGGAGAGGAGGAAGCTGGACAAAGTCATCAAGAAGTCCAGCTCCGTCCTAGGCTGGGCTCTGGACTCGGTGGGGGACAGAAGGGTCCTGGCTAGATTCACATCTATGCTGGACCATGAGTGCCCCCCCTTGCAGGACACTCTGTCCACTCTGGAGAGCAGCTTCAGTGAGAGACTGATCCACCATTGCTGTGTGAAGGAGAGATTTCGCAGGTCTTTCCTTCCTGCTGCTGTCAGACTTTATAACAAACACTGTTAGTCCTACTGTGCAATTACTGTCGTGATCACATGCAATGGTATTTATTATTTATTTATTTTGATCTTTATTATTTTCCCCCTCCATCCCTTCTTGGGAAATGGGAGGTTTTGTCTATAGGAGTTTTTGTTTATAAGAGATCTTCTACTGAGAGTGTTTTTCAAACTTCCTATAAGTTATCTGTCCTTTTCTTCTGTATCTACCTCTGTATCTACCTGCGTTGCATCAATGAAATTTCCCCATGTGGGACAATAAAGGAATATCTTATCTGATCTTATCTTATATATAATGCAGTATCTTTGTCTGTGCTCTACTTGCTTTGCTTCTATTCACCAGAAACTTTTAAATGGTGTGTAAGACATGTATTTTGGACAAAGTATACTCTTTTAATACTTGTTTTAATTTGGAAGGACAACGACCAATTAGAAGACACTAGATAATTAGTGAATATAGGTGGGCCTGAACTGGGTACTCACAGTTTTATTTTGATTGATTCATGCATGCATGTTTAAGGAATCCTGTATTGTCCTGCAACTGAGAAAAAAGCATAACAGGCCCTATGTCCTCTTTAAAGAAGACATATTATGTGGAACAATTGCCACAACAAACGACATTGACTTCTCGTTGGTTGGATGAGTCATGGGTTCACGAAGCAAAGACACCGCGGCTGCCACAGCCTCATCGGTGACGCAGCGGTGAACTACCATCATGCCACGACTCAAGCATCCTGCCTCTGATACCAAACTTGTCAATGGAATTGAGAGATCTGATCTAGTCCAAAGTTGTATGCATGTCGAGTCCGCAAGGGAATGAGATGCACAGGCAGTGGAAAAGCGTTCGTGTGGCTGCAGACAGTCAAAATCTTAGATAACTGCTAGGAAATCTCCCCCTGTCCACACGGAAAGTTCACTTATTGAAAACATTTTCCCTCACACCAACGTGGAAAAAATGAAGTTACCTCTATGGGCTTTTCTATTGGCTAGTCCACTCGTAGGCTCTGCCTAGCCCTGAGAAAAATGTATCCACCTGCTCCAATGATGTGATGGGTCCTCCTGGTCCCTATATAAGTCTGTGTATTCAATACAAACACCCTTTTTCCTCTCAGGTAAGAGAGGCCAGGCCTGAAGGGAGAGGGCTACGCACATTCTTGTAGAACTACAGTTACATTAGGTAACTATGTTGTATGTGCCACGCCGGGCTTTGCTATTGTATTATACAGTGCAGTCGTCCTGTCCCCTGTGCATGATGTTTCCATCCCCATGCTTCACAGTAGGGATGGTGTTCTTGGGATGGTACTTTATATTAGCATTGATTGTCTCAGGTGTTCAAATACTTATTATACAATGTGATTTCCAGATTTTTACGGTATGTCTCTTACAGTGGAAATGCACCTCCGATGGTGTGAGGGAGTGAGGGATGTAAGTGAAATGAGTCAGCGATTGGTCTTTTGTCTCATCAGAAGCCGGCCCCTGTGTCCTGCCACTCTCCTCAGCCCGCCCCAGGAGAATCCAGCCAGTGTGCTGACCTGCCTTACCCTGGAGCCTCGTCCCCCCTCATGTCCCCGCTCATGTCCCCCTGTCATCGCCTCCACGTGGGCTCCAGCGTGGTCCCCCACAGCCCCCTGCCCCCTGACCCAGGACAGTGGAACATGGACCATGTGTACGACTTCATCTGCTCTCTCCCAGGTTTGTGCGGATCTCCATTACCAGAGTAGGACTACAGCAGGGGTGCCCACTACGTCGATCGCGATCTACCGGTCGATCTCAGAGGCAGTGAGGGTCGATCCCTCCGAAAAGCGCCAAAAAGTGCCTCTGCGAAGGAGGAGAGAGGAAGTTCTGGTTAAGCTCAACCTTCTATCATTAGAGTAGTTGTGGTCAGTATATTTTATTTTCAAAATACTGCTGTATTAAATGGTCGAGTTAAAAAGCAGATTTTCTCTCCTTTTATATTGCACATTTGTATATGATAAACAATATTAGGCTATTAATGAAAGCCTACATTGTGTTTCTATAGCATAATTATGGTTAAACAAAAATAAAAAACTATTTAATACTGACAATAAAAATAATACTAAATTATCCAATAATTTAGATCTATTGGTAGATCTTCGGGCTTTGTCAAATATAAAAGTAGATCGTAAGCCGTGTGTGTGCACCCCTGGACTACAGGTATGGTTGAATATAATACCATGAAATATCAGTGCAGGGCTTACTTGAATCTCTTGAATAAAAAATCAATAAAGGATTTGGTTGGTAGCTTTGTAGTACCTGTAGTGAACTGCAGTTCTGTTTCCGTACACTGCATTTATGCCTTAACGCACATCACAGTTCCACTATGCTTATTATTACTTTACACAAAAATAAGACTCCCATTTTATATCAATGTATGTATGTATGTTATATTGTATATATAAAAATGTATGTATATGATGTTATAGAGCTCAGTTTAATTTAAAGGGCCCATATCATGCTAAATTGACTTTCAGAGCTGTTGACCTTCTTACAGTGCCTCATATACTGTATATGCCCAAAGTTTTTTTTTTATTTTTTTTTTTTATTGATAGCAGTTTCAGCTAGAGAACAGTCTCTATCCTTCTCCTCGGATGAGCAGACGGATGGGCCTACTCACCACTGGTGTGTGCTGTAGGACGCTTCGCTGTTTCAGCCCATCCTCCAGGAAGCACTCTGTACCTGTAACACCCCCCCCGGCTATTTAGGCTCAGTTAGCTTCAAACGCTACTTCTTTTGTTCCAACGCTGCTGCCGCTGTATTATAATATTAATGAAAATGTATTGTGAACACATTTGTACACCATATGGAGCACCAGGTGTGTTTGGCATTTATGTCTGAAGTGAACCATCGCTCACTCGTGGTGCACCATAACAAATTGGAGCTAATTTAGCTGTGGAGGATTAATTATTTGGCTATTTTGTGGTCTTGCACGCTACTTAGACTTAGGATGTGCGGATCATCTGGACCATCCGAAATAAATGTTCAATCTGCGGATCTGGTGTGAGAAACACAGCTTTACCCTGCTCTGCGCTGACTAAGTCCCGCCTTCAGGAAAAGTGTTGTAGATACTGCTTCGTGGTCATCGTTGGACGCGTTCAGTTTTAGCTGCGCCTTGTCTGGATGATCCACAAGATTTGACGGCTGCAACGGAAGCAGAGCTAAAAGTAAAGACAAAACGACGACTCCAAAATGGTTGAAATTGTGTTTGCGTCATCAATGGCACTCGATGAGACTGGCCACTTAATGAAGATGATCATGAGGTCGAAGGTCAGGTCTTTGAGCCACTGAAAAAGCCTCAAAGTACATAAAGAAATACATAAGATTTTATTATTATTGTTATCCTTATTATGTAGATCATTACGGAAATCAGTCCAATCACAGGCTTTCACCGCTTCTTTGGTGGGCGTCTCCCCGTTGCCCACGGTGACTGCTCCAGCTGGTTGATCCCGTTCTTTCAACTCGTGATGTCAGAGCAAGTGGGGGTAAAGTCAGACACAAACACGCGCAGGTCTTGCTTATCCCGAACATGCCTATTATTAGTTTAACATAATATAGTTATGTATATAAATAAGTATTTTAACCAGCTAGACATAAAATTTATATTTGTATGTATATATAATAATATAATAGTAATACAAATGTTCTAGCTCATCTTTGCTGCGTCTCAATTCTTCATCCTCTGTGTCCCAAAGCTCTGAGGAGACGAGTGAAGGAAACCACAGAGGAATTATGCTCAAGTTTTAGGAGGCAGTAATATAAGATGAGGAGAATTGTTGCAACCGTGAGAGGAAAAGCAGCAGCTGTTGGATACAATGTGACATTCAAACTTTTTAACATTAGTAAACTCTTTATGTGAAAATAAATATGTTTGTCTGACCTTATTGTAAAACTGACATAATAATATAAAAGTCTTCTGGTCAGAGCTGCTCCGGTCTCACTGACTGTCAGTGGCGACTCCTCACTGCGTCTCCTCACTCACTGCGTCTCCTCACTCACTGCGTCTCCTCACTCACTGCGTCTCTTCACTCACTGCGTCTCCTCACTCACTGCGTCTCCTCACTCACTGCGTCTCCTCACTGCGTCTCCTCACTGCGTCTTCTCACTCACTGCGTCTCCTCACTCACTGCGTCTCGTCACTCACTGCGTCTTCTCACTCACTGCGTCTCCTTACTCACTGCGTCTCCTCACTGCGTCTTCTCACTCACTGCGTCTCCTCACTCACTGCGTCTCGTCACTCACTGCGTCTCCTCACTGCGTCTTCTCACTCACTGCGTCTCCTCACTGCGTCTCCTCACTCACTGCGTCTCCTCACTGCGTCTCCTTACTCACTGCGTCTCCTCACTGCGTCTTCTCACTCACTGCGTCTCCTCACTCACTGCGTCTCCTCACTGCGTCTTCTCACTCACTGTGTCTCCTCACTCACTGCGTCTCCTCACTGCGTCTTCTCACTCACTGCGTCTCCTTACTCACTGCGTCTCCTCACTGCGTCTTCTCACTCACTGCGTCTCGTCACTCACTGCGTCTCGTCACTCACTGCGTCTCCTCACTCACTGCGTCTCCTCACTCACTGCGTCTCCTCACTCACTGCGTATCCTCACTGTGGCTCCTCACTCACTGCGTCTCCTCACTCACTGCGTATCCTCACTGTGGCTCCTCACTCACTGCGTCTCCTCACTGCGCCCTTGTCATTGCTGACGGTGACGCACGTCTGGGTCAATAAGGAAAGGAGCTTCATGGCTTTTAGAGCCGTTATCCAAGAGGATCAGGATCATTTTTTTAATATCATTTGAAATACTGGGATAGACATTTCTGATCCAGGGATTTGGAAATCTGGATCATTCTGGCCCCTGGATATCAAAAGGTGTAAAGTTGTTGTCGTTTTATAAGCCTGTCAAACAAACTCAAATAGAAAATGGAGATACATTACCACAAACTGTTCTTGTTTTCTTACTTGAATAAAGCAGTAATAATATGATGATAAGTCATATTTGTGTGCGCAGGCTGTCTGGACATCGCAGAGGAGTTCCGTTCGCAGGAGATTGATGGCCAGGCTCTGCTGCTGCTTACAGAGGATCACCTAATGGGGGCCATGAACATCAAACTGGGACCTGCACTCAAGATCTATGCCCAGATCAGCCTGCTCAAAGACTCTTAGTCCACAGACCTGTCCAAGCAGCTGCACTCAGGGGCCCTACGTGCCTTTGATGGGCCCAAAACGCTGCATCTCTGCTCCACTTTAGGCTCTGCACTGTTAGTACCAATCACACTGTTAGCAACCATGATTGTAAATGGAAATAGGTTTGAATCGCCACCATCTCCTTTTATGGAGTCAGAAGTTTACTTGGTTAGGGTCCGTTTGCTGTTGGCAAGTAAATGAAAGATTTCATTGTTTTACATTTTCCTCATCAGCAGAGGAGGCTCCAGTATTCAGGCATCGTCAGGACAGAATGGCACAGGGGCCTCAGACATGTGATAGACCAAATATTTGTAGTTAGCTCACATCTCTATTTTTATACTGCAAACCTAGTTATCTGTCTGAAGCTTCAGTAGAAAATGTGTCTTTCAACACTACAGTTTTTTTTAAAGTTACAACTTGTTAATTATAACTGATTGAAAATAAACTCAGTTTATGTTTCCATATGTTTTGATTTTTTTATGGTTTAATGATTTCTCATTGATAAAACGTTTTAAGGTCACAATCCTAACTGAAACTATTCCCTTACTATGATGATCACTGTTGCACTGGACAATCAAGAATGTGCTGCTGCTGTTCTGTCAAAGGCCTTTGGTTCTATAGAACGTTGTATTCTCTTGAATTGTCTGGATGTTGAGTTTGCTTTAAAGGCACAAAATGGTTTCTATTCTTACCCTTGGTGGTGATATGATTTAGCAAGTACTCAATTACAAATACTTGGATCTGGATCGATGATAAACTCCTTCAGCAAACGAATACAAGCGCTGACAATCTTAAAGCCAGATTGTCATTCTTCTTGAGAAATAAAACTTGTTTTCCTCTTAATTATAGAAAAGTTAATCCTGGCGACATTTCTCAGTTCTAGATTGTGATATTATATATATATATATATGCATTCTACAGTGTTAAAACCTCTGAACTCAGTTTATCACTCAGCTCTGAGGTTCAGCTCTAAGGTACATTACAGGAGAAGGATGTAGAGTAGGATGTGATCATTGGATGGAAGAAGAGACCAGCACTGCCTTTTGTTAAATATTGGCTCTTATTGGAATTTGACCAGATGATCCAGTTTGCTGAACACCAGATCAAGTATTCATCAGTTGAGATCTGTGGACATTCTTACGTTACAGTTGCACAGAGTCAACAGAGATGGGAAAAAGGCTTTCAGTAACTTTGCTTCTGTGGAACAAAATACAGAGACTATTTACATTAAATGATTTTATGCTTATTAATGAATTCAACACTGATGTGATTTTTGGCATTACAAAAACACATTGAATTGTGATGGTTTAAAAAGGACTATTCGGTTTGACCCTTGTGCCACATGGTCAAAGCCAGCTCAACAATGACAAACAATAAAAAATTAGTTTTGTTTTTTTTTGTATAGGAATTTCAGTTTTTTATTCAAGTGTGTAAGGAATCCTTATGCTTTAATATGATTATTCAAACACACTGCTTTAGAACAGAGCTGTGCCACATCAGTCACAGAGCAGCAAACGTGACAACCATGTTCAAGCAGCCATGCTGAGCTCACTGACGCCATCCTCTCTCCTGCTGGAACCCTGGAGTGAGAGGGAGAAGTTAGAGAATCTGCCTCAGATCAACCACCAATCCCAGTGCCCCATGAAACCACAGCCACACCCACAGGTTCTGTTCATTTAATTTAGTAATTCAAATAGAAAAGCTCATTGAACAGAAGAACACAAGAGCGGTGGCTGTGGGCTGCAGGACTGTAGCAGAGTACATGGCTTTGGTCCATTTGTGCTGATCAGAGCCCCACACAAAACAAAACCAGAACAACATTAAAGCCATCAAGTAAAACTACGGCTCAAGTCCAGCTCAGGAAACGGCAAACACCAGTCGAGGCCTTGCACCACATACAGAGGAAGAGAATAAAAAGAGGGGGTAGGGGGAGAAATCAATCATTTGTGCTTGGAGATATTAAAAAGTGGACAGAAAATTGTAGCATAACGTTCAGTGTAGACATCTTCATTAAATCACTCCCACAAAATTACACAAGAGGAAGCCACTCAGAAACAGCAGTCTACTAGGGGCTGAAGCCTCTATACCTTACTCCTGAAGAGTGGTTTGGCCCCGGGGCCACAGTACTCGTTGTAAATGAGTTTGAAGAGAAACAGATGGAAGAGCGTGATGAGGGAGGCCACACTGAACCAGAACAGGAAGGGCAGACCAGGGTACCGGTTTGCCATGTGCTCCTCGTGTGCAAGAATGGCCTTAAGGTGCAGCGTGTGGCGCAGGTCCTGCAGGTGGCGCAGGTCAGTAGAGATGTAGAGCAGCGGGGTGATGGGCTGAGTGACCATGACAGGGAACGTGTGGCCCTTCAGCTCCGATGTAAGCTCCACCGGTTCGTTCATGCAGCCAGCCTCACACGCGTACAGCTTCACCGGCTTCTCCTGGGGCTTCACTGACACGTGCAGGAAGGGCTTGCCCTCTACGTCCAGCAGCACAGCCAGGCTCAGCAGGTCTTGGTTGTAGTGGATGCCCCTCAGGGCGTAGCTGTTGTGAAGCACATCCGGGTCGGCCTGGAACTGCAAGTGGTTCTCTGTGAACTGCAGACCTCCGAAGCTCAGCACCATGCCCTGCATGACCCCGTGTGCACCGGCCGCCACCAGCACCTTACAGCCCCTCTTCTGCAGGGTCAGGGTCCAGAGCGTGACAAGCTGCAGAATGTGTGCGGCATTGCTCAGCCGCTCAGGCCACAGGTTCTCAGCGTGCATGGTGGCGTGACCGCTGAAGCAGTGGTCTGCATAGTTGAGGCTGGACTCCAGTCGCGAGCGCTCGTCTGGGCCCAGGCGGTGGTCAAGCAGAGGGGCCGAGCTGGCACTCAGAGTGTAGTACAAAGTGGAGTTGACTGTGCGGCTGGACGGCGTGTGGGAGTCTGTGATGCGCCTCATCTCCACACCTGCACACACAAAATAGGTCACTTCTACCACAGTTATATGAACCTTCACAGGGCGATTATGATCTCACTGTAGGGATGCGTACCGCTACGACGGACCGGATCTGGACTTGTAAAAACGTTTCGGTTCAGGTCCAAAAAAAAACGAAACCCCGGTGATTCGGTTCTGGACTCATATAAAATATAGCACTCAAATACTATGTCCTTTTTGTTCTAGAATCTAAACCATCTTAAACCTTCCATTGATGGCGAAATTTGCGCTGGAAACGACGTATACTCTGCCATGCGCCGCCGTCAATAGCGCACACGGACCCTAATTAGCGACGCACACGTCTTCCGGGCATAAGTTGAAGCCGGCGACATAAGTTTAAAGATGCGAGAAACGGGAGCGCCTCGTACGTGTCGAGCTGCGCAGAACCGTGTATCCACATGTGAACACTGAAGTGACAGCCGGTGAGATCGCTGGCTTTATTTGACCTGTTGTGGCCCCCGCGTGCGATGTTGTGATCGATAATGTGCTGCGGGTTAAAGGGGTGGGGTCAGCGTGGTTTCTTGTCTGGGTTGTGCTTTGATCTGGATGTTAATATGAATGAAATAATTTAAGTGTTATGTTGTGGTGTGATGTATTTGGCATTAAGTAAATACAAAGTAAAGTCAAAGTAATATTGCTTAATTGCTGCATTCATTGATTGGAGTTTATATTTTGTAATAGTATTTTGTATTTGTATTCTACAGTTGTTAAATATGGTCTGGTGTTTAATGCTGCTAATATGATGTATTATTTTGATTTGTTGTGTAAAATATTTTCATATTCTACTTCTGATACTGCTAAGTTGATTGTTTTATAGTGATTCAAGTTGACTTTTATGCTAGTTTTTGTAACACTGTGACTTAATTACTGACACTTGTGTTTTGTCTGTTTGAAGGTTTTTACCTGACTTTTAATGCCAATGGATCTGTAACATTAAAGAGTGGATATGTGTCTAAAGGCAAAACATTGTATCAGATGAAACAGCTGCTTTGACCCTTGACACAGACTGACTGTCAACAATACTCAACATGCTCTTGTTGTTGAGTTGAGTCTTAGCAAGTAGCCTGTGATTTGTAAGTTGTAACTTCTGTTAAAAAACAGTGAATAAAGCAGACAAGTTGAGTTTATTTCAATCTGCAGTTAAGCCTTGTTCAAGTGTCTTCAACTTAATTTAGTGAAGTAGCTTGTGTTACGCTGTTGTAACATTATGCAAATATGGCATGGTTTAGGTCCGGACCTAATGAGTCCGGACCTAAACCTCTGGATTCGAATCCGGACTTGAACCTGAACGCGGGTTTAGGTATGCATCCCTATCTCACTGTAGTGATAGTTTGTACGTGTATGTGTGTGGCTGACCTGAGATGAACAGGTCCATCCAGGCCTGCTGATGGTGCAGGACCAGCTCGTCCACATTCAGCCGGAGCATCTCCAGCAGCTCTTTCTTAGCCCCCTCTCTGAGTGCACTGAACGTCTCCTCCAGCTTAGAGGCCTCAATGGGCTCTGAGCTCCTCACCACAGACAGAATGTGGTCTCTATGCTCAGACTTGGCAGCCACTTGAATGCGAGCACTGAGCTTCCTGGAGACCACCACAACAAGTACCATGCGTTTTTTTTCCAGTTGGACGCGTCCTGAGGACAGGAGCACCTCGGTCTCCTCCAGTTTCTCCACGCTGCTGGAAAACTGTCCACCTGGGGTCTGGTAAGACAGCTCCACAGAGGCAGGGTGCTCCGTGGGGTTGTTGATGTGAATCCTCTGGACAAACAGGTTGGGCAAGCTCCGGTGTGCCATGAACTCCTCCCTGACAGAGACACATTCCCCAGGGCTGATAGACACGCATCGCACAGACAACACAGCCCCCTTCCTGAACCAAAGCAGACTGGCCCTGGTCTCCACCCGCTGCCCCTCCAGGCGCACCCCGACTCTGGGCGAGAACTGGGTCTGGTGTACGGGAGCAGAGCCTGCCTGAGAGGACGCAGACACCCACAGTCGGTTGGAGTCCAGATCCAGGAGGATGTGGCCATTTCCTGAGAAAACAAGGGCAGGTCATACATGAGAGGGATGTCATAAGAGATTTAGTCGCCAGTAATTATGTCAATAACAATATCATCTAAATAACGAGACAGGATTACTGAGCCGCCTCACAGACAGAGTGGCACGGCTCCAGGTTAGAGCTGAAAAGAAGAGACAAATTGAGTTTCAAGTATTTCCAAAGGCAATTGGACTCACGCTACTTTTATTATAATAAATATCATCCAATATTCTAAGATTTAATGCTGCTCTTGTTCAGTTTTTGATGCAGAACACATTATAAATTGATTGTTACAGAGAGAGAAGAAACACCTGGAAGAGTCACAGGCTGAAATTAAAGAAGAACAAGAAGAGATGTCTCATGCAAATTGAGTACTGACCATCGACTAGAGGATGTCCAGGTAAACTCACCCATATCATCAAAATGTGTACACCTCATCTGGACATTGTGTTGGAAGTCGAGACACTTCAGTGTCCACTTGGAAGTAGCTACTGGACTGAACTAAAACAAATGACTGGGCTTCACAGTTCTAGACGTTCAGCTTGTAAATGGCGTCCTTGTGCAAGACACTTCACCCACCTTGCCAAGTGCAGTGTGGGTAATCGTTACCGAATAATCCATAAAAAATATTATAGCATTGGACCTTGGGGATTTCCTAATTCTCTCAGTCCCTCACATCTTTTTACACAGAATTGTTCCATGATGACTATGACAGTCCCATCAGGGGAGGGGAAAACATCGTTGAAATACCTTCAATACAGTTGATGACTCTGTATTATGGTTGTTGTAAAGCACAAACAACACATTTGATCTCAAAGATTAAAGTCCACATGGAGAGATAATGAAGCGTCACCTGATACAAATGGCGTGTCCAGCGGTTCCAGGGGAGACGTGTAGACCCCCTCGCCCCGCTCCACCACGGACTTCCACCTGTGGATCTCAGACAGCAGACACTGTCCCGGGGCCCCGCCTGGCACCGCGCCGCCACTCAACAGCCTGGGCCAGCCGCGCTCGCCGCCCAGGTACCAGTAGAAGATGAGGAAGAGCAGCAGCCCGAGCAGTAGCCTCCGCGCCCAGCTGCTGGACAACAGGCCGGGCAGTCCCTTCAGCCTCTGCTGCAGCCACATGCTCACAGCTCAAGGGCCCAGTGCTGCATCGGAGTGCGCCTCGGTCCACTTCGGCTCTTGTCCTGGAGCCTGAAATGGAGCCTGGTCGGGGGCGCTAGCTTAGCTCTGTTGTTAGCAGTGAGATAAGAGACTATCTAAAGCAGTCCAGTAGGGCCTCGCTCCGTGGGGCCTCGCTTCGTGCTGTGGCGGCAGTGGTCGAGTTGGAGAACCATAGTCCGGGGACAAAGGACTTCACATTTCTCTGGTCTTTGGTTCACATTTGTGACTGCCCACGGGAGCTGGACTTGTGTTTCTGTGGAAAGTGCAAAAGTGCACCTGATACTTCCGGGTTAGACACATACCGTAAGTGAATGAGTTTACGACAGTCGCAGTGTGTTGCCAGATTGGTCTGAAATGCTCTAAAAACATTATATCTGGTATAAACGTCCCTCTTAATGCGAAAAAATATCGATACAAAAATGGGCTCAAAATAAACGAAATGGAAATCACTATAAAATAAAATATATCACTACTTCCACACAATGAAATATGTAACAAGCTAAAGGCCATAAAATATATAACCTGTATGAGATTGATTCCCCCCAATAAAACAATAAATACAGACTTTGTATGCATCGCATTGCATCAGTTTGTAACTATATATGACTGCATTGTCCAAGCCAAATAAATAACTGAAAATATCGAGACCAGAGAGCAAAGTAAAAAATGAATATAATTAAATAAATAAATCACGGCACATACAAATCAAAATAAGAGTCACATTTTGTCCACAGTCTGTCCAAATCAGGTTTATTTTTTAAATTGTTCTAATGTTCATTTTGGTCCAATGCTCGATTGTCGGAGCAGTCTGTGTCATACATTGTTTGCTCTGCCGCCAGAAGAATACTCCATTTATCTCTAGTCACAGGTATCTTGGCAGGAGTTTTGAGGCCTATAGCCTTGTTAATTTAATTTATTATTATCTATTATTGTGTACATTGTAATTATATTTTTATCTTATAGTAAATTGTAATTGTTTTTCTTTAATGCATGCCCAATTTGATTTTATATGTCTTGTTTTTATCATTGTTCATTGTTGTACGTTGAACCGATCACCAAAGCAGGTTCCTAACTTGTGAATTTTGTTAATTGGCAATAAACCATTTCTGATTCTGATTCTGAAACAAGACAGTCTGAAAACACGTGATGGTTTGCCTTCTGGCTGCCACAGTTTCTCCAACAGTTAGTTTTAGGAATTACCTTGTGAATGATGGTATCTTTGACAGGATGTTATGAATTTTTTTTTTTTTTAAATCCCCAAACATGTGATTTTGTGTTCCTCCACAGGGATGTACACATTTTCCTTCTCTTCTTCTGTCAAAACAAGATAACCTACAGATTCCTATTTGTTTCTATATATTTAGTAAAGTCGCTGTATTAATTAAGGTATATAATTTAGATATAATTTCCTTCGAAGGTTCTGATTTATATGCCCTGCTAAATAGTTATAGTCACTTATTTGTAAAGAACTAAATAAAAGTCCTGTGTCTCCAAGTCAAAGGATTCTTTCAACATTTGATTTTACAATCCAAAACCATTCTACCTTTTGTTATACAGACCTGAAATCTCTGCGCTGCTAGGATCAAAACTTTGATCATAAACCAACAAGCTAAATGTTTTAACATCTTTGTTTAGTTTATATATTTTGATTCGCTCCTTCCAGGGCGTAAGCACAGATTTTACCCAGGGATTCTTACTGTTTGTCATCTGCCAGTAAGAACTGCACAGGAAACTTTAGCATAAATATTTTTTCCTTTGAGCTTCTTATCTTCAGCTCTGTTTTGAGCTGAAATAAAATATTTTTTCAAACAATGTAAACCACAACTACTTTAGAATATTGAAACAGAGATGAGGTTTTTTGCCTTGCCATACGAATCTTGAGATAAATTTATTCCACTCGTCATTAGTACATTTAATTTGGATCCGGACATCCAATTTTTGGAAGAAAATGCATCACATTGGGTATGGAAATATTTGGTTTGGTCAAATATAATAGAACATCATCGGCGTAGCAACTTCGGACATCCAATTTTTGGAAGAAAATGCATCACATTGGGTATGGAAATATTTGGTTTGGTCAAATATAATAGAACATCATCGGCGTAGCAACTTTGTGTTCCATCCCATCAGTTCTAACACCATAGATTGTGTAATATGTTTTTTTGTGTGTAATTGTGCCCCATCTTACTTGTGCCCTGGTGCAGAGAGTGGAGGGTTATTATGCCCTGCGCTCATGTGATAATATATACAGCCTGTTGGTGCCCCTTGTAAGGGTGACTGGGGAAAGAGTGTTCTGTCTGTGCTTTTAAATGCAAACTCTGTTTTGTTTGTTCTTAATGTCTTATTGGTGTAAATGTTTTTTATGATTTGTGTGCTGTTGTGTCTTCCCCTTTGTACCAGGTCACCCTTGTAAAAATAGGTTTCAATCTACATGGGGTTCTTGCCTTGGTGAATCAATCAATCAATCAATCAATCAATCAATTGGGCCAATGGTTCCAAGTACAAAGCAAACAGGAGGAGAGACCAAGAACAGCCCTGTCTCACCCCTCTTTCAAGGGTCAGTGGGAGTAAATATCTGCCTCCCCAGACACTTCCTCCAACTCCTCCGGGGGGATCCCGAGGCGTTCCCAGGCCAGCCAAGAGACATAGTCTCTCCAGCGCGTCCTGGGTCTTCCCCGGGGCCTCTTCCCGGTGGGACATGCCTGAAACACCTCCCGAGGGAGGCGCCCAGGAGGCATCCGGAACAGATGCCCGAGCCACCTCAGCTGGCTCCTCTCGACGTGGAGGAGCAGCGGCTCTACTCCGAGCTCCCCCCGTGTGGCCGAGCTCCTCACCTTATCTCTAAGGGAGCGCCCAGCCACACGGCGGAGGAAACTCATTTCGACCGCTTGTATCCGCGATCTTGTTCTTTCGGTCACTACCCAAAGCTCATGACCATAGGTGAGGGTAGGAACGTAGACCGACCGGTAAATAGAGAGCTTTGCCTTTCGGCTCTGCTCCCTCTTTACCACAACGGTCCGATGCAGCGACTGCATCACTGCAGCCGCTGCACCGATCTCACGCTCCATCCTTCCGTCACTCGTGAACAAGACCCGGAGATACTTGAACTCCTCCACTTGGGGCAAGGACACCCCACCCACCTGAAGAGGGCAAGCCACCTTTTTCCGATCGAGAACCATGGCCTCGGATTTGGAAGTGCTGATTCTCATCCCAGCTGCTTCACACTCGGCTGCAAACCGTCCCAGTGCATGTTGCAGGTCCGGGTTTGATGGAGCCATATGGACAACATCGTCTGCAAACAGCAGGGATGGAATCCTGTGGTCCCCAAACCGGACACCCTCCGACCCCTGACTGCGCCTAGAAATTCTGTCCATAAAAATTATGAACAGAACCGGTGACAAAGGGCAGCCCTGGCGGAGTCCAACAAGCACTGGGAACAGGTCTGACTTACTGCCGGCAATGCGAACACAGCTCCTGCTCCGGTCATACAGGGACTGGGCAGCCCTGAGAAAAGGGCCCCAGACCCCGTACTCCCGGAGCACCCCCCAAAGGACACCCCGAGGGACACGCTCGAAAGCCTTCTCCAGATCCACAAAGCACATGTGGACTGGCTGGGCAAACTCCCATGAACCCTCGAGCACCCGATGGAGGGTATAGAGCTGGTCCAGTGTTCCACAACCGGGACGAAAACCACTCTGCTCCTCCTGAATCCGAGGTTCGACTATCGGTCGGATTCTCCTCTCCAGTACCTTGGAATAGACCTTACCCGGGAGGCTGAGGAGTCCTCCTCCATGGCCTCCCCGAACTCCTCCCAGGCCCGGGTTTTTGCCTCTGCGACAGCACGAGCCTCAGCTCGCTTGGCCTGCCGATACCTGTCGATGACCTCCGGAGACCCACAAGCCAGAGTGGCCTGATAGGCCTCCTTCTTCAGTCTGACGGCATCCCTTACTTCCGGTGTCCACCACCGGGTTCGGGGGTTGCCGCCACGACAGGCACCGGAGACCTTGCGACCACAGCTCCGAGCAGCCGCATCAACAATGGAGGCAGAGAACATGGTCCACTCGGACTCAATGTCCCCAACCTCCCCCGGGACATGGGAGAAGCTCTCCCGGAGGTGCGAGTTGAATACCCTACTGACAGAGGGCTCCACAAGACGTTCCCAACAGACCCCCACGACCGTTCACTGGGGTAAACTCCAACACGTGGCGGCTGAGCAGAGGGGCCATAAGCAAGCCCACACCAGCCCGCCGCCTCTCCCTGCGAGCAACACCAGAGAAGTGGAGCGTCCAGCCCCTCTCGAGGAGATGGGTTCCAGAGCCCAAACTGTGCGTGGAGGTGAGGCCGACTATATCCAGTCGGTATCGCTCAACCTCCCGCACAAGCTCAGGCTCTTTCCCTCCCAGCGAGGTGACATTCTATGTCCCCAGAGTTAGTCTCTGTGTCTGGAGATCTGGTCGCTGAGGCCCCTGCCGTCGACTGACACCCAGATCTCTCTGCACCGGCCCCTTATGGATCCTCCTGCGGGTGGTGGGCCCACGGGAGGGCGGCCCCACGTCGCTCCTTCGGGGTGTGCCCGGCCGGGCCCCGTGGGGTAAGACCCGGCCACCAGGCGCTCGCCATCGAGCACCCATCCCAGGGCTGGCTCCAGGATGGGGCCCCGGTGACGCCGATCCGGGCGACGTAAACGGCCTTGTTTTTGTTGTCATCATAAGAGGCTTCTGAACCGATCTTTGTCTGACCCGTCACCTAGGAAAGCCCCCGACAACATAGCTCCCGGGATCATTCGGGCGCTCAAACCCCTCCACCACGTTAAGGTGTTGGTTCAAGGAGAGTTAATTTATGCTTACCATATTTGACTATATAGACGTTGCTTTTATTATTATTTTATTATTCATTGTTTTATGTTGCACATAACGCCGAGACAAGTTCCTATGTTTGCGAACTGTGTTTAATGGCGTATCGACTTCTACGTAATAATCCCCTGTGCACAAAGTGATCAATCTAAATCTTAATTGTATGAAAATAATGTAACAGTATACCAACAGACTGAAAAGCAACTCTTAAGGACACTAAATTAAATGCTGCGGGCAGGAGACATCAGATGGCTAGTGTCGATGGGGTGTGTGCGTGATGGTGCACATGCACACTACTGCACGTGAAGGGTCTGTCACCCATTTGACTGTGTCTCACAAAGATCGTAAAGCACATTTTACTGATGGTTTTACTTAATTCATGTTTTTGTTAATGGTCCCATTGTTAGCATATAACTACAAGATAATTACAAGATAATTACATGTCTGTGCTGTGATTCTTTTGATCAAAGACCTCTCTCTGTCCCCAAGATGACTCATTTTGTTTTTTAACACTAGGGCACTGTTTTTAAAGGAACAGTAAGAGGTCTCTCTTGCCTTTGTATTCTTTGTTTTCTTGTATTTGCGTAAACCTGCCTGTAAACCTGCCTGTAAGAAAATGTAAATGTTTCTATTGAAGTAGGTCTTGTGACCACCTATTTGACCTGTAATCTATAAAATGAACGTGAATCCCTTGGTGGGGACCAGAGCAATGTAGGGCGAGACGTGTGGACGAATCAGTTCTGCACGAGAGTGACTGACGAATATACATGAGGAAGAGATTCATTCTGATTGTCCAGCAGGAATAAACATTCCCTTTTGAGAAAAGACAACTCTGTCCTACTCCTTTACTTTATTTCTTAATGATTGTAAGGAGAGAAATTCCACAACAGTCGTCCACCTCTTGGTTTAAGACAAGTACCTGTTTTGTTAATTGTGCCAGTTTGGTTTGCAGGGTAGAGGCCATTTCTTTCCAATCAGAGATTGAATTATCTGCCGCTAATGATGGCTTTTCTTCAATGAGAATGTATACAGTACTTGCAATTTGTATTTTTGTATGCATTGAAAATACTGAAAATTGTTGAAATGTTTGAAGTATGCAATGTTTGTCACTTTGCCTTGAAATGTGGGGCTGCATCTCCAATCCCGGATACACGTTCTGGGATCACCTTCTCATGAAAGCCTTCAGTGTTGTACCCCTTGTCACCCTCCGGGACTCCCACAAGTCTTAAGCGGGTTCCACACCGCCGCGGCCGAAGCGTCCAGTTTACATTCAAAGTCTATGGTAAACGCGCGTCGAGCACGTAGTGCGTTATCCGCGGCGCAATTTCTTCGTTTTTGCGGCGCGATTGGTGCGTTTTTTTACGCTCTCGACGCTTTGAGCGCACGTATGAGGGGACGAAAGTGGCTTACGCGACGCGTTCAGCTATGTTGAGGTCTCTGCCGCTGAAGCGTAGCAGCAGCCATCAGAGCTGACGCTCCAGTGACGTACATACGTACGTATTTCCCCTCGCATTTCCGGTATTCCCCGTGGAATTCCCCAAGAAGCGCCACTTTTTCCTTGCTCGTCAACAATGGCAGACGAACGATTGATTGTGGCTGTTTGTGGGAGAAAGGAGCTGTACGATGTATTCACGGTGGAATACAGAGACAGAAACAAACCAAAAATGCGAAAACAACACTCTCGATATCTGCAATTTTACACAATGAAAGGCCACACCGTCAACAACTCCACTGCTCATGCGACAACACCTCTACTGCGCATGTGCGCAGAGAGCTCAAGCGCGCCATACGCGCGCCTGTGTACAGTGGCCGGGGCGTCGATAATGTGCGTCTGGTGCGTAAACCTTTCAAATGTACACGCGCTCAAATTCTGCGTCGGGCGCGATTAGGCCACGGCGATTAGGCCGCGGCGGTCTGTACGTAGCTTTAGATTGTTTCTGTGGAATCTAGACTTTTAAAGGCATTTACAAATTAGTTATTACACCCCAGAAATAAAAAAAAAAATAAGATGATGACCATAATGATCATAGCCTTTTGACTGAAACATTCATTAAAGCTTATAAATCTGAACTTTCAAGGGGATTAGTATCTAAATTATACAAATGTATCAACAGTCTGGACAGTCACTCCACCAACTACATTAAAGGTCCCAGAACATGCAAAATCGACTTTTCAGAGATTTTAACCTTCTTACATTGCTATTTGTGCTTCATATATGTACCCAGAGTGTTTTTTTTTATTGATTCCCGCAGTGTTTAGCTATATTACAGACTATCTCCTTTCTTCGAATCTCCAAACTGACGGGCGGTGGGGCAAGACCGCCTCCCGCCTCCCGCCTGTCGCCTCCCGCCCCCTTCCCCCCGGCTCCGCGCTGCTGTCTCCCCACAAGCCCATTCCGGAGTTTTTCTGCTTCGATTTACGACGAAACACGGCTCAAAGAGGCCCAAAACTTCATTAATGATATCGCACTCTTTACTATTATCACAATGGTGAAGGTTGATGTGGCAGTTGCGGGAAAATAAACGGAGAGAAGTTCTATCCGATACCGAAAAAACAGGAAATAAGAGCGCGATGGACATAAGACTTTTATATATATATATATATATATATATATATATATATATATATATATATATATATATATATATATATATATAAAAGTCTTTATTTATATATATATATATATATATATATATATAGATCATAGATCTATAGATATATCTGTTTTGCGCACGCTGTTGAATAAACACCAGATTTATTTCGGCTCAAAGTAGTGTTGATCTGAAGTTCTATCGTTTCTCACTCATTCGCGCAGCAGGAGCGGCACGGCGGAGCAGACAGCTGTGGGGCTACGTCATGGGTGGGCGGGGCACACACGCGCTCTGAGACTACGTCACGGGTTGGGCGGGGGAGCCAGATCACTCTTCGCAAGGGTGGGGGCGAATATCAAACCAAGCCGTCTGCATTTCCGGGTTGGTGAGGGAGTCCAAGGTCTGGGTGATATTTCTAAACTATTATGTTAAGGGTGTTGCACAACCCTTATTATTATTATCAATTATACACTTAGGATAGACTACGAAACGTGAAAAAAGCATGTTATGGCACCTTTAATGATGGATGGGAAAGAGAGGGTCACTTTGTTCTGGATCATGAAGAGTGGGAAAGTATATGTACATCTCGCTAGAGAACCACAGGATCACATATTTGGAGGGAATTCTGTGTGAAAAGTGTGTCTGGTTTCTTCCTAAACCCATGTCAATGTGCCCATTACTCACAGTTAATGCAGACTGTTGGAAAGGATGTGGCAGCAGGAGGCAGACTGTTGGAGAGGATGTGGCAGCAGGAGGCAAATCACTGTCATGTGTTTTGGGATTGTCCTGTTGTTCAGAAGTTTTGTACTGAGATCAACAAAGCCACAGGCAATTTATTATCATCATTTATATATTATATTTGGGCCTCGAGACTCAGTATTTGGGCCTCGGGACTCTGTATTTGGTCCTCAAAACTCTGTATTTGGTCCTCAAAACTCTGTATTTGGGCCTCGGGACTCTGTATTTGGGCCTCAGGACTCTGTATTTGGGGCTCGGAACTCTGTATTTGGGTCTCTGGACTCTGTATTTGGGTCTCGGGACTCTGTATTTGGGGCTTAGGACTCTGTATTTGGAGGGAGGCTGTCACCTCCAGCCTCGCTCTTCTCTTCTCGCTGTGTCTCCTCCAGCCTCGCTCTTCTCTTCTCGCTGTGTCTCCTCCAGCCTCGCTCTTCTCTCCTCGCTGTGTCTCCTCCAGCCTCGCTCTTCTCTCCTCGCTGTGTATCTTCCTGCCTCGCTCCTCTCTCCTCGCTGTGTCTCCTCCAGCTTCGCTCCTCTCTCCCCGCTGTGTCTCCTCCAGCCTCGCTCCTCTCTCCTCGCTGTGTCTCCTTTTTCCTTTCTCCTGTGTCTCCTCCAGGCTCGTACCTCTCTCCTCAACTTCTCTCTCCCCGCTGTGTCTCCTCCAGTCTCGCTCCTCTCTCCCCGCAGTGTCTCCTCCAGTCTCGCTCCTCTCTCCCCGCTGTCTCCTCCAGCCTCGCTCCTCTCTCCCCGCAGTGTCTCCTCCAGTCTTGCTCCTCTCTCCCCGCTGTGTCTCCTCCAGTCTCGCTCTTCTCTCCTTGCTGTGTCTCCTCCAGTCTCGCTCTTCTCTCCTTGCTGTGTCTCCTCCAGTCTCGCTCCTCTCTCCTCACCGTCTCTTATTGATTACATAGCCAGAGGGATTCTGTTGTATAACTCAGCGCTACTTCCTGTCACTTTCAACTATTCTTTTTCAACTTTTCTTCCAAAACTGTTACTCTGCTGATGTAAAATTACGACAAACATTTACCACTGGTGCTATCCCACCAAACTAATTCATGATTAGAAAACCATAAGAACCTTTTGTTTGCTCAGCTGTTCTCTCACTGTTTTGTGACAAACTGTGATTTCTCTCTCGCCCGGCCCCTGCCCGGCCCCTGCTGGGGCTACGTGCTCCTGCTCACGTCCGAGCAGACCAGAGACTGTACTGTACATGCAATTCATGTGTGGGTTATAGGTCTAAAACAGTCAAATACCCCTCTATTTAGTGTACTTTTACACGTACTGCTGTGCGTTTTTATTACTTTGTGCAGACTGCAGAGCAAAAAAGCATTGAAAACAGAGAGAAAGAGAGGGAGAGAGAGAGCGAGAGACCGAGAGAGAGAGAGAGAGAGAGAGAAAGAGAGAGAGAGAGTGAGAGAGAGATCCATGTGGAGCCATACATACAGCTCCGGGACATTTTTCTACATGGAAAGTTCCTAAATGCAACAACGCACGCTGAGAACGTTTGGCCCCGCGCTGAGGACGTTTGGCCCTGCGCTGAGGATGTTTGGCCCCGCGCTGCTCTTCTGGACTGTTCTTACCGCGAGCGCGGAGGAGACACGGATTCCCGAAGGTAAAAGCTCGGAATGCGCTGGTTACATTCTGCTCAGAGACGTAAACTAAGCCGAAAGAGCGCCGGCTGTGCACACACGTCTACAGCAGGAGGTCAGGCGAGCAGTGGACACGGGAAAAGTCCTGACTCTAAAGAAATGTAAAGTTTAGAGCTAACTTTTAGAGCTCAGCGCCATGACGGCGCTGACGTGGACCGGTCTCTCTCACTGGGGCTCTCGGACTCTCTCTTGGTCTCTCTCTCGGACTCTCTCTCGGACTCTCTCTCGGACTCTCGGTCTCTCTCTCTCGGTCTCTCTCGGTCTCTCTCGGTCTCTCTCTCTCGGACTCGCTCTCGGTCTCTCTCTCTCGGTCTCTCTCTCTCGGTCTCTCTCTCTCGGTCTCTCTCTCTCGGTCTCTCTCTCTCGGACTCTCTCTCGGACTCTCGGTCTCTCTCTCGGTCTTTCTCTCGGGCTCTCTCTCTCGGTCTCTCTCTCGGACGCTCTCTCGGACTCTCGGACTCTCTCTCGGACTCTCTCTCGGTCTCTCTCTCTCGGTCTCTCTCTCTCGGACTCTCTCTCGGTCTCTCTCTCTCGGTCTCTCTCTCTCGGACTCTCTCTCGGTCTCTCTCTCTCGGGCTCTCTCTCTCGGTCTCTCTCTCTCGGACTCTCTCTCGGTCTCTCTCTCTCGGTCTCTCTCTCTCGGTCTCTCTCTCTCGGACTCTCTCTCGGACTCTCTCTCGGACTCTCGGTCTCTCTCTCGGACTCTCGGTCTCTCTCTCTCGGTCTCTCTCGGTCTCTCTCTCTCGGACTCGCTCTCGGTCTCTCTCTCTCGGGCTCTCTCTCTCTCGGTCTCTCGGTCTCTTTCTCTCGGGCTCTCTCTCTCGGTCTCTCTCTCTCGGACTCTCTCTCGGACTCTCGGTCTCTCTCTCGGTCTTTCTCTCGGGCTCTCTCTCTCGGTCTCTCTCTCGGACGCTCTCTCGGACTCTCGGTCTCTCTCTCTCGGACTCTCTCTCGGTCTCTCTCTCTCGGTCTCTCTCTCTCTCGGACTCTCTCTCGGTCTCTCTCTCTCGGTCTCTCTCTCTCGGACTCTCTCTCGGTCTCTCTCTCTCGGTCTCTTTCTCTCGGGCTCTCTCTCTCGGTCTCTCTCTCTCGGTCTCTTTCTCTCGGGCTCTCTCTCTCGGTCTCTCTCTCTCGGTCTCTTTCTCTCGGGCTCTCTCTCTCTCGGTCTCTCTCTCTCTGTAAATAAATTCAAATAAAAATCCTGAACAACTGGTGTAATAATTGAGTGTTCATAGGCCTTACTAAATTCAGAACTGAAATTTGTCTGTTTTGTATTTAATAATAAAAAATAGCCTTTTATAAAGTTGTTATAGACGTGTTCCCTTAATCTGTTCAGATAAACTTGTTGTGCTGACCGTGGCAACCAAAGAAACGGATGGCTTCAGGCGCTTTTTGAGATCAGCCAAGCACTTCAACTACACTGTGAAGGTACAACTGTCCTCCTGCTGACCATTGTCCAGACCACCAGACCATTGTCCAGACCATTGTCCAGACCACCAGACCATTGTCCAGACCACCATACCATTGTCCAGACCATTGGGACGTGCTAACATGCTACATATCTATTGGAACTTAATAAATATAAATTAGAAATGTTTTGCGGGCCGGATTAAAACATTTTGGGGGCCGGATGCGGCCTATGGGCCACATGTTTGACACCCCTGGTTCAAACTATGGGAAGGACTGAGGAGGACTAAACCACTGAGGCCACAAAGCAGGACTTGACTCAAACACCTCAACACAAGAAGTATGTACCTATAACATACATCGTTTGGGAACCATTTTCTTGTCGTCAGACCTGTATTTTAGTTTGGTTTTGGCTGTCGTCTGGTAGTCGTTTGGTAGTCGTCTGCCTTGCTGAGAAGTGTCACAGTTACTGTGACGTGTAGGTACGGCACTAAAATACAGCTCTGACTAGAAGTAATTCGGAAACTACAAAGACGTGAAAAGCTAATGAAACTAAATGGCCAAATCCCTCAATGGCCCAGGAGTTTTCCATGGTAGAAAAGGTTTCATCGACATCTTGATTTATAAGATTATCTTTGAAACCTTTTCTCATATGAAATACGTAAGATGAACTACAAAACATCCTCGAGTTCCTGAAGTGTTTGGTCCTAGGTCCTAGGTCGTGGCGAGAAATGGTCTGGAGGGGACTATACCTCTGCTCCGGGCGGGGGCCAGAAGGTGCGCCTCCTCAAACAGGCCGTGGACGAGATGACAGACGAACACACCATCGTCCTCTTCAGTGACAGGTAGGGAAGGTCCCATTTTTTTGAACACTTACCAATATTTAATGTTTAGCTTGCTGCGGTGGCTGATAATTGATATTTGCCATCATCAATATCACTGATAGCTAAAAAAAAACATCCCCATAGTAAAAATGTATACTATCTAAAAGGCTGAGTGGATAGCACAAATTCATGTTACGTCTGTGGTCCTGCAAGCCAAAAAATGTATTGTATATAGGCAAGGCAAGTTTATTTTAGAGCACAATTCATACACGAAGTGCTTCACACAAACAGGAGAAAATGCATTCATATCACAAAGACCTGTCTCACATCTTCACGAAGAATGTTCCAGATTTTTAAAGGATACATACTCAAATGATGAAAATACCCCAAAGGACAACCTGTGGGTAACTATTTTAGCGCTAAAACTTTGAATTAAAAAAAATAAAATAATAATCACTAAAACATTTGTTTCCTTGTGTTTCAGATTCAAACTTAAGGTTAGGTGGCATGGATTCCATTAGAACTTAATATACTGTGTTTTTGTCAAGCCGTGTTTCAGTTAAAAACAATCAAGATTATAAGAAGAAATACAATTATTGATTAAAACGATATGTTACACAAGGATCTGACATTTAGCACAGCAAGTTTCAAAGTAGTTTCAGTTGGGAGCGTTATCTTTTCACTAGAAATATGAATCACATTTCTCTGATTGGGAAGCCGGACTCGCCTTTTGTTTTCACATCTGTGTGATGTGACTACAGAAATAGCACTAGGCTACTTTGAAGTTTTTTGTTAGAAAAGTGGGGCACAAGCACTTTGGACCTTTTCTGGTAGAAGTCCCCTTTACCTGATTGTCTCCATCAAAATTTGCGTTGCCTGAAATGTCCCACAATTTGGTATGGAGACATTTATAATTTTCATCAAGGATCACACACTAGTTGTATTCAAGAGACAGCTCATCTTTGGGTTCTTTCAAAAATACTTCTTTCTGACCCTCTGTTCTCCTTCTTTCTGACCCACTGTTCTCCTTCTTGCTGACCCTCTATTCTCATTTTTCTGACCCTCTCTCCTTCTTCTTGCTGGCCCTCTGTTCCCCTTCTTTCTGACCCAATGTTCACCTTCTTGCTGACCCTCTGTTCTCCTTCTTGCTAACCCTCTCTCCTCCTTCTTGCTGACCCTCTCTCCTCCTTCTTGCTGACCCGCTCCTCCTTCCTGCTAACTCTGTTCTCCTTCTTGCTGACCCTCTCTCTTCCTTCTTGCTGACCCTCTCCTCCTTCCTGCTAACTCTGTTCTGCTTCTTGCTGACCCTCTGTTCTCCTTCTTGCTGACCCTCTCTCCTCCTCCCTGCTAACTCTCTGTTCTCCTTCTCGCTGACCCTCTATTCTCCTTCCTGTTAACTTGCCGTTCTCCTTCCTTCTGACTTTCTCTCCTGCTTCTTTCCGACCCTCTCTCCTCCTTCTTCCTAGCCCTCTCTTCTCCTTCTTTCTGACTTTCTCTCCTTCTTTCTGACCCTCTCTCCCCCCGTTTCTGCAGTTATGATACGGTCTTCGCTTCTGGACCCAAGGAGCTGTTGAAGAAGTTCTCCTTGGCTGGACACAAACTGCTCTTCTCCTCTGAGAGCCTGCTCTGGCCCCTCCGGCTGCTGGAGGACAAGCACCCCCACGTTGTCCTAGGCAACCGCTTCCTCGGCTCTGGAGGTGACTTTAACATAATTTACTATTGTAGTTCTATTTAAAAATGTTTCCTAGTTAGTCAAGACGTTTTCTGTCTAAATCATGGGTGTCACGCCCCTCTCACTTTTTATTAGAAAATGAGCAGCTGCTCATCGCTATGAAATCTGACCTTCACTTTGCTGCTCTGTTAGCCTGTCTCGCCCTCTTTTAAGTGAACCCTCAAGTTGCAGGCTCCTTGAGTGTCCATCCTCTGCGCTCCTTGGGCACTGCTCCAGAGCAGGAGGAACATCGTGCCTGACCTCCGCCAAACAGAGGAGATTTTAGCTCTTTGGGAGTTTTATTTAGTCTCAATCCATTCAGGGATCATTTAGTTGCGGACTTTTCAGATGGTTTCATTCACATTTTAGTGTCGTTAATATATCTAAATCAGACATATATTCAGACCTGTATTCTCTTTAGTGTTGGTTTACTTGGTTATTAGAATGAGAAGGGAAAAGAGGACAGAACAGCAGCAGAAGAGCAGGAGAAGGAGGCAGGATTTAGATTCTGATCAATTAACTGAATTTACATTGTTCTCCAAAGAAATTACATTCAACATTCAGCTGTAACTGACAGTTTTATACTTTATCATGGCAGGTTCTGATTTTAAAGATGCACAATGTAACTGTGTTTCTGATGCAGGTGCTTGTCTACTTACCAACATGGTCTGGCCCGAAATGGTAAAATTGGCCCTAGGCCGGACCACATTGCCAGTGTTGTACCTGAACGAAAGTTCATGAACGCGTTCATAATTTTTGTGAACGTGAACTGAACGAACTGTATTACTGCTGAAGAACGATAATGTGAACGGGTTCATTCTGGTGTCTGTGAACGGCACCTTCGTTCTTTTTATTTTCGTTAAAAAAGAGCCTATGTCTGGCAAGTGTGAGAGACAGAGAGATTTCGCGTGTCGCACCACACTGCGCATCAAAACAAAAAGCAGCATTGACGCGACCGCAACGTGAAGTCAACAGAGCAGCAATGATTCGCCCTGCTACAAGCAGTTACGTGAGTTTTATGATAAGGTCAGTGAGGATGGGAACAATCTAACATTTCTGTGCAAACTTTGCCCAGCAAGTTTCCCCTCATGTTTTGGAGAATATACTGTGGGGTTGAAAGCTGCTGCTAGTGTGGACTGAATGGACAGCAACAAATGGGGGAAGTCTGTCCCTTCAATGTGAATGTAAATACTGGGTAAGGATTCAAAATTGGATATGAAGATGAAATCTGACACATAGTTTCAGCATTAAACTAATACAATAATTGCTGCCTGTGGTTGTACATGGGCTGTGGAAATCACGGACGGTGATCTGGTGAACAGGTGCCAAATAAACATTTGGGACCAGAATGGAAGTCGTCTACGCTATTGTCAATTGACAGGTAAAAATAACCTTGCGCAAATCCAGCGCGCCTTACCTAGTTTCGGCGATCTTCGTCAATTTAATGAGGTTTCGATTAAATTCTGTCAAAGTGCGCGAAAAAATGTGGAGCTTCGGGAAATGTGTAGCTTTGGAATTCTCCGGACCAGGGCTCGGCAGCCAATCAGAGCCGAGCACACACATTTCATTGATCAATCAGCGCGCAGCATGCAAATTTTCACTTGTAAACACTAAACTGTCATGGCGCGGACCATGGCGGACTATCGTCAAACGCTTCCCGGCCTGATTTAAAGGTGCCATATCATGCTTTTTTCACGTTTCGTAGTCTATCCTAAGTGTATAATTGATAATAATAAGGGTTGTGCAACACCCATGACATAATAGTTAAGAAATATCACCCATACCTTGGACCCCCTCACCAACACGGAAATGCAAACGGCTTGGTTTGATATTCGCCCCCACCCTTGCGAAGAGCGATCTGGCTCCCCCGCCCAACCCGTGAAGTAGTCTCAGCGAGAGCGTGTGTGCCCCGCCCACCCCGGAGACGGTGGGACGTGTAAACAGAGGCAGAGGTGACAGAGTGGACACAGCCACTTTTCACGTACTGTGTCATCTTTCGGCAAAGTAAAGAGTTTGACGCAATTTTTACAGCCGAAAACACATTTTCTCAAACCAGGCATGTTGACGACAAATAACGAGCTGTGTCCAGCAGCAAACAAACAAAAGAAGTCATGTTTGCTAACTTAAATAGCCCCTTCCCCCCTCAGCGCGGAGCCGGGGGAAGGGGGCGGGAGGTGGTAGGCGGGAGGGGGATGGAGAGGGGGGAGGGGGGATGGTGATGCGCGCCTGCGGTTATGACACGGTCTTGCACCCACCCCCCGTCAATTTGGAGATTCGAGGAAAGGATATAGTCTCTCTGGGTACATATATGAAGCACAAATAGCAATGTAAGAAGGTTAAAAGCTCTGAAAAGTTGATTTGACATGTTATGGGACCTTTAATGATAATTCAGTGGCAGCTCGCCCATAGGGGGCGTCGCCCCAGCTGACCTGACTGTTTTTATTTTATTTTATTTTCTAAATAATCTCTCATTTTGAAAAAAAAACCCTGTGTTAATTAGATGCTATTGATGATTTTGCTTTATGGGTTTAGAACTCTCCAGAATTATATTTACATAGTTTCAAGTTCCATGTTTAAAACGTGCACGTTTATCATTTTTGGTGTAGTAGCCAATAGGCTATCTTGCCGGGGCTCCTGTTCGATCAGCCCCATTGTGTTGTATTTAAGCCAACGGCTCCCCTGCTGCTAGGCAAAAACGAATACACATTCGCCAATCATCGTCGAGGAATTTCATGGGTTTGGGGCGCTGAAGATTAGCGCCCCAAAGTACCAAGATGCACCACTGAAGCTGCTTGTTAACAGGTGTTTTCATTCCAGCAGCGTGTAAAATGGCGACGTCGGCCCAAATTCAGTCAAATCCTTACATCTGCATCCCTTTGGAAGAAGAACTTTTGAGGAAAAGCTCATTGTAAAACAACTTGGACATCCACACCATGAGAGTGAACGACGTGAAAGATAGTGGGGTCTCAGATGACTTGCGGACTAGTAAATACAAGTACCGGCCCATTTTTGCACGGTCTGTTAAGTACAGAAACATACCGTCGAGCATAAAGTGGAACGGGTATGTGTCCTACAAGTCCAGTTGCACGACTTCCGGTATTTTTGTTCGTATTCAGTTGTTAATTTCTCTTAATTCTGAGATAAATTGAAACCTCCCGCTCTGGGAGTTAATCTCCCGCTTTACTAGGTGTTATCTCCCCCTGGGATGACAAATAGGTTGAGAAGTATGCCTAAAATGCACTAGAATGCAGGAAATCACATCTACGAAATTCAAAATTTTTAATAGCCCCACCTAAAAAAAAATCACCAGCCGCCACTGGGTAATATTCCCTTTTTTCTAAGATTTATTAATAAAAATTACTCCGCCCTTGCACTCAAAAATGCCCGTCCACATTTCAAAATACCCCGTCCAAAATACGGGAAGACGGCCCTCTATCTAAAAGCCTGAGCTCTAGACCTGTTCAAGATGTAGTTTAAGCCTGATGTGAGCTCTTGGTTCAAGACTAGATCTAGTTCAAGTGGTTTATGATTGATACTGGTTTGGTCTTTGCTTAGTCCTACTTTTATGTGACGGAGGAATATATATATATATATTTTCTTATTTACTTAATTGAAACAACCGATTTCTGTTATACAGTACCATTGGGAGTTGTTTGTGGATATTTGATATAAATAATACAATTTTGGTACATTCCAGCCCCTTTACAATGGCTCTCAAAAACATCTGGCCCCATGGAAAATATTATTGAATTGAATATTATTGAACAGTTTTAGACTATGGTAAGACCAAAAGCCATGATTTTACTTACACTTCTCAGCTGTAAGAAACCTGTAAAAAATGCCCCCAAAAGCAGCAAACTTGATCTTTTTTTCCCAAACATTTGTAAATCCAATTTTCTTTTTCCACTGGTAAATTTAAAGTTTGTGAAAACCACATTCTAAATTCCAAAATGGAGCAAAAGTTGAACATAAACATCAGAATATTACAAAATATGAAAAATTCCGAAGGTTTTGTCAGTAAAACCACTCAGATACACAATAGTTTTTCATTTTATCTACAGATTTGACCACAAATTATACTTTTTTTGAAACTCGAATACAATTTTAAGGCTTTGTAACGTGGGAAAAAAATCCTGCACACTGTCTTATTTGCAAGTGAAATTTATTTACAGGTGGAGAGGCAATGTTCCGGCAACTGGGCCTTCGTCAGGTAAAAGTTGCTGAAACGTTGCCTCTTCACCTGTAAAAACATTTCACTTGCAAACAAGACAGTGTGCGGGATTTTTTCCCCCTAGTACATTTAGCGTCACACACGCCTTTTTCCTACGCACCTGCTACAGAATCTGACGTGCGGAGTAAGTTTGTAACTGAAAAAAACAAACTAACCGCCTGTTCTACACCAAACCACCAAACATTTTAAATTATTGCTTGTGTTTTGTATAAAAACCTAACACCATTTGCATTAAGGCTAGATCTGATCTCAGTTATTTAAAAAAAATGTCCATGTTCATTTCGTACCCAGTTGCCTCCATTCCAGAGGATTCTAGAATCAGAAATAACGTGAAACTAGTTAAATCCTTTAATAAATAGTTAAACACATCTAATCTAGTGATTCGGCCCTCAGAGGCGACTGTTGTTGTGATTTTGGGCCTTACAAAAATAAATTGATTTGATTTGATTTAGTCAAACCTAGACTCAACCTATTTATGGTTGAGTCTCTTGACTGTTGTTGTCCCCTGCAGCGTTCATGGGCTTCCTCCCCACTGTGAAGAAGTTGGTGTCAGACTGGACTGGAGCAGACAGTGACAGTGACCAGCTTTTCTACACCAAGATCTACATTGACCCAGAGAAAAGAGTGAGTACTTGTGGACTTTTATTTTTATGTGTTTATGTTTTGTTTCCTTACATGCAGAATGCCACTCTTTAGTTACGGACCATCCATCCATCCATTATCCGGGGCCGGGTCGCGGAGGCAGCAGTCTAAGCAGGGACTCCCAGACTTCCTTTTTCCCAGACACTTCCTCCAACTCCTCAAGGGGGATCCCGAGGCGTCCCAGGCCAGCCAAGAGACATAGTCTGTTACGGACCATTAAAATTAATGAATGAATAGTCTAAAATAAAAGCATCCATTTCATTAAGGATGGGATTTTTATGAGCTATGAGAAGCAAGAGGTGCTTCCCCAGAGACGTGACTCATAAATAGGCTCAATATCACAACAGCAGCTGTCTCGGAGGGCGACAGTGAAAAACTAATTAAACAATGTCCATAGGGACGAGGGGCAATGTCCCAGGGTCCCCTGTCCTTAGACCCTTCTTTTTGGCCAGGAAAAACTACTAAAAACCTGGGTGGAATTTAAAAGCCATACTATGGAACATTCACCATGAAGATAAGATAGTATGGCTTAACTTAATATCTCCATTGAGTTGTGCAAAACGTTGCATTGTGCTCCTTTAACTAATATTGTCCCATTAAAAGCCTCAAAATACTGCTTATCAGAACATAATGTGCCTATCACCAGTCCTGTTTCTGAAAAAAGGCCCTTCGTGGGGCATCAATGTAAAAAGTAGCTTATCACCACAACGTATAGGTGTAGGGAGTTAAAGAATGGGTTATTATTGCTGTACTTTAATCAATATGTTGTTTCCTCACAGAACCGTGCCATACAACTGATAAATGGTTACTTGAATAAATGAATGAATACGTCTATATTATTAAGGCCAAATACTTAATACTTATTCTTTAAAATGCATCATGTATGTATGGTGTTAAATATTGAATAACTAAACTAAATTAAATAAATTGAGCTGAACCTAATTATTTGGACAATATGAAAGCAGATAGTTTTTTAAACAAAAGTGTTAGTGAATATATACATGTCCACCCATGCTATAAATTCATATTAATAAAATACATGCCTTTTCATATTTCAGAAATCCATCAACATCACATTAGACAGTAAATGCAGACTGTTCCAGAACCTCCTTGGAGCACTGGGTGAGTTTTCCTCTTCGACACTCCACACTTAGTACAAGTAGCATCAAAACATGATCAACTATATAGTACTTGCTGCATTACACTTCAGGTTCGGTTCTGTTCTAAACTGCATTTTCTGCGCTGTACTTGTCCAACCCTTTAATGGCAATAGTGTCATAATACTCTAGACTGGTTGTGGTTTTGAGACCGGCCTTGAAGAATTCAGCTTTGATTAATTCTAGTAGTATAATCCAATGGAACCTGACTTTAATTCAACTCTTCCAGTATCCGCCACTCTCAAGTCTTACGTGTCCAAGGAAAGGCTCAGATGTGGATCAAGGCCTCTTTAGAGCTCTTTTGGGTCTGGGTTTGGTTTCAGATCAAGAGCCCAAGGGAAGTGAGAGAGCGCAGAAAATATCAAACACATTTAAGCGATATAGATAAAAAGCAAACCATTGTTTTGACTATTCATTATACAGAGGTAAACACACGAGAGCAGTTGCAATATGATTTCACACCAAACAGCTAAAGCTAACAAATGTTGTAAATGAATGAAGAATATAGGACTGATGGACATCTGAAGGGAGATGAACCTCAGTGCATGCCAATACAGCCATTTTTCTAATCCACACACAATCTACTCCAGAATATACTTTTTTTTTAAATCTTCAATAAACAGAGATCAAAACTCACTGATAGCAGATATAGGCACAATAGACTTAAGTGAATCAATCAATTATGTCCAAAAGAACTGAACAAATACTCCCAAATTTAATTCACAATGATCATGACAAACGCAAGACAACACTGTGAGAAACATCAGATGCTGTGGTCACGCCAGTATCACATCCGTCCAAGTTATATGCTTTATTAAAATAATTAAATTACAGCAGTAATTTCAGTTCAGTTACATTTAATTAAGTGCTTTAATCCACTTAAAATGAAAAAGACAAAAATCTTGTTCATGACCTGTGTAGCAGGAGCCTAATGTTCTGTGGGCGTATAGCCTACTCTTTGTGGCCCGCACCGAACAAAAAAATAAACTGAATTGAAATAATACCACTGAAACAGATGGCGAAATATATGACACCAAAAAGCTAATTCACAGACTGCGCTCAACATCGTGCTGAGCCCGCTTTATGCTTCTCCGTCAAATCCACGCTGACCTCCCTGACACACACACTGGCTAATTGCAAATCTTGTGGCTCTTGTTGTGTATGTGCCGCAAGCTTTCTGGTTTGCTGCCATGTACGTAGCGGAGGTCTGCATAGATTTGACGGAGAAGCATAAACCAGCCTTCAAGTTTCATCAGTGTTGTTCTGCTCACATGGTTAAAGCGTTATCCTGTGATTATACATCCACCTGACGCCGAGCTCTCCTCTTATCTCCACCTGCTCGGTCCTCTGTTACAGCGAGTGGTCATGCACTCCCACGCACAGGCATACACGTCGCGCACTGCCCCGTACCGCTCAGCTATGCCACGCAAATCCGCCTGATCCTGCAGCATTTGACCCACGGGAAATCCCGTCCACCACAGGTCTCTAGTCAGGGCTAAGGCACAGCTAAGGCAGGGGCAGACAGGGGTCCAGCAGCGCTGCTTGCCTCCTCTACAGCTCTGGAGCAGTGCGCAATGGCACACACTTGCAGTTTAGAGGCAACAGTGCATAAGACAATCCTTATATTTAATGAATAATATACAAAAACAACAGAACAAAGCTGTAACAAGGCTGGATGCTGAGAACACTTTTGATTCTGTTAGCTGGCCTTATTTATTTAAAGTAGTAAACTAATTTCAAATAGATTATTTAATTATTAAAATTATGTCTTTATGATGGTCCAACTAATAATTTAAATCAATGGTCACCCGACAGATCCACTGGCAGGATAAGAGAGGTGAGACAGGGCTGTGTCTGGTCCCCCCTCCTGTTGCTTTGTACCTGGAACCATTGGCCCAATATATCAATCAAAAACAATTCACGGTGTTACAATTGATGGGATGGAACATAAAATTGCATTATGTTCTATTGTCGGTGTAATCCCTCATTCGTCCAGGCGTGTTCCATAGTAGAAAAAGCTTCAGTTGTAGTCATCTGGACTCAGTTAGAAAAAATAGACGTTTCGACTCTCATCCAAGAGTCATTGTCAATAAAAGAATTTAGATCGAGAACTCCGATATTAATACTGTTCTGTGGTAAGACCCGCCCATTGGGCGGAGCCTTCCTGAAGTAGCAAGAGTTGTTTGTTTCAACAGAAACTCCCCCCTTGTATCTACCGAGCTAGCCTATTCAGAATTTTAATGGGCTATTAGAATCCTCTCTGTCTTTGTGAGACCCTGGCTCAACCACCCTGAGTACCTGATTAGCATCTAAATGTCCTTGTCCTGGTCCTCTACCATTCCAGGGGTTCAGTATACCATTATAGATACCAGGAAGATTGAATCTAGCCCTCCATTTCTGTTTAAAGAAGGTCTTTCTTTTTTAACAAAAATAGCTTCCTTGACTCCTCTTTCAAACCATCTTTTCTCCCTGCTTAAAACCTTCACCTCACCGTCTTCAAACGAGTGATTAGAGGCTTCAAGATGCAGATGCACGGCACTCTGAGGTCCTGAACTTGTATTTCTTCTGTGCTGATAAAGCCTCTTGTGTAGAGGCTGTTTCGTCTCACCTATGTAACGTTCTTTACAGCTTTCTTCACTGCATTGGATCGAGTAAACTACATTGCTCTGTTTTTGAGTCGGCAACTTGTCCTTAGGATGAACCAGTTTTTGTCTTAAAGTGTTTCCTGGTTTAAAATAAACAGGGACTTCATGTTGTCTAAAAATTCTCTGCAGTTTTTCCGACAGGCCAGACACATAGACACACAGGGATAGAAACACCCTTCCTTCTCTGTTCAGTTTCCCTTTTGTCCTGCTTCTTGGTTCTCTTCACTCTGTTGAGAGCCCAAGCGGGGTAACCACAGGCTGAGAGGGCATTTCGGACATGTTTTTCCTCTTTCTTCTTGCCCTCTGAGCTGGTGGGCACACCTTGAGCTCTGTGTTGTAAGGTTCTGATCACTCCCAGCTTGTGCTGTAGTGGGTGGTTGGAACCAAAGAGCAGATACTGGTCCGTGTGTGTAGGTTTCCTATATACTTCTATTTGGAGTTTCCTGTCCTCTCCTCTGATCGTGGAACAATCAAGAAAGGCCAAGCGATTCTCCTTAGCGTCTTCTCTTGTAAACCTGATATGTGGGTCCACAGCATTGATGTGATCAGAGAAGGTTTCCAGCTCTTGTTTCTTGATTGTTACAAACGTATCATCGACATAGCGAAGCCACAGTTTTGGGGCTATGCCTGAGAATGAGGCCAGTGCCTTCTTCTCAAAGTGCTCCATGTACAGGTTGGCCACTATGGGAGAGACGGGCGAGCCCATGGCACAGCCATGAATCTGTCTGTAAAATTGTCCCCGGAATTGAAAGTAAGTGGTGTTCAGACAGATGTCCAACAGTTTGCATATGTGTTCAGGTGTCAGTTTGGTCCTTTCCTGTAGGGTGGTGTCTTCCTGCAGTCTGATCCTCACTGCTGCTACTGCATCAGAGGTCGGGATGCAGGTGAACAGGGACACAACATCATATGAAACCATGAGGTCATCTGGGTCCAGTTGGAGATGTTTCACTTTATCCACAAAGTTGTGCGTGTTTTCCACCTGATGTTCCGAATTCCCCACAAGCGGAGCCAATATAGTTGTTAAATGCTTGGCCACATTGTAAGTGATAGAATCTGTGCTGCACACTATGGTTCTGAGTGGAACATCCTTTTTGTGTATTTTTGGAAGGGCATAAATGCAGGGCATGGCTTCACCAGGATACAGACTGTAATACAGAGGCCGGTCTATCGCTTCCTCTTTTTCCAGCCTTTGTAAACAGTCTATCACTTTCTTCTTGTAGCCACTGGTCGGATCTCTTTTCAAGCGCTCGTATGTGGTCGTGTCCTCGAGGAGGGTGTGGACTTTGGCTTCGTAATCAGCTGCGTTGAGAATCACAGTGCAACGTCCCTTGTCTGCTGGGAGGATGTTGATGCTATGATCTTTTTCTAGTGCTGAAAGTGCTTTTCTCTTTTCAGATGTGATATTTGAAGGAGGTGGTTTGGCACTCTTCAGAGTCGCTGTGACACGTAGCCTCAGGTCTGCAGCCTCCGATTCAGTCATTTTGTTGTTCCTAATTGCCGTTTCAGTGGCTGTGATGTAGTCCTCTGTAGGGATGTGTTTAGAGGTGACAGAAAAGTTGAGCCCTTTAGAGAGCACCTCCTTTTCTGCCTGTGTCAGAACACGATCTGATAGGTTCTTAATCCAATTGTTTTTGCTGGTCGCTAATTTGTCTGTCTCAGTCCTAATGTCTAGCTCGACCTCACCTGCATTCTTTTTGTTCAAAAGAATGTTGAACTTCTTGATTTGGCGTTCCTTGCTCTTCTTGTGCTGTGCTTCTTGTGCTGTCTGTGTAAAATCCAGCACTCTTTTGAAAGCTTCTTCAGGGAGTATGCTGGTTAATTTCTCCTGTAAAGTTCCTGTTCTGTCTTTCAATTTATCAATTCTGACGTTGTTTTCCTGGATCCTTTCACTGAGCATCTGCATAAGGCTCCTTCTCCAAATCTTCTCTGCTCTGTGTCCTCTGACCGGTGATTTGATCTGCAGGCTCTTCGGGATCATGTTGTTCTGTCTGCATCTAAGATTGAACCTCAAGTGATTCCTGTTGTCTGCTAGTTTCCTGGCTACAGATTCGAGTTCCCGAACTAAATCCAAGGTTTTAGGCCCAAAATTCTTGGAAATATGTCGGTGTAATCCCTCATTCGTCCAGGCGT
Organism: Eucyclogobius newberryi; assembly: GCF_026437365.1. NCBI lineage: Eukaryota > Metazoa > Chordata > Actinopteri > Gobiiformes > Gobiidae > Eucyclogobius > Eucyclogobius newberryi. The sequence goes on along the minus strand of NW_027315801.1, from coordinate 18,301,586 downwards.
GTTCCATAGTAGAAAAAGCTTCAGTTGTAGTCATCTGGACTCAGTTAGAAAAAATAGACGTTTCGACTCTCATCCAAGAGTCATTGTCAATAAAAGAATTTAGATCGAGAAATTCTTTTATTGACAATGACTCTTGGATGAGAGTCGAAACGTCTATTTTTTCTAACTGAGTCCAGATGACTACAACTGAAGCTTTTTCTATTATGTTCTATTGTATTTCACCAAACCAACAATTTCCATACCCAATGTGATACATTTTCTTCAGATAAAAATTGTATGTACAAAAACATTTTAATTATCATATTCTGGCCTCCCCTTTTGATCTATAGAAAAACCTATCCATTTAAATGGCGGTGTTTAATAGGTGTTGTCCTCAATAAAGCTCTATCAGCAATTATAGAGAAAAAATATACCCCTCTCTTTACTACTATAAAACAAGATCTTGAAAAATGGACTCTGATACCATACTTTGTTTAAGTCAAAGGATTGAAACTATAAAATGTAATGTTTTGCCCAGATTTTTCTATATCTATTTCAGACTCCTCCAATTTCCATCCCCAACCAGCTGTTTGATGCGTGAAATAAAACAATGTCAAGATTTGTATGGCAAGGCAAACAATATCTGTTTCAAAGCTCTGTCCTTCGACAAATGTCCCAAGCACACCTGTCCTTAGACCCGAGGAATTCCACAGTGAAGGAGAGATCTGACTCCCTCGGACTATTATTAAAACATAAATCCTATTATTAAAAATAAATCCTATTATTAAAACTTAAATTGCAATGCTTCTTAGAAATTAGCTTTCCCCCCCTCAAATTATTCAGCACTAGGCAAGGCAAGTTTATTTGTAGAGTACATTTCATACACAAGGTGTATGAAATGCCTGCTTGAAGCAGCCTGCTTCACTCAACACATCAACTCATCAAAAATGCATTCAAATCACAAAGAAATTACAGATATCACAAAACAGTTTAAAGGTGGTATGGACGATTTTTTTCAGCAATTTTTTTTTATCATATTTCCTCGTGGCGTGGATAAGTCATTTCTCCTGCCACGTATCAATCATAAAACGCACCTACCGCTCACCTGCAGCCACGTCAGGCTCGTCCCCACGTTTCAGCGTGCCTAAGCGCATGGATCTGTCATAATATAGTTCCCTCAGTGTACGGGACAAAATGAAGACGGAGAAAGACAGTTCGAGCTGACGCAGAGGTGGACAGAAATCTACGGGAGACAAGCGATGCGATGCGCTCCGTTGCGCTAATAAACAAACGCACGTGTGTGTTGTATCGGTCCGCACGGGGGAGTGTGCATGCGCACTTCCGCCTGCGTTCTCAAATCGCCGAAAAATCGTCCATACCGCCTTTAAGACATGAAAGAAAAGAGTGCAAAAAAAAAATAATCCTTTCGGTCATATGCACAGCCAAACAAAACTGTTTTTAGCTTTGATTTGAACATCGTCAGATGTAGAATCTGTCTCACATCTTCAGGAAGACTGTTCCAGATATTAGCGGCATAAAACTAATATGCAGATTCCCCATGTTTGGTCCTGACTCTGGGCACCAGCAGGAGGGCGGTCCCTGAGTTCCTCAGAGTCCGAGATGGTTCATATGGCACTAACATGTCCTAGATGTACTTTGATGCTAGGCCATGGAGAGACTTGTACACAAGCAGAGCTGCTTTAAAGTCTATTCTCTGAGCCACAGGGGCCAGTGCAGCGACCTGAGAACAGGACTAATGTGATGGTACTTCCTGGTTCTAGTCAGGACTCGAGCAGCAGCGTTCTGGATGTACTGCAGCTGTTTTACAGCTCGTTTGGATAGGCCAGTGAGCAGGCCGTTACAGTAGTCTAATCTACTGGAGACAAACGCATGAATAAGTCTCTCCAAATCTGGTTATTTTTTTATTTTGGCAATGTTTTTTAGATGGTAAAAAGCTGCTGATGTTATTGATTTGACTTGGCTGGTAAGGTTCAGGTCTAAGTCCTTTATTACCCCCAGATTTCTAACTTGATTTGTAGGTTTCAGAGTGAGACTCTGGAGGTGACGCTAACACTTTCTCTTTGTTTTTGTGGGCCAAAGATGATGATTTCAGTCTTGTCTGAGTTCAGCTGGAGAAAGTTGTTTTGCATCCACACACTGATCTGTTGGATGCAGTGACAGAGTGATTCCACTGGTCCATATTCACCTGCCGACAGTGAAACATAGATCTGACTCGTCTGCATAATTATGATTTTCAAATTATTGCTGCGTATCAACTGACCTAACGGCAGCATGTATAACAAAAGGGGTCTCAGGACTGACCCTTGGGGCACCCCACAGGTCAGGGGCATGTGGTATGAGACACCAATGAGTGTCACCAAAGTACTTCCTGTCTTCCAGATAGGACCTTAACCAATTTAGAGTGGTGCCAGTGAAACCCACCCAGTCCTCTAGTCTTTGTAAGAGGATCCCATTCTCAGTGCTGTGATGAGGTCTAAAGCCTGACTGAAAAACATCAAATGAGTTGTTAATTAAGAGGAAATCTGTGAGCTGTTGTAAACAACCTTTGCCCCAAAATGGCAGATTAGAGATGGGCCACTAGCCATAGAGTATAGGGTTTGTGAGGGTGGGGGTTGTAAGTAGGGTTTGTGAGGGTGGGGGTTGTAAGTAGGATTTGTGAGGGTGGGGGTTGTAAGTAGGGTTTGTGAGGGTGCGGGTTGTAAGTAGGGTTTGTGAGGGTGCGGGTTGTAAGTAGGGTTTATGAGGGTGGAGGTTGTAAGTAGGGTTTTTGAGGGTGGGGGTTGTAAGTAGGGTTTGTGAGGGTGGGGGTTGTAAGTAGGGTTTGTGAGGTAGGACGGTAGGACGGTGGGTGTATCTGGCCGTACCATGAAGGAGCCGTGTAGCCGCTGAGGGGCCGCTCTGTGACAAGGCGCGTGTTCAGACAGAGGCCAGGCCTGTTACAGTGGCATGTATGTTCTCCTTCACTATGGAAGGAATTTACGACAGCCACACAAAGAAAAAATAGTTTTCTCTCTATAAATGTCGTCCTGTTGATCTGACTTTATTTCTAGAAAAATAGAGGCCCTGACTTTTATTCATTCTCATTACTCCCTGCAAAGTGTAGGTGACAGAACCTCCACCTGAAAAGTTGTGAAGCAGCAAAGTTACACCTTTAACAAAAATTTAGGATTATTGTTTTACTAATTTATGGTTCTAGAGAATAATGAATGCAGCATATCCCAAAAAGTAGGCAGGTACTAGTACCATGTATTGTCAGTGGTGGTTTACCAGGAGCTGAGACTTGACCTGCAGTGTCTTTCAGATGACGTGGTGCTGAAGTTTGAAGACAGCCGTGTGCGAGCGCGAAACGTGCTGTACGACACTCTACCTGTCCTGGTCCACGGCAATGGGCCCACAAAGGTTTGACAGACACTCCTATCACACACATGAGCGAGACAGCATTTTCACACTGAGTCCTAATTTGTTTAGACGGGTCGGATAAAAAAACATCAAAAACTGAAATCTGAACTGCTTAAAAAATTAAAAAATCTCATGCAAGTTTGTAGAGGTTTTTATTGCATCTCAAAATGCTTTTATCCCCTAAGCTTCTTTTGCAGATTTGCTCATTTCTATTGAAATTTCAAATAAATAAATTCTGTGCTCACGACCTGGAAGGAGCTAATCAAAACATACAAACAAACTAAGATGTTAAGATCTTAAACTTGATGGTTTATGATCAAAGTTTTGGATTACAAAAGAAATAAAGGTGTTTTTTTTACCAAGTTGTAAAAGAATTCCTTCAACATATGTTGAAGGAATCCTTTGGCTTTGAGAAAGAGCATTTTATTGATATTTCCAAATATGGAGTTATTATAATCAAGAAATTAAACCAAGCAATGACCGTTATAACCCTCTGAATAAAATCTTTATTTAGCCATATAAATCAGAATAATATCCAATTATACAATTACATTAATAATCCAGACTTCATGAATGGGAAAGAGAAGGTAATTTAGTTTTGATTGATGAAGAATTGGAAAGTCCATCCATCCATCCATCTTCTGCCGCTTTATCCGGGGCCGGGTCGCGGGGGCAGCAGTCTGAGCAGGGACTCCCAGACTTCCTTCTCCCCAGACACTTCCTCTAACTCCTCCGGGGGGATCCCGAGGCGTTCCCAGGCCAGCCGAGAGACATAGTCTCTCCAGCGTGTCCTGGGTCTTCCCCGGGGCCTCTTCCCGGTGGGACATGCCTGAAACACCTCCCGAGGGAGGCGCCCAGGAGGCATCCGAAACAGATGCCCGAGCCACCTCAGCTGGCTCCTCTCGATGTGGAGGAGCAGCGGCTCTACTCCGAGCTCCCCCCGTGTGGCCGAGCGCCTCACCTTATCTCTAAGTGAGCGCCCAGCCACACGGCGGAGGAAACTCATTTCGACCGCTTGTATCCGCGATCTTGTTCTTTCGGTCACTATCCAAAGCTCATGACCATAGGTGAGGGTAGGAACGTAGACCGACCGGTAAATAGAGAGCTTTGCCTTTCGGCTCAGCTCCCTCTTTACCACAACGGTCCGATGCAGCGACTGCATCACTGCAGCCGCTGCACCGATCCGCCTGTCGATCTCACGCTCCATCCTACCCTCACTCGTGAACAAGACCCCGAGATACTTGAACTCCTCCACTTGGGGCAAGGACACCCCACCCACCTGGAGAGGGCAAGCCACCTTTTTCCGGTCGAGAACCATGGCCTCGGATTTGGAGGTGCTGATTCTCATCCCAGCCGCTTCACACTCGGCTGCAAACCGTCCCAGTGCATGTTGCAGGTCCGGGTTTGATGGAGCCATCAGGACAACATCGTCTGCAAACAGCAGAGATGAGATCCTGTGGTCCCCAAACCGGACACCCTCCGACCCCTGACTGCGCCTAGAAATTCTGTCCATAAAAATTATGAACAGAACCGGTGACAAAGGGCAGCCCTGGCGGAGTCCAACATGCACTGGGAACAGGTCTGACTTACTGCCGGCAATGCGAACACAGCTCCTGCTCCGGTCATACAGGGACCGGACAGCCCTGAGCAAAGGGCCCCGGACCCCGTACTCCCGGAGCACCCCCCAAAGGACACCCCGAGGGACACGGTCGAAAGCCTTCTCCAGATCCACAAAGCACATGTGGACTGGTTGGGCAAACTCCCATGAGCCCTCGAGCACCCGATGGAGGGTATAGAGCTGGTCCAGTGTTCCACGACCGGGACGAAAACCACTCTGCTCCTCCTGAATCCGAGGTTCGACTATCGGTCGGATTCTCCTCTCCAGTACCTTGGAATAGACCTTACCCGGGAGGCTGAGGAGTGTGATCCCTCTGTAGTTGGAACACACCCTCCGGTCCCCCTTCTTGAACAGAGGGACCACCACCCCGGTCTGCCAGTCCGGAGGCACGGTCCCCGAACGCCACGCGATGTTGCAGAGACGTGTCAACCAAGACAGTCCTACAACATCCAGATACTTTAGGTACTCTGGAGCCCTGCCACCGAGGAGTTTGCGAACAACCTCAGTGACTTCAGCTTGGGTGATGGATGAGCCAGCCTCCGAGTCCCCGGTCTCTACTTCCTCTTCGGAAGACGTGACTAAGGGATTAAGGAGATCCTCAAAGTATTCCTTCCACCGTCCGACGACGTCCCCAGTTGAGGTCAGCAGGCCTCCATCCGCACCGTAAACGGTGTTGGTGAGACACTGCTTCCCCCTCCTGAGGCGCCGGACGGTTTGCCAGAATTTCTTTGGTGCCGATCGATAGTCCTCCTCCATGGCCTCCCCGAACTCCTCCCAGGCCCGGGTTTTTGCCTCTGCGACAGCACGAGCCGCGGCTCGCTTGGCCTGCCGATACCCGTCGATGACCTCCGGAGACCTACAAGCCAGAGTGGCCTGATAGGCCTCCTTCTTCAGTCTGACGGCATCCCTTACTTCCGGTGTCCACCACCGGGTTCGGGGGTTGCCGCCACGACAGGCACCGGAGACCTTGCGACCACAACTCCGAGCAGCCGCATCAACAATGGAGGCGGAGAACATGGTCCACTCGGACTCAATGTCCCCAACCTCCCCCGGGACATGGGAGAAGCTCTCCCGGAGGTGCGAGTTGAATACCCTACTGACAGAGGGCTCCACAAGACGTTCCCAACAGACCCTCACAATGCGCTTGGGTCTGCCAAGTCTGTCCGGCTTCCTCCTCCGCCAGCGGATCCAACTCACCACCAGGTGGTGATCGGTTGACAACTCTGCCCCTCTCTTCACCCGAGTGTCCAAAACACGCGGCCGGAGGTCTGATGACACGACAACAAAGTCGATCATTGACCTCCGGCCTAGGGTGTCCTGGTGCCATGTGCACTGATGGACACCCTTGTGCTTGAACATGGTGTTCGTTATGGACAATCCGTGGCTAGCACAGAAGTCCAATAACTGAACACCACTCGGGTTCAGATCGGGGAAGCCGTTCTTCCCGATCACCCCTCTCCAGGTGTCACTGTCATTGCCCACGTGGGCGTTGAAGTCCCCCAGTAGAACAACGGAGTCCCCGGTCGGTGCACTGTCCAGTACCCCTCCCAAGGACTCCAAGAAGGCCGGGTACTCTGCACTGCTGTTCGGCCCGTAGGCCGCCACAACAGTGAGAGACCTGTCCCCCACCCGAAGGCGGAGGGACGCGACCCTCTCGTTCACCGGGGTAAACTCCAACACGTGGCGGCTGAGCTGAGGGGCTATCAGCAAGCCCACACCAGCCCGCCGCCTCTCCCCGCGGGCAACACCAGAGAAGTGGAGCGTCCAGCCCCTCTCGAGGAGATGGGTTCCAGAGCCCAAACTGTGCGTGGAGGTGAGGCCGACTATATCTAGTCGGTATCGCTCAACCTCCCGCACAAGCTCAGGCTCTTTCCCCCCCAGCGAGGTGACATTCCATGTCCCCAGAGTTAGTCTCTGTGTCTGGAGATCTGGTCGCCGAGGCCCCTGCCGTCGACTGCCGCCCAGATCTCTCTGCACCGGCCCCTTATGGATCCTCCTGCGGGTGGTGGGCCCACGGGAGGGCGGCCCCACGTCGCTCTTTCGGGCTGTGCCCGGCCGGGCCCCGTGGGGTAAGACCCGGCCACCAGGCGCTCGCCATGGAGCACCCATCCCAGGCCTGGCTCCAGGATGGGGCCCCGGTGACGCCGATCCGGGCGACGTAAACGGCCTTGTTCGTGTCGTCGTCATAAGAGGCTTCTGAACCGATCTTTGTCTGACCCGTCACCTAGGACCTGTTTGCCTTGGGAGACCCTACCAGGGGCATGAAGCCCCGGACAACATAGCTCCCGGGATCATTCGGGCACTCAAACCCCTCCACCACGTTAAGGTGTCGGTTCAAGGAGAGAATTGGAAAGTGTGCGTTTATACAACAGAGATATATTTCTTTATTTGATCCCTGAGGGTCAGTTCTAGTGCTGCAGTTTAAAAACATTCACATACAAACTTTCACAGTATTTAACAGGGAATAGTTCAAATAAGAACTGGGTACAGTTACACATTAAGTTAGTACAGGTAAAGGCAAAGTGACCAGCTCTGAAGAGTTGTTGAGAAGGGGATCCTACACCTGGGCACGCTGAAGTGCCTGCGGGAGGCAATTGGTGAACACGATATGCCAGAACCTTCCTGGCTTTGGACACCGACCTTGTCTTAAACAGGTCCAGGATCCCAATGATTTTACCACACGTTTTCTGCTATGTAGACGGAGATTATTTTTCAGGTTCAGCAAATTGAACCAACAAAGAAAGGAAAGCCCAATTCTACAAAACAACTGTAAAACATTTTCATGAAAACGTGATCAACATTATTGACCCTGCTTTACTGCACACTGCGTTGACCTGTGATTCAGAGGTCAACTTGTTGTCCATTTTTACAATTTTCCCTTCTATTAATACTGTGGTCTGAGCCAGAGTGGCCTTCTGGAAATGAATGTGCATTTCTTTTGTTTTAGAAACATTTATTTGCACAAGCGACAAGTGGTACCACTTGGACCGTAGCCTGGTCCTAACCAATTTCTATAAATAACAATCACTGGAACAGTGCCAAGAAGGAGATTCTTATTCTGTTTGTTATCTTTTTTATATATCAAAAAATCTAAAACTAAAACAAAAGAATGCAGCGTGCGCAAAGGCATAGTGGTTCAACATCTTACAATCGTCTAAATCATGTTTTCATAAGTGCAGCAGAAAGCATCAATCGTTTTCAGCTTGTAGTGTTTTCTAGAGCCTCAATCTGTTCAGCAGAAGAGCAGGAGAAGGGCTTCAGGTGACACTGGAGCAGGGGCGGAGCAGGGGCGAAGCAGGGGCGAGGCAGGGGCGGAAGCAGGGGCGAACTGGGACTGTGGGGTCCCTCATAATAAACTGAGTAATGAGTTTCTAATCATAATCAGAATACAAACCGTTTGTGTGTGTCTGTGTGTGAGAAAATAGGTCCCACAATTGGGACCAGAATGGAAGTCGTCTACGTTATTGAGTGTCGCTTTCTTAACTATATAATAGCGTTGTATGTGACTTGAATAAAAAAAAAAAAGAAAAAAAAAGTTCAACCTGGCGGATTGTTTTTCAACCTGGTGGTATCTTTTGCGCAGGCGGTGACGAGCCAAAGCATAGCGGCCCGCCATGCTAAAACCCCTCAGCGAGAACACTATATTCACTTCAGAAATAGTCACTCTAAAGGCCCGTATAGACCGCGGCGGCCGAAGCGTCCAGTTTACATTCAAAGTCTATGTAAACGCGTGTCGAGCACGTCCTGCGTTTCTCGCGGCGCGATTTCTTCGTTTTTGCGGCGCGATTGGTGCCTTTTCGTACGCTCTCGACGCTTTGGGCGCACGTATGAGGCGCCCGAAGCCGCCCAATGCGGCTGGCGCGACATGTACAGCTTTGTTCAGCTTTCTGCGACAGATGCGCCGCAGCAGCCAATCAGAGATGACGTGCTACGCACGAAAAAGACCCAAAACAAAACCCCGCAAGATAAAAAAAAAAATCCTTAAAACGCAGCTCTTGGAGCAAATAATGATATTGACTAAACTCTGCTCAGCTCTGAAGTGTATGCGGGTCCCAGACGGGCCCCGGAGCCCATCGCCTCCGCTTTTGGATTTTGTAAAGTTAATAAACCAAAGCCATGGTCCAACATTAAACTCATTAAAGGTGCCATAACATGCTTTTTTTCACGTTTCATAGTCTATCCTAAGTGTATAATTGATAATAATAAGGGTTGTGCAACACCCTTAACATAATAGTTAAGAAATATCACCCAGACCTTGGACTCCCTCACCAACCCGGAAATGCAGACGGCTTGGTTTGATATTCGCCCCCACCCTTGCGAAGAGCGATCTGGCTCCCCCGCCCAACCCGTGACGTAGTCTCAGAGCGTGTGTGTGCCCCGCCCACCCGTGACGTAGCCCCACAGCTGTCTGCTCCGCGCTGCGCTACTCCTGCCGCGCGACTGAGTGAGAAACGATAGAACTTCAGATCAACATTACTTTGAGCCAAAATAAATCTGGTGTTTATTTTACAGCGTGCGCAGAACAGATATGTCTATAGATATATATATATATATATATATATATATATATATATATATATATATATATATATATATATATATATATATATATATAAAAGTCTTATGTCCATCGCGCTCTTATTTCCTGGTTTTTCGGTATCGGATAGAACTTCTCTCCGTTTATTGTCCCGGTTGCTGCATCAGCTGCCACATCAACCTTCACCATTGTGATAATAGTAAAGAGTGCGATATCATTAATGAAACCCCTACATATTTTTTACAAGTTCAATGTGGGCTGGGGGGCATGGGGGTACCACTGAGAATTTCTGCTTAGGGCCCCCAAATGGCTAGCAGCGGCCCTGGTTTTTCCCATTAACCCAACCCTCCAGCTATGGTCCAGACCAGGTCAAAACCAAGCTCTGTGCAGCAGCAGCAGCAGCAGCAGCAGCAGCAGCAGCAGCAGCAGCACACTGCTCCTGACAGGTGGCTCTAGCCCCCTAATCCCCTAGCCTCAGAAGATGAATATATACTGAATAATGCCTCACAAGGGATTTATAAAGTATACTTAACCTTACATGTATTTAATACACATACATTAAAATGACAGTTTGTTTACCTTAATAATTAACATCACAGCATTCAATATATTCCGACCCAGCAAGAAGGAAAACACTAAAATCACTTTTTTGTTTCACATAAATGTCACCCAAGTATGCAATAAATAGTGACTCTATAAAAAATGGGCACAGGGGGTCATTTATAAATAAACTGACCTGACCATCAATGATATTTGTAAAGGAGGTGTTGGGAAGGAGACTAAACTTAGACTCGACCACTCTGTGATGTGGGACGTTAAAGAGGACATTATTGAGGAAGAGGATGGATGTTTCAGGATGATGTCTATGGTGTCTATAAACATGAAATTAATAAAACAAAGTGAATAACTTCTACACGGAAACAGTTATACATAAACAATAATGATAATAATATAAATATTCACAACACAAATATCCAAATGAAGTAGGAATGAATGTGGCTATTTACAGTGTAACAACGTGATGCAGTGGTATAATGGCACTGGACATGACTACAGTCATGACTACACGCACCGCTGTGTTTAGCTCGTGAACGCATCAGCGGCACAAACAAAGCATGTGATGTTGAGGCTGAAACAACGTGATCAATTAAAGCTAGGTTCTAAACAATCATTTAACACAGTTTAAGACACATTTTGAGAACATTCTTGAGAATTTAAATGATGATTAAACTGAAATGATCACGTATGCCAATTGGATGAAATACAAATTCTACGGTAAAAATAATGGAAAGCCGACAATATAATGAATTTGTGGATGGTGGATTATGATTGGTTAAAAGTTGTGAGGAGAGAACACTAATTGGTTGAATGGTCGCAGGGTAGTTACTAGGCAGAAATGTCCAAATAATATTAAAAACAAAATGAACAAACTTAGACCCTTGATAACACATTTGTTCCTATACTTTAGCGTGTAGGTTGTTTTTGCCTTGACATGTTTGGGTGAGCGTCTCTTTCCTCAACTGTTGGACTTTGTCTTTCGAAACAAACAAACAAACAAACAAACAAACACAAATACGTGTGTTTTCCCTCAGCTTCAGATTAACTACCTGGGGAACTACATCCCAAACACGTGGACGTTTGAGACGGGCTGCACAGTGTGTGGACAAGACCTGCTGCCTCTGTCCTCACTCAAGGTCTGTCTCCTCCTGTCCCCTCCTGTCCCCTCTGCTTCATCAGCCCTTCCTCTTCCTCACCTTCTCCCTTCCTCCTCTCCGCATTGTGTTTTTCCCCTCTCCTGCTTCTCTTGATCTGTCCTCTTTCTCGTCTCCTCCTCCTTCTTCTGATCTGTCTTCTTCCTCGTCTCCTCTTCCTCCTGATCTGTCCTTCTCTTCGTCTCCTCCTCCTCCTGATCTGTCCTCGTCTCGTTCTCCTTCTTCTGATCTGTCTTCTTCTTCGTCTCCTCTTCCTCCTGATCTGTCCTCTTATTTGTCTCCTCCTCCTTCTGATCTGCCTCCTACTCATCTTCTTTGTCCCTTCTTCCTCCTTATCTGTCCTCTTCTTCATCTCCTTCTCCTCCTAATCTGTCCTCTTCCTCATCTCCTCCTCCTCCTGATCTGTCCTCTTGACCTCTCCCTTGTCTCCTCCCTCCCGATCTGTCCTCTTGTCCTCTTCCTCGTCTCCTCATCCTGAACTGTCCTCTTCCTTATCTCTTCCTCCTCCTGATCTGTCCTCTTGTCCTCTTCCTCCGAATCTGTCCTCTTGTCCTCTTCCTCGTCCCCTCCTCCTCCTGATCTGTTCTCTTATCCTCTTTCTTGTCTCTTCCTCCTGGTCTGTCCTCTTCCTCGTCTCCTCCTCATGATCTGTCCTCTTGTCCTCTTTCTCGTCTCCTCCTCTCAGTCCTCACTCTAATCCTGATGTTTCCTCCAGGAGCCTCCTCTTGTCCTCATAGGGGTCTTCATCCAGCAGCCCACTCCCTTTGTGAGTGTGTTCTTTGAGCGTTTGGTGAAGCTGCAGTATCCGAAGGACCGACTACAACTCTTCATTTACAACAAGGTAATTCATCTAGAGCAGTTCATAGTGTTTTGTCTAGTTTCACTCACCGTCTCTGCTGCGTCCCCGTCGTGAAGGAGCCTCACCATGAAAGGCACATCAGCGTCTTCTTAAAGGATCATGGAGCTCTTTATCAGAAAGTCAGTTCTGTTGGGCCAGATGAGGAGATGGACATTGCTGCCTCCCGAGACCAGGCCATGTGAGTCCAGCTGACAGTATGCCAGAAGTCACATTATACCAGCATAACTTATGAAACAAACTTTATTGATCCACAAGGGACACATTGGGCACAGTGACTCAATCTTTCTATTAGTTTTGACCTTCTGTGTGATTCCAGCGACATGTGCCGGAGCGATAGTGCCTGCGACTATTTCTTCAACCTGGACATTGAAGTGGTGCTGAAGAATGAAGACACTCTGAAGATCCTCATCGAGCAGAATCTGTAAGTGGCTTTGAGGACTGTGTAGACAAATGCTAAAAGTCATGCTAACCCTGAGTGTCCTCTGCAGCCCTGTGGTGGCCCCCATGATCACCAGAGTGGGCCGGCTCTGGAGCAACTTCTGGGGAGCTCTGAGTGTGGAGGGCTACTACGCTCGCTCCGAGGACTACGTGGACATAGTGCAAGGACGCAGGCAGTGAGTTCACAACCTTCAGCTATAGGCATTCTCAAACAAGTTTAAGTTGTTAATTAACTATTTTTTAGCCTTTATTGGGTCTATTATTGTGAAACAGACACTAAAAAAGCTAACCTTTTATTTACCTTTTAAAATTTTATATGGACATATTAATATTGGATGAATCAATGTTCAATATTGAAATATTAATTATAAATGAGCTATGGTAACATTTCACTCAACATTACAAATCAGAAAGGAATCATTTGCCTGAAATCCATGAATAGAAACATCTATTATACAACTGTAACTAGACCTTGAGTTTAGACTTCTACAAAAGATGTTCGGAAATCAATGTTATTGTAGTATTAGTTTATCAGTTCATATCTTTGTCTTTTAAATGTTAATGCTCCTGGAGTTTTTTTATGACATATGTAGTAAATCTAATTGCAATATTTATCAGTGTCCTGGATTGTGTAGCCCCAGCCTGGAATGTTCCACAATTTGGAGATAAACTGTATCTAAGTCAGTGGAGACAAGCCGATGACATCAGGTCAAAGTACTAAATTAAGTTATTTTTTCTCAACTTAATTGCCAAAAGGACAAAATTACAGGAAATTTGCATAGTGACAAACAATAACAAGTGTTGAGATTGGACTCAAACCGAATAATTCTGTATGAATCAATGCAGAAAACTGGTGACACATACAGGTACCAAACAGGGTCAGACACTTTGGACATCCCGTGCACAATAGTGGGCTGGTACGGCTTAAGCCAGTTTAGGGAGATATTGTCATTATGTCCTTAATGGAGGTCCGCAAAAAAAATATTTTTGTTTTTCAATCTAAGGCTCCAATTTTGACTTCCAAATCACCTTTCCCCACTGCTCATTCATTATAATCACTGGTGTATGTCTCCACAGTAGTCTTCATGTTCTGCTCAGGTGTTAGTTAAAGCCCATATGAATCCAACTGTACTTTGTACTTTGTAGATCACAAAGAGACCGACCATAAATTAAAGCTTTTCCTGTCCCATTTGCAGAGGAGTGTGGAACGTGCCCTACGTGTCCAACGTGTACTTGGTGCGAGGCAGCCTTCTGCGCTCCGAGCTCCAGGACCTGTCTCTGTACACCACCCCAGGTTTGGACCCAGACATGGCCTTCTGTCAGCAGCTCCGCACCAAGGTACTGCACCGCCATCTGCAGGACTAAGCAAGGACATGTTTCTGAAAATTTAATGTAGAAGTTAAGTAACAATGTGTGTTGTATGTATTGAGCTTCTAGACATTACAGTTTAAAGGGCAATTTAAATCCTTATATATTTCTATTTAAAATATGTCAGATTTTTTTTCAGAACTCTGAAAAAATATTATTTTTCAACCTTTCTTCACAGTCTGCTACTAGGCTGTTTGATTAATATTTACCATGGATGTTATTCCAATCCCACCAAACTAAGTAGCCCGTAGGCAGTGTTGGGAAAGTTCACTTTCTACATGAACTAGTTCAGTTCATAGTTCACACATTTTAAAATGAACTAGTTCAGTTCTTTTTTTCAATATTATGCTATATTTTTTCTAAATTATTTCCACTGCCCATATACAACCACAGGCAGCAATTATTTTATTAGTTCAATGCTGAAACTATGTGTCAGATTTCATCTTCATCCAATTTTGAATCCTTTATCCAGGATTTACTTTCACATTGAAGGGACAGACTTCCCCCATTTGCTGCTGTCCATTCAGCCCACACTAGCAGCAGTTGCAGCTTTCAACCCCACAGTATATTCTCAAAAACATGAGAGAAAACTTGCTGGGCAAAGTTTGCACAGAAATGTTAGATTGTTCCCATCCTCACCAACCTTATCATAAAACTCACGTAACTGGTCGTAGGGTGACTCCTTGCTGCTCTGTTGCTGTCACGTCCATGCTGCTTTTTGTTTTGATGTGCATGCACAGGGTGGTGCGACACTTGAAATCTCTATCTGTCTGCAATTGCGCTATCAGCCTCTACAACTTCGGAGCTCTCACACTTGCCAGGCATAGATTCTTTTTGGGCAACATTAACGGTGTGTTTTTTGCCTGGAAGTCTCTAGAAATCTGACACATTATTGAACGAAATGAAAAAGAATGAACACAGACACCAGAATGAACACGTTCACAGTTTCGTTCGTCAGCAGTAATACAGTATGTTCAGTTCACATTCACCAAAATTATGATTGCTTTCATGAACTTTCGTTCAATGAATGCGTTCAGGCACAATACTGCCTGTAGGGCTGGGCAATATCACAAATATTTTTCCACATATTGATCTCCATTTTTGATTCATTTAAATAAGTAAATTACAACTTTCAATTTTAATTTCTTGAACATATGCAATACTGCCTGGAAGATCTGGTTCTCCTCCTGACGAACTGGTTCTCCTCCTGAAGAACTGGTTCTCCTCCTTAAGATCTGGTTCTCCTCCTGAAGATCTGGTTCTCCTCCTGAAGAACTGGTTCTCCTCCTGAAGAACTGGTTCTCCTCCTGAAGAACTGGTTCTCCTCCTGAAGAGCTGGTTCTCCTCCTGAAGAGCTGGTTCCCCTCCTGAGTGGCTCCAGCTCCAGTCTCCCTCGCGTCTGTCTGTGAGAGTCAGATCCCCCCTTCTCTCTGGAACTCCTCCAGGGTTATACTTTTTCCCAAGGAGGTTTTTGTGTAGTTTTTCCTGGCCGAGAAGGAGGGTCTAAGGACAGAGGATGCTGCCCCCACGGACATTGTTTAATCTGTTTTTCACTGTCTCCCTCAGATGCAACAGTTGTTGTGATTTTGGGCGTTACAAAAATAATTGAATTGAATTGAATATCGACTTGGCATTTCACACCAAAAAATTTCACATTTCTGAACTCTGCTCCAAACCTTTTACTGAGGAGGACTGGCTGTAGACCTCTCCATTCAAAGTATAAGACCCATGCAGATTCGAACTGACTGAACCTCAGATTTGTTGATTTTTTTTTTTTGGTGTCTAAAAAAATTAATGTCGCAAAATGATTTGCTAAATTTCAAAATCCATTACGGCAATGACAGCCCTTTTCTTTTGTTTTTCTTTTTTGGCCCGAAGGCTTTATTAGACAGGAAAGGTAGGCGTGACGTGGGGGATAAGAGAGAAGGGAGGACATGCAGTAAATTGTCGGTGTCAGGATTCAAACTCAGTCTGGGCAGCTGCACTTGGAGCCTGGCATCCGTGTGCTGTGCCTTAACCACCTTTTTCATCGTAGGTTATGAAAATTGGTACAAACATACCTAATGTCAGAAGTAAAAAATTATATTATGACTCCTCTCTAAACCCCACAGAGATAATTCTTTTGATTCTTGATACAATTCCAAATGTGGGCGTGGCAAGCTCATTAACAAAAAGTATTTTTTGTTGAAGTGTTAAAACTTGCATATCTCTGGTATGAGATGTCCTATTTCCTGGCACCAATATAGGTTTTGTGCGAAATCATGAGCTGAATGCAATGATATGACAGATACAAATATTGTCATTGACTTTTGAATGGGATGAAAAAATGTACTTTGATGTAAACAAATTAAATTTTGCACAGACATCCTTCACTAGCAAAGACCACAACCCCAGCTAAGATGCAAAGTGTTTATTGACATACGAGAAACACGAGTCTGCAGAAATTAATGCAGTTTTTGGGCTTCTGGCGATGAGAGCTGTTGGCCCCCGGGCCTCGATACCCCCATCTAGGAGATGAATTAGAATAATAATTAGAAGAATGCTGATGTGTGTGACCTGGATGTCTAAATAGTGTAGCCGCAGGAAGGGCCTGCTCCTGGATGCCTAAATAGTGTAGCCGCAGGAAGGGGCGTGAAAGGGGTGTGGTCCTGCTCCTGAATTCAAGATAACAAACTTATTCTAATTTCTTGCCATTCTAAACAAAAAAGCCAATGACAGCATACTTCTAGCTGCAAGCATGTTACCGTGGCAACCTGACAACCACTGCCATAGACTTACATGCGTTTTGGTTTACATACATTTTGAATGGGATTAAAACATGTACTTTGTCATTAACAGTTAAAATGTTGCACACTTATTCTCCACATCACACTGAACATAAAAGCCAAAGGGAACCTTACCCCATTCTAGAACCGTGCGGTCTGTGCAGTTTGTGAGGGAGGGGTGATGTAGGCAGGGGAATTAGAGGTGTACTTGTACCCCTTTAATTTACTCTAAAATGAGTATTGAAACTAGTTACTCATTTGAACCAAATACTTGGTTGGACATTCAAGAGTAGTTTTAGGTATGTCGATCACGATCGCAGAGGCAGTGAGGGTCAATCGCACCGAAGCGCGCCGGAAAGCGCGCCGGAAAGCGCTGGAATGCGCCGAAGTGCGAGCTGTGTAACGCAGAGGAAGGAGGAGAGAGGAAGTTCTGGTTAAGCTCGACCTTCTATCATTTAGTGTAGTTGTGGTCAGTATATTTTATTTTAAAAATACTCAGCTGTATTAAATGGTCTAGTTAAATAGTAGATTTTCTCTCTGCTTTTTATATTGCACATTTGTATATGATAAACAATATTAGGCTATTAATGAAACCCTACATTGTGTTTCTATAGCCAATTATGGTTAAACAAAAATAAAAACCTGTTTGATACTGACAATAAAAATAATACTAAATTAGATCTATAGGTAGATCTACGGGCTTTGACAAATATAAAAGTAGCTTGTGAGCCGGAAATGTGTGTGCACCCCTGATCTATATCAAAACTAGCCATATTGAAATATTAAAAACCTTCTATTATTTTATTTTTGACATTCTGTAGTCATAAAATACTTTTTTCTATCATTATCGAGTATCAAGCCTTTTCCCATTGAGCTCTTCTGTATTGTAGATGTAGAGCTAAACAAACCTGTGCTGTCTTCTGCAGGACGTCTTCATGTACGTGACCAACCAGCAGACGTTTGGACGCATCCTCTCCCCCGAGAACTACCAGACCAGCCACCTGCACAATGACCTGTGGCAGATCTTCCAAAACCCGCTGGTCAGAGCCACTCTCATCACTCACCTTTTATTACAGTAACTATGTTTAGGAGAGAACGTTCAAATCATTTACAACATGACTTAAGCCTGGCACTGGTGATTTAGATTAGCTCGTTTCTATGGAAATGCTGTTCCTTGGCTATAATATTCCACAGTATGAATATAAGCGGTTGAAATGTCAGAAGTAGAGCAGAGTAATTTTTCAGTTTGGTTGCTGGGTAAGAGTTATGGAATTTCCTAGTGTGATGTCATGATTTATTATCAGGATGTAAACATATAAACTTAAAAAATGGCAAAACTGTGATAAAATGTGATAACATTTTTTGAAAAAAAAACAAAACGAAATATAATTATCTTAATGAATTAATTAATTAATTGATCTTAAACCATCATATACATTTTGTTCGTTTAAGTGAAGACTATACTGTTTGTGTGTGCTGTAGGACTGGGAAGAGCGCTACATCCACCCCAACTACAGCCGCGTGCTGAAGGACCAGATGGAGACTGTAAGTAGCTCCACTCACAGGCTCCACAGGCTTGACCGGTGAGCACAACACCTAATCACACTGTCCCTGTGAACCCACAGCCTTGTCCAGATGTCTACTGGTTCCCCATCTTCTCAGAGACCGCCTGTGACCACATTGTCGAAGAAATGGAAAACTTCGGGAAGTGGTCCGGAGGAGGCTCCATGGTACGTCCTTCAGACAAGCACAGGATTCTGGACTGTCCTTTGTAAATAAAAATACAATGTGTTAGTTTTTCTAAAAGGTTCTAGTTGTTTAGACCTGTACAAACATGTTCCACTGAGTGACATGTTGGCGGTATGAATTGCAGCTCCCTCTGGTGAATACTGCCATTGTGTCCTTGGGCAAGACACTTAACCCGCCTCACCCTCTGTGTCTGTGTACACTGATGTGTAAATGTGTGTGTGAATGGGTGTGTGGTTCCTTGCGCTTTGAGTGCCTTGAAGGTGGAAAGCTGCTGTATATGATGCAATAATATAATAATAATAAAGCGCAATAAGAACCATTAACAAAGAAGGTTCCCTTGATCACCCCAATATTTTATTTATTTAAAGGTTGGATTTTGCAATCCAACCTTTTAAAAGCAATGCTCAACTTTCCAACAATTTCAATCAAAGTATATAAACAGTATAGGGTGAAGGAGGATAAATAAATAAAGTTGAAACAATTAAAAAACTAAATGGTGAAATGTCAAGATTCTGTATATGTGTAAATATGTGAATACACGAGTGTAGGTGTTTATAACTGTGATTGTGAATGTTTGAATATGTGTGTACAGGTAGACAGGTGCATATATATTTGCATCCACGTATGTGCCTGCGTATGTACAAGGGTGTGTATTTCTGTATGAATGATGAATGTATATAGTAAAAATAGTATACTGGTACTATAAATGTAAAAAAGGTGAGTAACAATGTATGCAGGAATGGATATGCTTAGGTATAAATAAAGGACTGCAAAAATATTCTGTACATCTACGGTAGTCTATATCGTGGAATTAGGACAAATGTTAGTTTGAAAATAGGAAACACTGAATATTGTGTAAGTGGAAAGACATGGTGACGGTGGCAGGTGATGGCAGGTGATGGCACGGTCACTCACTGGTCTTGGACGTGGGCCGTAGGTGCTGTTGTAGCGGCTGGTGGTGTGAGGGAGGTTTAGCCGACGTCATGATGCCATTTGATGCTGGTGCAATGGGTTATTATATCATTGAGATAAATTTAGGACATTTATAAGAAGGAGAAATCATTGAACAGGGCCCATTGCTGCTATATTGAAAGCAAAAACAAAAGCTGTCTCTTAATCTCCTTAGGTCTGCAGGCAGAGCAGTGACAGTCACAGTGGTGATAATCTGATCCCACCACCATTGATATTGAAACACAAATAACAAATTACAAATGGCTCATTATAATAATTATTGAGCTAATTGAACAAGTCACGGGGCTGATGGCATGCTGATGACTGCCCCTGCACTGTTGCTGCTGTGGCATCTGCGTACTGCGTTTGGGACTGGACTCGACAGTCATAGTTCTGGAACTATAGGTTATAAGATAAAACTTAACAACTGAACACAAGAGCCTTTTTTCTAGCAAATTATATAACATTAAGATCATTGTCAAATGTAACTTTGTTAAATGATTGCAGCCACACAAAGGAAAGTGATGAACAATGGGGTGGTTATCAGTATTTTTCTCATTGACTCGAATCATGGATACATGGTGGACATTCAGATGGATATGTATATGTGTATATCATATGAACTTGTTTGTGCACCTGTATGTTGGTAAGGGTATGCAAATATGTAATTGCTGTAAACCAGGGGTGTCAAACTCATTTTTGACAGCGCGCTGAATTTCAGGGGAGGGATGGCTGCTGCAAAGGATTGCGGAACTTGTAAAAAAAAAAACTAAATATGGTGTCAGCGGAACCACCTCCTCATCAACGCGGGGAAGACCAAGGAGATGGTGGTGGATTTCCGCAGACGCCACCCCACTGCCCCCTCACCAGTGAACATCCAGGGACGGGACATTGAGAGAGTGACTCATACAAGTACCTGGGTGTTCGTCTGAACCACAAACTGGACTGGACTCATAACACAGACGCACTGTACAGGAAGAGCCAGAGTCGGCTCTACCTCCTGAGGAGACTCAGGTCTTTTGGAGTGACAGGGCCACTCCTGAAGACCTTCTACGACTCTGTGGTGGCATCAGCCCTCCTGTACGGTGTGGCCTGCTGGAGCAGCAGCATCACAGAGAGGGAGAGGAAGAGGCTGGACAAAGTCATCAAGAAGTCCAGCTCCGTCCTCTGGACTCGGTGCAGGAGGTGGGGGACAGAAGGGTCCTGGCTAGATTCACATCTATGCTTGACCATGAGTCTCACCCCCTGCAGGACACTCGCTCTGGAGAGCAGCTTCAGTGAGAGACTGATCCACCCTCGCTGTGTGAAGGAAAGGTTTCACAGGTCTTTCCTTCCTGCTGCTGTCAGACTTTATAACAAGCACTGTTAGTCCTGAACACTCTCAATACTGACCTAACCTAATACTGATGTGCAATTCCGTCATATGTGCAATTACTGTAAAATTCATGTGCAATCTATGTGCCGTCGTGACACATATTCATGTGCAATTACTGTCGTGATCACATGCAATGGTATTTATGTGTTTATTTATTTATTTGTCTATGGGAGTTTTTATTTATAGGAGATCTTCTACTGAAAGTGTTTTTCAGACTTCCCATAAGTGATCTGTTCTTCTGTATCTACCTCGGTATCTTCGTGCGTTGCACCAATGAAATTTTCCCATGTTGGACAATAAAGGATTATCTTATCTTATCTTATATCTATCAAAAATTTATAAATATAAATTATAAATTAATATTTTTCTTTGCTTTATATTTAGTTTGCACCTGACATTTAGAAGAAGAAAAGCACAAAAACAACTGTATAACCAGATAAACCACTGAGCCATTATAAGCTATTTTTACACATTTATTACTGCTACAGACTTTGGGATTGTAGACAGTTAAACTCATCACCTTTTGCTCCTTTAAAAGCTCTTTCTTAGTCTGGTTATTGAGGAAATGAATAGTTAACAGGCTGAGGGAACTAGCTTGCTCTTCACCATCGAAGCAACAGAAAACACTTTATATAGACTTGATATATACTGAAATCTCATGGTCATCAGTTTACAGCAATACATCTATTTAAACATGCATAGATTATTCATTTAAAATATTAAATTGTATTTCAATAACACGTATTTGGTGAAAATGATATCCTTGATATCATAATCAACAATTATAGTCAACAATTTCAATATTACCTCATAGAAGAAATTTGTATAGATGTTGTATCACTCGCTTTTGATGCTGATATTATTTATCATAATTATGCATACATCATCTTGATGCTGATAATATCTGCATCCTTATCTGCATATTTTGCATCCTTAACGCTTATGTACTCTGACTGGGCCCTGGCAAGCCCCTCACTGTGTCGTGCCTTTCCTCTCAGGACACTCGGATCCAGGGCGGCTACGAGAACGTTCCCACCATTGACATCCACATGAACCAGATCAACTTCCAGAGGGAGTGGCAGAAGTTCTTGTTGGAGTACGTGGCCCCTGTCACAGAGAAGATGTACCCAGGATACTACACCAGGGTAAGGCAATAATGATACCTCGCAGGTCAGATAGTGGCGTGCGATGGAATTAGGATTTTATTGACTGATTGAAGCCTGAACCGCCACCTTAACGTGGTGGAGAGGTCTGAGTACTCGGGTGATCGCTATGTTGCCTGGTGCTTCATTCCACTGGTAGTCTTTCAGTAGTCTGAAAGACTACCACTACTGGTATATATATATATATATATATATATATATATATACACAAATATTAATTATATATATATATATATATATATATATATATATATATATATAATGTGTTTTGCAGGCCCAGTTTGACCTGGCTTTTGTGGTCCGATACAAGCCTGACGAGCAGCCCTCGCTGCGGCCGCACCACGACGCCTCCACCTTCACCATCAACATCGCACTCAACCACGTGGGCATCGACTTCCAGGTAAGTCACCACTCAGATCAAACAGTTTAGATATATAGCAACGGACAAGCATTTCTTATGAAGTAAATTGATTATCCTGAACTGGACTACGTAATATTTTTGCAATCCATCATGCTAAAATGTGCCTGGAAAGGTCTTAGTCGAAATTGAAGTATGGCGCAAAAAGTGAATGAGCTGTAAAGTTGAACACCAAAGAGTAGAAATTGCACTTTATACCCTTGTTGGGACAATTACACTGTAAGTACCTTTTTATCTAAACTGTTCTGTCTGCAGGTTTTTCCCCCCAATATTGTTTAGACGATATTCTCAATACTGTATAAATTGTACATTTTAAAAACAACCTAAATATCTAGAGGGGGGACTGTATAACTTACATTGTATATGTATAGAAGACACAAAAATACATTTTTGAGAGTATGATTTCTGCCAAATCTCTTATAGATTGTGGAAGGAACAGTTCTTTGCGGTCCTATGTCCAAAACACCTCCAAAACCACTTTTAGGATCCACATTAGTGAAAAGAAAACCATGACCAAAGGAAGATCCATTCGGATCTCATTAAATGCAGTTATGGAGTAAGTGTGTAAAGCTGATGGATTGTAACCTCAGTGAAAGACAAACCGTCTCACCAGCTAATGAGACCTGGGTTAGGGTTATATGCTGCTAAATTTTATGCTGTAAAACTACACATTTATGCACAATTATTGGGGATGTGGAACCTGCACCAGTAACCTATGCTAGTATACGTATAGTTCCCCCGTTCGTAGAAAAGGGGAACATAGGTACCAGGGACGTTACACGAGCGCCCCCAGGCTTGTTTCGCCATATTGTCGGTCTGCTGATCGTGTTTACCACTACAAGCCAATTCAATACTGCCGTCTGTTTGCTTCGATTTACAACAAAACACGGTTCGAAGAGGCCCAAAACCTCATTAATGATATTGCACGCTTTACTATAATCAAAATGGTGCAGGTATGTGTGGCAGTTGGTGCAGCAACCGGGAAGATAAACGGAGAGAAGTTCTATTGGATACAGAGAAACCCGGAAAGAAGAGCGCGATGGACAGCTGCGATAAAACGTTCAAACTGGGAACCAAAAGATCAGACTATGTAGTCGTCACTTTATATCTGTTAAGTTACTATTTGTAGTTGAATTGAAATTGTCACTCGCGCGGAAGGAGCTGACAGCTGTTCAGCCCCGTGCAGGAGCCTGAACCCCGGGCATGCGCTGGAGCTCCGGAGTATTAAAGCTGTAGAATTAACATCAGTTTTATTTAGGAGTAGACCCTTTGTTGATCTGAAGTTCTATCGGATACAGAAAAACCCGGAAAGAAGAGATGGACAGCTGCAATAAAACGTTTGAGCTGGGAACCATACGATCACCACAAACTACGTAATAGTCATTTCATATCTGTTAAGTTACTATTTGTAGTTGAATTGAAATTGTCACTCGCGCGGAAGGAGCTGACAGCTGTTCAGCCCCGTGCAGGAGACTGAACCCCGGGCATGCGCTGGAGCTTCGGAGTATTAAAGCTGTAGAATTAACATCAGTTTTATTTAGGAGTAGACCCTTTGTTGATCTGAAGTTCTATCGGATACAGAAAAACCCGGAAAGAAGAGATGGACAGCTGCAATAAAACGTTTGAGCTGGGAACCATACGATCACCACAAACTACGTAATAGTCATTTCATATCTGTTAAGTTACTATTTGTAGTTGAGTTGATATTGTCACTCACTCGCGCTGTGGTGGCGGACAAAGGGGCGATCACGTGGTTTTGTGACATCGGTGAATGAGCTCTATAGGTACGCACCTGGCTAACATGACCGGCATGGCTCCCGATGGGCCGCCACACAGCCAAGAAATGTTACGTGAAATGTAGTGTGACATGGGGTCATTGAGAGCACAACAAAACAAAGCTGTAATAATTAGCTTAGACATGGAGAAAGCTTTTGATCCTTTTAGCTGGCCTTATTCATTTAAAGTTCTTAAAAAAATTAGACGACTCAATTACAAAAGATATTGGGGCTCTTGACGATGGTCCAACATCAAGAATTAACGGTTACCTAGCACGGCATTGATTTTGGAAAGAGGGTGAGACAGGGCTGTGCTTGGTCCCCCCTCCTGTTTGCTTTGTACTTGGAACTGTTGGCCCTAATATATCAGGCAATCAAAAACAAGCCATGGTGTTACAATTGATGGGATAGAACATAAGGTTGCCTGTTACACAGATGATGTTCTCTATATTTGACCAAACCAGAAATTTCCATGCCCATTGTAATGCATTTTCTTACTAATTCAATGTAAAAAAAAAACTGAAACTATCTCATTCTGGTGACCCCTTCTTTGACCTTTAGAAAGACCTATCTATTTAGTTCTAGTCCTCCATAAAGATCTATCAACAATTTTGGAGAAACATTTTACCCGTCTTTTAACTACTGTTAAAAAGATCTTGAAAATGTGACTCTCATCCCATACTTAAGTCTAAGTCAAATGGCTGAAAATATAGAAATAATTGTTTTGCCCTATTTCAGACTCTCCCAATTCCCATCCCCAACGAATAGACGAATCAATCAAGATTTGTATGGCAGGACAAAAAAAACTCATATCCGGTTCAAAACTCTATAATTATTGAAACAAAAAGGAAGCTGGGGTTCACCTTGTCTGAAAAGTGACTTTATTTCAGCTCAAATCAGAGCGTTGCAGTACCGGTGTGACCCAGAAGATGAAGCTCAGTGGAAAAATATTGAGATTAATGTTGTGCCGGGGGTTCCTGTACAGACTTTTCTTGCAGATGACGCTTGAGTCATTTGGAGAGAGTTGAGAATCCTTGGGTAAAATCTGTGCTTACAACATGGAAAAATGAATCAAATTGTATATTTTAAACAAATATGTTAAAAATCTTAAACTGGTTGGCTTATGATCAAATATTTGCACCTAACGGCACAGATCTGAGATTTAAAGTCTGGATAACAAAAAGTATATAAGTTTTCTACCAGATTGTAAAATACAGGGCATGAAATGTCACCTCGCTGGGGGGGAAAGAGCCTGAGCTTGTGCGGGAGGTTAAACGGTTCTGACTAGATATAATCGGCCTCACCTCCACGCACAGTTGGACGCTCCACTTCTCTGGTGTTGCCTGCAGGGAGAGGCGGCAGGCTGGTGTGGGCTTGCTTAGCAGCCATGTGTTGGAGTTCACCTCAGTGAACAAGAGGTGAATGAGAGGGTCGCGTCCCTACACCTTCGGGTGGGGGACAGGTCTCTCACTGGGTGTCGGCCTATGGGCCAAGCAGCAGTGCAGAGTACCAGGCCTTCTTGGAGTCCTTGGGAGGGGTACTGGACAGTGCACCGACCGGGGACTCCGTTGTTCTACTGGGGGACTTCAACGCCCACGTGGGCAATGACAGTGACACCTGGGGAGGGGTGATCGGGAAGAACGGCTTCCCCGATCTGAACCCGAGCGGTGTTCAGTTATTGGACTTCTGTGCTAGCCACGAATTGTCCATAACGAACACCATGTTCAAGCACAAGGGTGTCCATCAGTGCACATGGCACCAGGACACAGGCCGGAGGTCAATGATTGACTTTGTTGTCGTGTCATCTGACCTCCAGCCACGTGTATTGGACACTCGGGTGAAGAGAGGGGCAGAGATGTCGACCGATCACCACCTGGTGGTGAGTTAGATCCGGTGGCGGAGGAGGCAGCACATTGTGAGGGTCTGTTGGGAATGTTTTGCGGAGCCCTCTGTCAGCAGGGTCTTCATCTCACACCTCCAGGAGAGCTTCTCCCAGATCCCGGGGGAGGCTGGGGACATTGAGTCCGAGTGGACCATGTTTTCCATTATCGATGCGGCTGCTCAGAGCTGTAGTACCAAGGTCTCTGGTGCCTGTTGTGGGAGCAACCCCGACCCTGGTGGTGGACACCGGAAGTAAGAGATGCCGTCAGGCTACAGACTGACTGGCTTGTAGGTCTCCTGAGGCCGTAGACAGGTATCGGCGGGCCAGACGTGCCAGAGGCAAAAACCCGGGGCTGGGAGGAGTTTGGGGAGGCCATGGAGGGGGACTATGGGTCAGCCCCAAAGAAATTCTGGCAAACTGTCCGGCGCCTCAGGAGGGGGAAGCAGTGCTGATTATATTTAGCATCTCAACATCAACTGTACAAAGTTTAAAGGAAATCCATTAAAGTGAAGTTGAATTATTTTCACTTTCTTATAGAATTGTGTATGGACAAATTAATGCAAATTATATGTGTCAGGGAGTAGTTTGGGAGTATGGAATATTAATTCTGATATAGCGTGTGAAGTGTCTGGGATACAAAACTCATCTTGAACTTAATTTGAAGCAAATACATTGGGGGTCCCATCTATCTGGGACCCAAACTGAGAATTCTCTGTCTTCCAGCTGTGAGCATTACCCTTGTTTTTTTTATGGAATATCAACATAACTTGATTAAAGTTCAAATAAAGCACTTGATTTCAGCTTCTAGCTCTTTTCTTGGACGTATTGGGTCGAGACTGAACTATAAGCAGACATTCCTCTGGGTGCCTCGGCTCAGCAGCCCCAGCACAGCCTTTCATCATGACAGACAGTAATGCGATGCTGCAGGGGCATCATGTGAAGAAGATTTGTCCATGAGAATTACTTTTTTTCAATAAATTATCTAATGATTGGAAGACGCTCTTGCTAAAGAGATTCTTAATCTCAATACATTTGTTAAAATCCTGTTTAAATAACGGTACGGTAAAAAAGATTAAAAAACTTAAGTAGATCATCATTTAGTATTTAGTTAATTATTGATTAAATTTCAATATTGATCTAAACATATGTTATAACGGTTCTATATTTTATAGCCTAATGTAAATGTATTTCTTTGTATAATTTGTTTGTATCATGTTTCTGATTGGACAAGCCTCTAATGCTAACTGACTTGTGTATTTGAACCAGGGCGGTGGCTGCAGGTTCATCCGTTACGACTGTGCCATCACGTCCCCACGTAAAGGCTGGACTCTCCTGCACCCGGGGCGGCTCACCCACTACCACGAGGGCCTGCCCACCACCGCAGGGGTCCGCTACATCGCAGTCTCCTTTGTGGACCCCTAAGCATTGGCGCACTCCCACTGACTGGAGCAAACAAACTGACCTGTCCCTTGGAGGAATGCTATTTATTATGCAAGAAGCTGTGGTCATCACTGCGGTGCTGTTACTGTACTTCTGATGGGAGACTTCCCAAAGATGCACACAGAAATGTCTTATGTAATGTTTGTCACAGCAGAAGTGGGTTTATTTGTGCATCTAACCTGCTGTCTACTCTGTGAGGGGATGTGACCCTCAAACAATTTACTGAATGTTTGTATTTTCGCAAAATGATTGACAGCCCCATTATCTCCAGTGTACAGACAAACAAACCAAAAGCAAAGCTGAAGACAATAATCTACAGACAATAACCAGATAATCCTTATGGGCTCCCACACAGGTGTCTTCATGTCCTGCTTTCTCTAGTGTACACTCTTCTTGTTTGCTCACACTTCTCGATAAAGCTGTATGTTTTATATGGATTTTATTCATTGCTGAAATGTATTTTTAAATGACAACAAAACATTAACTCCAGTCCAAAATCCTGTGATGCTAAACATATCTTAACAATGTCAATGATGACACTTGTGGATTTTTAGGATTCAACTTTAGTAAATTTCTTTTCAACTTCCATAAATGTATAATTTTTAATATACTGTCTCTTTATTTCATACTTTTCAAATTACTTATCAAGTTTCTTTGATGCCATGCAAATAGATTTACAGGGGTGAGGAGTACTCGGCTACGATTTCTCGATTCACTTTTTTCCAAAAATTGTACTTCAAGTAACTTTTTGACTTTGACTCCTACCAAATCAGTTAGATCCAAACTGTTACTTTTAATTGAGTAATAGTTTCCCCAAATACATTTTAAAAACTTTTACCGGAGTCATTTCTTGGCCCACTACTTTGTACTTCTACTTCTAGTATTATTTTGAAGTCGCTTTACTCTTACTTGATTCTTGAATTTTGATGTTATACCAATAAAGGTGTGGAGGCTCAGCGAAACTATATCAAATGCAACATTTTGAAGGATTCACATCAATGTCGGGTTGTCTGTAGCCCTCTGCTCCATGTAAGTTTCAAAATGTGGCCTTCGGTGAAAAAAGTTTGGACACCCCTGCTTTAGTGAAAGCCTTCTCTGGTTTATCGTTGCCATGGTGAATGTCTTTTCAAAGAAGAAAAAAAAACCTACTCCACACCAACGAAGTAAACTGAGTGGCCCATCTGACCAGTTTCAGGTGACAGAAGTCAATGCTTCATTTACATTAGTCAAAGTGCATATGGCGGGTTTGTCAAAATGGTTTGATTTAAAATGTAGAATTTTGAGTTAAAGTAAATTAATCTAGGCACTACTATATTTGTTATTAGTTGATTGATTAAACATTTGTGATTTTACCTTTTAGATATTTCACAGTATAGTACAATGTAATCAATGTTTTTTTTGGCTCTTGCCCCCCCCCCATCTGAGGTCATGACATCACCTTCTAGAATCTGAAAAGCACTCATACCTTTGAACCGGCACAAACTTTACTCTCCTCTTTCCCCGTAGTCACTTTCTTTGTAGAGTGATCCCTCATTGAGTGTCTGCGTAACTATATGTTCTGTTTTTTATTATATTTTCCATGATTTCCATTTAGCCCGTTTCAACTCCTTAACGCTTCAACCGATTTCAACAAGTTATACCTCATTACGATCGCTTTCACAGTATTACGTGTGCTATTACTTTTGACATTTGAACAACTTGTACTTTTTGCAGTATTTTCAAAAGTATTAGTACTTTTTCCCCATTTAAATGAATGGGGCATTATTAAAGTATTGGCTTAATTCTTTAGGCTTTATTCTTTAGGCTTTATTCTTTAGGCTTTATTCTTTGGCCGTGGCTGCAAAGCCCAGTGTGGAGGTCCAGAATTAATGAGAATACCATGGTTGTGGATAGAGGACTTTGTACTCTTTATGGTGGATGTAATAAACTGTGCTGCTCAGACTCAAAGCAGAACTGAAAGGATCAGGATCATTGCTAAAGCTGCCGGGAGATTCCTTGGCACAAAAGAGCTTGATTGGGCAGAAATAGAAAACAGGCTAAATGGGAGCGTGATGGGGTCTACTTTTGGCGAATCAGAGTGATCAGAGTGACGAGATGGGGGTGGGGGTGGTCTCCTGTCCTCGCCCAGTTGTTGTTGTTGTTGTTGTTGTTGTTTCACTAGCAAGGACCACAACCCCAGATACGATGCAAGGTGTTTATTGGCAGGGGAGAAACATGAACAACACGAATGTACGAAGTTGATGCCGTTTTGGGTCTTCTTGCGATGAGGGCTGAAGGCTCCCGGGCCTCGCTACCCCCATCTAGGAGATGAATTAGAATTAAAAGTTTAAAGAGGGTGGGAGGGAGGGGCACGAAAATCACGAACACAGGTGTGTGTGATCTGGATGATTAAGTAGTGTAGCCGCAGGAAGGGGCGTAGGAAGGGGCGTGGTCCTGCTCCCGAACTTAAGATAACAAACTTCTCTTCATTTCACTAGCAAGGACCACAACCCCAGATACGATGCAAGGTGTTTATTGGCAGGGGAGAAACATGAACAACACGAATGTACGAAGTTGATGCCGTTTTGGGTCTTCTTGCGATGAGGGCTGAAGGCTCCCGGGCCTCGATACCCCCAAAAGAAGCTTAACGAGGCAGTGCGGATTGGCAGAATGGAGGACGAGGAGGTAATGGTGTGTGTAGACCTGGAAAGTCATGGAGAACCAGTGCTCCACGATATAATGAGGCGGTCAACGACTCCTTAACTGGAGGGAGATGTGGCAGCGCCAATGTGGGAAAAGCTTGGTAGGAAATGTGGGGACCAGGCGTGGAACGACTTTAAGTAAAGGATGAACCAGATCCTGAGTCCTGCTGGGAAGTGCCACTTGACAACCAGTGCACAAGGTCTGGACGGATTGCAAAGGGGCTCGGAATAGATCGTGTTACCACAGTAGTCCTGCTGTTTTAGGGGAAGACTTAAGCGTTGGTTGGAGGTCCTTGATGCCGGGGTGAGGAGAACTATTGTGGACAAGACGGCCTCTGAGCAGGGGAACGCGCCTGACGTCGATGCGTCGATGCCACTCGGGTAGGCTTGAGTACTTGCAATGTGACTGGTAGTCGAAGGTGAATGGGAAGTAATTAGTTAAGAAGGTTAAACGTAGTGAGGGTAGAATGAAGCCATGATGGAAGGAACTTTAACTGAGCTGGATGGTCTAGGAAGACTAAAGCACCTGAAGCGGAGCTTATGTGTGAAACGTGGTAGCTGAGGTTAGAGGAACTGGGGTCGATGATGTTCCACCTCGGTAGTAAATGTTCTGAATGTATTTGTTGATGATACAGGGTCATCGGACTGGACGGCCATGAACATGAATGGCCCGACAGGAAGACAGCAATCCTTATAGCATTGGTCTTAAAGAACCCCCAAACCGGCTGATAGAACGGTGTATCAAAGTGCAGCAGCAACTTGATGGACTGGATGAGAATGACGACGCTTTGGAGTGATGAACCGAATACGTTAGGGTCGGGAGGTGGGAGATACAGGGGACAAGGGGATACAAGGGGATGATCTGCATGGTAAAGTTGGTATAACCAGCTGCTGTTTGGAGGACTCCAAAACATGGCGGACCGGCATCCCGAAGGGGGAAGAGGCGGCATCCCGGTGCCCGAAGGGGGAAGAGGCGGCATCCCGGTGCCCGAAGGGGGAAGAGGCGGCATCCCGGTGCCCAAAGCCCGAAGGGGGAAGCGGCGGCATCCCGGTGCCCGAAGGGGGAAGCGGCGGCATCCCGGTGCCCGAAGGGGGAAGCGGCGGCATCCGGGTACCCGAAGGGAGAAGAGGCGGCATCCCGGTGCCCGAAGGGGGAAGAGGCGGCATCCCGGTGCCCGATGGGGGAAGAGGCGGCATCCCGGTGCCCGATGGGGGAAGAGCCTGCATGAGGGAAGAGGCTGCATGAGGGAAGAGGCTGCATGAGGGAAGAGACGGGAAGAGGCTGCATGAGAGGCGGGAAGAGGAAGAGGCTGCAGGAGGGAGAGCGAAGAGGCTGCATGAACCTCACGGAAGGAGGAGACATGGCATCCCGGTGCCGGGGGGAAAGGGGGGGGGGGGGGGGGGGGGGGGAGTTGACCTGGCATCCCGGTGCCGAGGGGGGAAATAAAGTAGACCTGGCATCCCGGTGCCGAGGGGGGAAATAAAGTAGACCTGGCATCCCGGTGCCGAGGGGGGAAATAAAGTAGACCTGGCATCCCGGTGCCGAGGGGGGAAGGGGGGGGAAAGACAGTCGACCTGGCATCCTGGTGCCGAGGGGGGAAAGAAAGTAGACCTGGCATCCCGGTGCCGAGGGGGGAAAGAAAGTAGACCTGGCATCCCGGTGCCGAGGGGGGAAAGAAAGTAGACCTGGCATCCCGGTGCAGAGGGGGGAAAGAAAGTAGACCTGGCATCCCGGTGCCGAGGGGAGAAGGGGGGGAAAGAAAGTCGACCTGGCATCCCGGTGCCGAGGGGGGGGGTTAGAAATGGGGGAAATAAGAGACCTGGCAACCCGGTGTCAGGAAAGCATGAGAGACTGAGGGGGGGGAGGAGATCTGGCATCCCGGTGCCGAGGGGGAGGGGTTTGGAAATGGAGGGAATAGAAAGACCTGGCATCCCGGTGTCATAAGAGAGGGCATGAGGTAGAGATGTTTAGTAAAAGGTAGTGTTCATTGTTAGGGGGAAGGGCGAAAAGGAGATCTGGCATCCCGGTGCCTGAGGGGGAGATATTTAGTAAAGGTAGTATTGACGGTTAGGGAGAAGGGCAAAAAGGAGGTCTGGCATCCCGGTGCCTGAGGGAGAAATATTTAGTAAAGGTAGAGTTCATGGTTAGGGGGAGGACGAGGAGGAGATCTGGCATCCCGGTGCCTGGGGGAGAGAGCATGAGGGGGTAGAGAGCGAGCATGAAAGAGGGGGCATGGAGAAGAGACATACTTGTTCGGATTTGGTTTAATCTAGAAATAAATGAGAAAAAGTGAGGCCTAGTGATCCAGGAAGAGAAGATTGCAACCTTTCGCTGGATGAGAGCGGGGCCTGGCATGAACCCGGCGAGAGGGAGGGAGAAGGAGGAAGGGGGAGAAAGAGAGCGCGGGTGAGCGAGAGCGAGGGTAAAGGACGGGAGGAAAAGGAATGGAAGGAATGAGGCTGGAACCTGGCGACGTAAAGCCAGAGGATAAAACGCTAGAACCTGGCGACGTAAAGCCAGAGATGAAACGCTAGAACCTGGCGACGTAAAGCCAGAGATGAAACGCTAGAACCTGGCAACGTAAAGCCAGAGATGAAACGCTGGAACCTGGCGACATAAAGCCAGAGGATAAAACGCCGGAACCTAGCGACGCAAAGCCAGAGGATAAAACGCCGGAACCTGGCGACGCGGTGCCCGAGGATGAAACGCCGGAACGTGGCAACGCGGTGCCCGAGGATAAAATGCCGGAACGCCCGAGGATAAAATGCCGGAATGTGGCAACGCGGTGCCCGAGGATAAAATGCCGGAACGCCCGAGGATAAAATGCGGGAACGTGGCAACGCGGTGCCCGAGGATAAAATGCTGGAACCTGGCACGCCAAGCCAGAGGATAAAATGCTGGAACCTGGCACGCCAAGCCAGAGGATAAACCGCAGGAACCTGGCGACGTAGCCAGAGGATAAAACGCAGGAACCTGGCGACGCAGTGCCAGAGGATAAAACGCAGGAACCTGGCGACGCAGTGCCAGAGGATAAAATGCTGGAACCTGGCACGCCAAGCCAGAGGATAAACCGCAGGAACCTGGCGACGTAGCCACAGGATAAAACGCAGGAACCTGGCGACGCAGTGCCGGAGGATAAAACGCAGGAACCTGGCGACGCGGTGCCAGAGGATACAACGCAGGAACCTGGCGACGCAGTGCCAGAGGATAAACCGCAGGAACCTGGCGACGCAGTGCCAGAGGATAAACCGCAGGAACCTGGCGACGCAGTGCCAGAGGATAAACCGCAGGAACCTGGCGACGCAGTGCCAGAGGATAAACCGCAGGAACCTGGCCAGGCAGTGCCAGAGGATAAAACGCAGGAACCTGGCGACGCAGTGTCGGAGGTTAAAACGCAGAACCTGGCAACGCAGTGCTAGAGGATAAAACGCAGAACCTGGCAACGCAGTGCCAGAGGATAAACCGCAGGAACCTGGCAACGCAGTGCTAGAGGATAAAACGCAGAACCTGGCAACGCAGTGTCGGAGGATAAAACGCAGAACCTGCCGGAACGTGGCAACGCGGTAAAACTATGTAACTTGGCGACACGGTGCCAGAAGATTAACGATGAGGAAGGAGAGGAGGGGGGAGAGATGGCAGGGTAAGTTTTTTTTTTTAATGTACGTTTTCATTATTATTTTATAATATACATACATACGTTGTATTTATTTATTGTTATTTTGAGCGATGCGGGAGGGGTGAGCGAGTAAGGTGAATTAATTACTTGAAAGAGGTGAGAGAGTCTGGCTCCAAGGCTGGAGTGATGGGCAGCTCGGTGCGGGAGGAAGGAGACAACGGAGGAGGAAGGAAACGACGGAGGAGGAAGGAGACGAGGGTGAGGATACTTTACCTGGAGGAGCCGCTCCTGCCCGCGAAAGTGGGCGGGGCAGAGCGCGCTCCGCAGTGGAACGAGAGTTAACGGGAATTGTGAGCGCAAAAGAGAAGTTTAAAACATCATGATTTGATGACGGTGCCGTGGTCTGGAGACCTGCCGCCGTCCACACGGACGGTCAATGTAGAGAGAAATGACGAGCGCGTGCGGTGGGCGCTTAACGAGCGAGGCCGCGGGATGAGCGCTGGGATGATGCGGGCGCTGGAAAGACCGGAGCGCTGGGAGGAGGGCGCAGGACGTACGGCGATCTCAATACCGGACTAGCAGAAGTGATGCGAGGTGGGACGCCGGTCTGCTGACGGGAGCCTGGCCGTGAGCGAGAGCTGAGCCTGTGAGAACAGCTGATGGGACCGGACCGGTCCTAGTGGGACGCCAGTGGAGGATGGCCCGGTGTGGCTCGCCTGTGCTGGGCCGATGCATTGAAAGGAACGATGTCGAGTTGATCCATAGAAAGGTCGGGAACGAGTGTGTTTTCGAGCGAGGCTCCCGCCGCCATGGAGCGTGTGCACGAAAATCACGAACACAGGTGTGTGTGATCTGGATGATTAAGTAGTGTAGCCGCAGGAAGGGGCGTAGGAAGGGGCGTGGTCCTGCTCCCGAACTTAAGATAACAAACTTCTCTTCATTTCACTAGCAAGGACCACAACCCCAGATACGATGCAAGGTGTTTATTGGCAGGGGAGAAACATGAACAACACGAATGTACGAAGTTGATGCCGTTTTGGGTCTTCTTGCGATGAGGGCTGAAGGCTCCCGGGCCTCGATACCCCCAAAAGAAGCTTAACGAGGCAGTGCGGATTGGCAGAATGGAGGACGAGGAGGTAATGGTGTGTGTAGACCTGGAAAGTCATGGAGAACCAGTGCTCCACGATATAATGAGGCGGTCAACGACTCCTTAACTGGAGGGAGATGTGGCAGCGCCAATGTGGGAAAAGCTTGGTAGGAAATGTGGGGACCAGGCGTGGAACGACTTTAAGTAAAGGATGAACCAGATCCTGAGTCCTGCTGGGAAGTGCCACTTGACAACCAGTGCACAAGGTCTGGACGGATTGCAAAGGGGCTCGGAATAGATCGTGTTACCACAGTAGTCCTGCTGTTTTAGGGGAAGACTTAAGCGTTGGTTGGAGGTCCTTGATGCCGGGGTGAGGAGAACTATTGTGGACAAGACGGCCTCTGAGCAGGGGAACGCGCCTGACGTCGATGCGTCGATGCCACTCGGGTAGGCTTGAGTACTTGCAATGTGACTGGTAGTCGAAGGTGAATGGGAAGTAATTAGTTAAGAAGGTTAAACGTGGTGAGGGTAGAATGAAGCCATGATGGAAGGAACTTTAACTGAGCTGGATGGTCTAGGAAGACTAAAGCACCTGAAGCGGAGCTTATGTGTGAAACGTGGTAGCTGAGGTTAGAGGAACTGGGGTCGATGATGTTCCACCTCGGTAGTAAATGTTCTGAATGTATTTGTTGATGATACAGGGTCATCGGACTGGACGGCCATGAACATGAATGGCCCGACAGGAAGACAGCAATCCTTATAGCATTGGTCTTAAAGAACCCCCAAACCGGCTGATAGAACGGTGTATCAAAGTGCAGCAGCAACTTGATGGACTGGATGAGAATGACGACGCTTTGGAGTGATGAACCGAATACGTTAGGGTCGGGAGGTGGGAGATACAGGGGACAAGGGGATACAAGGGGATGATCTGCATGGTAAAGTTGGTATAACCAGCTGCTGTTTGGAGGACTCCAAAACATGGCGGACCGGCATCCCGAAGGGGGAAGAGGCGGCATCCCGGTGCCCGAAGGGGGAAGAGGCGGCATCCCGGTGCCCGAAGGGGGAAGAGGCGGCATCCCGGTGCCCAAAGCCCGAAGGGGGAAGCGGCGGCATCCCGGTGCCCGAAGGGGGAAGCGGCGGCATCCCGGTGCCCGAAGGGGGAAGCGGCGGCATCCGGGTACCCGAAGGGAGAAGAGGCGGCATCCCGGTGCCCGAAGGGGGAAGAGGCGGCATCCCGGTGCCCGATGGGGGAAGAGGCGGCATCCCGGTGCCCGATGGGGGAAGAGCCTGCATGAGGGAAGAGGCTGCATGAGGGAAGAGGCTGCATGAGGGAAGAGACGGGAAGAGGCTGCATGAGAGGCGGGAAGAGGAAGAGGCTGCAGGAGGGAGAGCGAAGAGGCTGCATGAACCTCACGGAAGGAGGAGACATGGCATCCCGGTGCCGGGGGGAAAGGGGGGGGGGGGGAGGAGTTGACCTGGCATCCCGGTGCCGAGGGGGGAAATAAAGTAGACCTGGCATCCCGGTGCCGAGGGGGGAAATAAAGTAGACCTGGCATCCCGGTGCCGAGGGGGGAAATAAAGTAGACCTGGCATCCCGGTGCCGAGGGGGGAAGGGGGGGGAAAGACAGTCGACCTGGCATCCTGGTGCCGAGGGGGGAAAGAAAGTAGACCTGGCATCCCGGTGCAGAGGGGGGAAAGAAAGTAGACCTGGCATCCCGGTGCCGAGGGGAGAAGGGGGGGAAAGAAAGTCGACCTGGCATCCCGGTGCCGAGGGGGGGGGTTAGAAATGGGGGAAATAAGAGACCTGGCAACCCGGTGTCAGGAAAGCATGAGAGACTGAGGGGGGGGAGGAGATCTGGCATCCCGGTGCCGAGGGGGAGGGGTTTGGAAATGGAGGGAATAGAAAGACCTGGCATCCCGGTGTCATAAGAGAGGGCATGAGGTAGAGATGTTTAGTAAAAGGTAGTGTTCATTGTTAGGGGGAAGGGCGAAAAGGAGATCTGGCATCCCGGTGCCTGAGGGGGAGATATTTAGTAAAGGTAGTATTGACGGTTAGGGAGAAGGGCAAAAAGGAGGTCTGGCATCCCGGTGCCTGAGGGAGAAATATTTAGTAAAGGTAGAGTTCATGGTTAGGGGGAGGACGAGGAGGAGATCTGGCATCCCGGTGCCTGGGGGAGAGAGCATGAGGGGGTAGAGAGCGAGCATGAAAGAGGGGGCATGGAGAAGAGACATACTTGTTCGGATTTGGTTTAATCTAGAAATAAATGAGAAAAAGTGAGGCCTAGTGATCCAGGAAGAGAAGATTGCAACCTTTCGCTGGATGAGAGCGGGGCCTGGCATGAACCCGGCGAGAGGGAGGTAGAAGGAGGAAGGGGGAGAAAGAGAGCGCGGGTGAGCGAGAGCGAGGGTAAAGGACGGGAGGAAAAGGAATGGAAGGAATGAGGCTGGAACCTGGCGACGTAAAGCCAGAGGATAAAACGCTAGAACCTGGCGACGTAAAGCCAGAGATGAAACGCTAGAACCTGGCGACGTAAAGCCAGAGATGAAACGCTAGAACCTGGCAACGTAAAGCCAGAGATGAAACGCTGGAACCTGGCGACATAAAGCCAGAGGATAAAACGCCGGAACCTAGCGACGCAAAGCCAGAGGATAAAACGCCGGAACCTGGCGACGCGGTGCCCGAGGATGAAACGCCGGAACGTGGCAACGCGGTGCCCGAGGATAAAATGCCGGAACGCCCGAGGATAAAATGCCGGAATGTGGCAACGCGGTGCCCGAGGATA
Organism: Eucyclogobius newberryi; assembly: GCF_026437365.1. Classification (NCBI taxonomy): domain Eukaryota; kingdom Metazoa; phylum Chordata; class Actinopteri; order Gobiiformes; family Gobiidae; genus Eucyclogobius; species Eucyclogobius newberryi. The sequence goes on along the minus strand of NW_027315801.1, from coordinate 18,263,969 downwards.
AAATGCCGGAACGCCCGAGGATAAAATGCGGGAACGTGGCAACGCGGTGCCCGAGGATAAAATGCTGGAACCTGGCACGCCAAGCCAGAGGATAAAATGCTGGAACCTGGCACGCCAAGCCAGAGGATAAACCGCAGGAACCTGGCGACGTAGCCAGAGGATAAAACGCAGGAACCTGGCGACGCAGTGCCAGAGGATAAAACGCAGGAACCTGGCGACGCAGTGCCAGAGGATAAAATGCTGGAACCTGGCACGCCAAGCCAGAGGATAAACCGCAGGAACCTGGCGACGTAGCCACAGGATAAAACGCAGGAACCTGGCGACGCAGTGCCGGAGGATAAAACGCAGGAACCTGGCGACGCGGTGCCAGAGGATACAACGCAGGAACCTGGCGACGCAGTGCCAGAGGATAAACCGCAGGAACCTGGCGACGCAGTGCCAGAGGATAAACCGCAGGAACCTGGCGACGCAGTGCCAGAGGATAAACCGCAGGAACCTGGCGACGCAGTGCCAGAGGATAAACCGCAGGAACCTGGCCAGGCAGTGCCAGAGGATAAAACGCAGGAACCTGGCGACGCAGTGTCGGAGGTTAAAACGCAGAACCTGGCAACGCAGTGCTAGAGGATAAAACGCAGAACCTGGCAACGCAGTGCCAGAGGATAAACCGCAGGAACCTGGCAACGCAGTGCTAGAGGATAAAACGCAGAACCTGGCAACGCAGTGTCGGAGGATAAAACGCAGAACCTGCCGGAACGTGGCAACGCGGTAAAACTATGTAACTTGGCGACACGGTGCCAGAAGATTAACGATGAGGAAGGAGAGGAGGGGGGAGAGATGGCAGGGTAAGTTTTTTTTTTTAATGTACGTTTTCATTATTATTTTATAATATACATACATACGTTGTATTTATTTATTGTTATTTTGAGCGATGCGGGAGGGGTGAGCGAGTAAGGTGAATTAATTACTTGAAAGAGGTGAGAGAGTCTGGCTCCAAGGCTGGAGTGATGGGCAGCTCGGTGCGGGAGGAAGGAGACAACGGAGGAGGAAGGAAACGACGGAGGAGGAAGGAGACGAGGGTGAGGATACTTTACCTGGAGGAGCCGCTCCTGCCCGCGAAAGTGGGCGGGGCAGAGCGCGCTCCGCAGTGGAACGAGAGTTAACGGGAATTGTGAGCGCAAAAGAGAAGTTTAAAACATCATGATTTGATGACGGTGCCGTGGTCTGGAGACCTGCCGCCGTCCACACGGACGGTCAATGTAGAGAGAAATGACGAGCGCGTGCGGTGGGCGCTTAACGAGCGAGGCCGCGGGATGAGCGCTGGGATGATGCGGGCGCTGGAAAGACCGGAGCGCTGGGAGGAGGGCGCAGGACGTACGGCGATCTCAATACCGGACTAGCAGAAGTGATGCGAGGTGGGACGCCGGTCTGCTGACGGGAGCCTGGCCGTGAGCGAGAGCTGAGCCTGTGAGAACAGCTGATGGGACCGGACCGGTCCTAGTGGGACGCCAGTGGAGGATGGCCCGGTGTGGCTCGCCTGTGCTGGGCCGATGCATTGAAAGGAACGATGTCGAGTTGATCCATAGAAAGGTCGGGAACAAGTGTGTTTTCGAGCGAGGCTCCCGCCGCCATGGAGCGTGTGCACGAAAATCACGAACACAGGTGTGTGTGATCTGGATGATTAAGTAGTGTAGCCGCAGGAAGGGGCGTAGGAAGGGGCGTGGTCCTGCTCCCGAACTTAAGATAACAAACTTATCTTCATTTTATGGCGGTTGGCATCAGAGTGTTGCATTACCGCCAGACTTTATTCCTTAGACTGTTGTTGCTGTTGTTATTGTTTTATGGCAGTCGACAGCCGAGTGTCGCATTACCGCCAGACTTTATTCCCCAGACTTTGTTGTTGTTGTTGTTGTTTTATGGCGGTTGGCATCCAATTGTTGTTGTTGTTGTTGTTTTATGGCGGTTGGCATCCAATTGTTGCATTACCGCCAGACTTTACCGCCAGACTTTATTCCTCAGGCTTTGGAAGTACAAAGCCCATGAGGTCATGGGACGTCTTTGTTGTTTTACAAAGCCCATGAGGTCATGGGACGTCTTTGTCGTTTTATCCTTTAGAAGTCCTTCTTCCATCACTCTGTCGTTTCTAGGCCCATGAAGTCAAAGCGCGTTAGAACATCCTCTTGCTCCTCATCCTCGGCTCAGTCTCCAACACCCCCCACCTCTATAAACGTTTACCCAGCCCTGTGCTACATAAGTAAGCAACCACAGCCTGACACCAGTCTGAGGAAGAACAAGCCCTGGACTAAAACTGTGAGGAGACCTTGCTCAACACCCGGTCTGGAGAGACGGGAGATGGCGGAGGAGAGTGGATCGGTGGTCGAAGACGTTCTGGACGGCGTGGAGGAGCAGCCTTTTCTGCCTGCACGTGCCCGGAAACGTAAAAAGTCCCTTAGCTCGTCCGAGGGTTCTGGGAATGAGCAGCAGGATGAGGCTGAAGCTATTGATATCCGGGGTGAGAGCAAAGAGTGTAAGGTGATCATAAAGCTTGCACAGGATAGTGCATCCTTTAAGGAGTGGAATTCAGTGGCATTGTCAAAGAGCCTAACTGTAGCTGTGGGAGTGATCAAGAGTGCGAGTGTCCTTAGAGATGGCTCGCTGCTGGTCGTGTGCAAGGACGCGGCTCAGCAACGGAAGGCGATTGGAACTAAACGTCTGGGTGGAAAGGACATTCTTGTGTCTGATGCTGAAAGAAACACGGTCAGAGGAGTTATCGTAGGTGTCCCTACGGCGACGTCTGTGGATGAAGTTAAGGAGAATTTGACTGGAGTTACGGTGGTGGACGCTAGGCGTTTGAAGGTGACCCGGTTTGGGGTAAGATGTGACAGCTTGTCGGTAATGGTAACACTTGAAGGGAGGTGCCTGCCTAGTAAGGTGTTCATTGGGTACATGTGCTATAGCGTCAGGCCATATGTTCCGCCGCCCCTGCGTTGCTTTAAGTGCCAGCGCTTTGGGCATATTGCAGCGGTCTGTAGAGGGAAGCAAAGATGTGGTAAATGTGCAGGAGACCACGAGTATGGGAAGTGTGACGTGGGTGCAAAACTGAAGTGCTGTAACTGTGGGGAAGAACATAGCTCTGCCTTCGGGGGATGCAGGTTTAGCAAAAGAGCTGCTGAGGTGCAGAAAATAAAGGTCTCTCAAGGTATATCCTATGCAGATGCAGTCAAGAAAGTTTCAAGTAACGAGTTTAGAGTAAATACAGAGAGGGGAGCCAGCGCTGCTCCCAGCCAGGGCGAAATGAGAAAGGCCAGCGTGGCTCCCAAGAAGTGTGAAGGTTTCAAGAGTGGAGGTCCCAAGTGTGCAGGTTCCAGAATTAATGAGAATACCCTGGTTGTGGATAGAGAGGATTTTGTACTCTTTATGGTGGATGTTGTAAACTGTGCTGCTCAGACTCAAAGCAGAACTGAAAGGATCAGGATCATTGCTAAAGCTGCAGGGAGATTCCTTGGAACAAAGGAGCTTGATTGGGCAGATATAGAAAACAGGCTAAAGGCGCTAAATGGGAGTCGGAGTGATGGGGGTCTGCTTTTGGGGAGTCAGAGTGATCAGAGTGACGAGATGGGGGTGGGGGTGGTCTCCTGTCCTCGCCCAGTCTCGTAGACGCACGGCTACCAAGCAGCGACATCAGTGGACATATTAAAGCCTATAGAATGAAGCCTAAAGAATAAAGCTGTACGGTGGAAGCACCGAACGTCAAAGAAGGAGAGGAAGATGAAGAAGAGTCTCCCTGGAATAAAGCCGGTTGTTGTTGTTGTTGTTGTTGTTGTTGTTGTTGTTGTTGTTTTATGGCGGTTGGCATCCAAGTGTTGCATTACCGCCAGACTTTATTCCTCAGACTTTGTCGTAGTCCTCAGACTCTGTCGTAGTCCGTAAAAGTACTCCTTCCATTGCTTTGGTGTTACAAAGCCCATGAGGTCATGATATGTCTTTGTGACTAGAATAGTTGTTGTTGTTTCAGAGACCAACCGGCTTTATTCCAGGGAGAAACAACAACAACTATTCTAGTCACAAAGACATATCATGACCTCATGGGCTTTGTAACACCAAAGCAATGGAAGGAGTACTTTTACGGACTACGACAGAGTCTGAGGACTACGACAAAGTCTGAGGAATACAGTCTGGCGGTAATGCAACACTTGGATGCCAACCGCCATAAAACAACAACAACAACAACAACAACAACAACACAAACCCTGTGACTGGATCGCCAGAACGTTCCGCAGATTGAACTCCCGCCCATTATTCCGAAACCACAAGGCCAACCCGGCCCTTTCTCTATCATAAGCCTCACAGCAAATCAGCACATGCTCGACAGTCTCTGGCACCCGACAGTGACCACACAGACCGGTCGGATGTTTGCCTATCCTACTCAGTGACCAATTGAGTCCAGTATGGCCAATCCTCATGCGGGCGAAGGCCCTTTCCTCCCACGCGTTCCTGCCCATAGACCCGCAAGGACCCACACTACCCTGTATGTGATAGAGATGCCGTCCAGTAACACAGTGGCTCCAAAATTCCTGCCAAAGGCCGACCACATGACTCTTGATAACGGGCTTGATTTCAGATTTGCTTAACTCAACCGCCACATCAATTGATGGCCGCCTAAGGGAACCTTTTGCCAGTGTATCAGCCATTTCGTTACCATCCACCCCCACATGCGCAGGGACCCAAATGAAGGAAACCCTCACATCCTTCCTGGACAGGGAGAGCATCAGACAGAAGATGCCATTCAACACATCCTGTCTGCAATCCGATTTCCCAGAATTAATGCTTTGCAATGCAGAAAGGCTGTCAGAGGCCACCACAATGCCGCAACACTGCAAAGCAGATTCCGCCCATTCCAATGCCAACCGTATCGCTATGAGTTCCGACGTGAAAACAGAAAGGCGATCTGTCAACCTCTTCTTGACCGCCAGCCCCAGGTCAGGCACAAAATAAGCGGCGCCAGTACGCCCACTCTCAGGATCCCTAGACCCGTCGGTATAAATAAACACATCACCTGAGTGCTTATCGATGAGCGCTTGAACGGCAAACTGCGGTGCCCTCCCAGCGACTCCTCTAAGCTTGCCATGCAAGCTAACATCAACAGGAGCCGGGACAAACTTCCACGGAGCTATAGCAGACAAAGCCAACGACGGGCTCACACGCAGATCACCTGGCATTTCCTACCTGGCTAAAAACCATACTGCCAGCCTCATTCTGCCCCCCATCAACCCTGAGAAAGTCCCTCACCGGGTGAGAGCTCGTATGACCTTGCACATTCACCCAGTAAGCCAACAGAAGTTCTAGCCTCCGGAGCCGTAACGGCAATTCCCCCAACTCAACCTGCAGCGCCGAGACAGGGGAGGTCCTAAAAGCCCTACAGCAGATGCGCAAGGCCTGGGCTTGCTCCACATCAAGCTTCTTTAAGTTAGTCTCAGCCGCAGACATGTAGGCTATACAGCCATAATCAATAGCCGCCCTCATGATGGCCCGATAAATACCCAGAAGCGACCTTCTGCTGGCCCCCCAGTCCTGGCCGGATAGACAACGAAGCAAGTTATTCACCCTTTTGCATTTACCACTGACCTCATCAATGTGCTGACGCCAACTAAGCCTCTCGTCAAAGGTGACCCCCAAGAACCTCACCTCCCTGACCTGTTCGAGTACCTGCCCATGCAGTCGAAGGGAGACGTCCCTATGCCCATTGAAGAAACAGATCACTTGAGACTTCCGTACGGACAGTTTAAACCCCCACTTCAGGGTCCACTGCTCCACCTGCTGTATTGCCCTTTGCAGTTTCGCCTCGTAAAACCGGAGATTCCTCCCTCTCACCCATAGAGCGCCATCATCAGCATAAAGGCTCCTCCCAACAGACCCATCCACGTCGTCAAAGATGTCCTTAATCATAACATTGAACAAGATAGGGCTACACACACTCCCCTGCGGGATCCCATTCTCTACCTCATAGACCCCAGAGTAAGCAGCGCCCACTCTGGTTTGAATACGCCGGCCAGACAGAAAGCTCCGGACCCAGTTAAACAGTTTACCCTTCACACCACACTTCCGCAGCTTAATGAGGAGCCCATCCTTCCAAACCATATCGTACGCCTTCTCCACATCAAAGAGCACCGCAATAACCTTTTATTTCTGAGCCCTGGCCAGCTGGATATCAGATTCCAAACACAACACGGAATCCATGGTGTTCCTGCCCCTACGGAAACCACTCTGGTGCGCGGGAAGCAAACCCTGACTCTCCAAGAAGTAATCCAAACGCTCGGTAACCATGCGATCCATCGTTTTCCCGAGCTGCGACGTCAAGGCAATCGGCCTATAACTTGAAGGGTCAGACGCTGGCCTACCCGGCTTCAGAACCGGCACCACCGTAGACTGTTTCCACGCAGATGGAACACAACCTGAATCCCAAACACGGTTGAAAAGACCCAGGACTAGCCCAAGCGTGTCATCAGTCAAATGAGAGAGCATGTCATAGCACACCTCATCTTTACCCGGAGCTGTCTGTTTCGCCTTAGAAAGTGCTCTCCTTAGCTCAAACAAACTAAACGGAAGGTCAAGGTCATCTTGAGTCGAAGGCTGGTGCCCAATCAGCTCAGAATTCTGGGCCAAAGTACTCTCCCTGTAGTGCCTTTCCGCAGGTGAGAGATTGTCAGAGCTGTGCACCGACACAAAGGTGCTGGCCAACAGTTCAGCTTTGTCAACGTTGCTGACTGCTTCAACACCATTCTGTATTAGGACCGGGGTCCCGTGACGGCGCTCAACTCCATGCATCCGCTTAATCATCCCCCAAACATCCCCGAGACGCGTTTTTCTCCCAATTTTGGAACAATACCGCCTCCAACAGGCACTCTTGGCCGTTCTTACAGTTTTCCGCACAACAGCGCGGGCCCTCTTGTAGTCAATGAGGGCACCCTCAGTGTGGGTAACCCTTAGCCGGCGAAACGCCGCATTTCTTGCCCTAACAGCATAACCACATGCGTCATTCCACCACGGCACCCGCTTCCTATGTCCACAACCACCACTCTTAGGAATCGTGCCTACCGCCGACTGCGTGATGAGCGAGACAATTGCACAATTGAGATCATCCACCTGAGTCAATCCTCCTTCCTGCAGAACCCTAGAACCATCATCAGCTTTCCTTAGGAAAGCCCCCCAGTTCGCCCTTGCCAACTGCCACCTCTGGATCTTCGTCCCCCTGACCACACAGCTCCCAAAGCCAATCTCGGTGCGGACTAGATAGTGATCGCTACCAAAAGAAAGATTACCAAGAACCTCCCAACTACAAACACCAGCTAACTCCTTGGACACAAGCGTAAGATCTATTGCACTTTCCGTACCGGTCCCCATATCATAGCGGGTCCCACTCCCATCATTCAGACAAACCAACTCCCTTTGATTGATAAAACCCTCTACCACCTGCCCATTCCTATCGGTACCACTACCGCCCCATAAAGCGCTATGCGCATTAAAAGACCCTCACCGCCAGAGCCTCCGGCGCTTTACTCACACTGACAACAACGTAATTTAGGTCATCTCGGACAAACACAGCCACACCTCCGCCTCTACCCTGCTCCCTATCATTCCTAACACACACATACCCTTGTATCCCAAAAACCCACCTAGGTTGTAACCAAGTCTCCTGCACGCACATAACGTGAGGCTTGTTCAACAAGGTAGAGACAAAATGCTTAAATTCCTGGCCATTAGCACGAAGACTACGCGCATTCCATTGCAAGACAACCACCGCCATTATGAGCCCCCGGAACCTGACGGCGCATCGGGAGCCCCCCCCACTCCGACTGCCAGAATGGGGCGGGGTGCCTTCCCGCAGCGCATCCTATATCTCCGCCCACTCAGGACCCCCAGCTCCAAAGTACTTCCCTGCACCCTCAGCGATGATCCTAGTCTTTTCGAATTTCCTCTCGGTTTGACCAGTACAGTTAATCACTTCCAACATAAAGAGGAAGAAATCTTTCCTCTTCACAACCAGTACATCCTCCGCACCCACAGGGCCTCTGCCCGTGGAAGCCACACTCACAGGGATCCCAGTGGGGACCTCCCCCTGGCCGCGGGCAACGCTGCCCCCTCCCCTGTCGCCTAGGTCACCAGCAGCACTGGCAGCCCGCACTGCATCCACCTTCACCTGACTACCAGACACCTTCTTGACCGTATCCGCGTAGGATATGCCTTGAGAGGCTCTAACTTTTTGCACCTCAGCAGCCCTCTTGCTGAACACGCATCCCCCGTAGGCATTCTCCCCCACAGTTACAGCACTTGAGTTTTGCTCCTTCGTCACACTTCCCATACTCGTGGTCTCCTGCACATTTACCACACCTCTGCTTCCCTCTACAGACCGCTGCAATATGCCCAAAGCGCTGGCACTTGAAGCAACGCAGGGGCGGCGGAACATATGGGCGTACGCCATAGCGCATGTACCCAACGCACACCACACGAGGCAGGATCTCACCTTCGAATCTAATCATTATCGACAGGCTGTCACACCATACCCCATCCCGGGTCACCTTCAACCGCCTAGCATCCACCACCTTAGCTCCAGTCAAATTCTCCTTTATGTCATCCACAGATGTCGTCGTAGGGACGCCTACGATAACTCCCCTGACCGTGCCTCTTACAGCATCAGACACAAGAATGTCCTTCCCACCCAGACATTTAGCTTGTCAGAGCAATTAATGAGCCGCGGCCCTCAAATCAATGCGCCAGCGGGACAACTGTATACTCACCGGAAGAGAACGCGCTTTGAACTCATGGGCCTAGAAACGCCAAAGTGATGGAAGAAGGACTTCTAAAGGATAAAACAACAAAGACGTCCCATGACCTCATGGGCTTTGTAAAACAACAAAGACGTCCCATGACCTCATGGGCTTTGTACTTCCAAAGCAATGGAATAAGATTTTTTAAGGACTACAACAAAGTCTGAGGGGAGGAAGAACTTCTATAGGATACAATGTTAAGATAAGATAAGATAATCCTTTATTGTCCCACATGGGGAAATTTCATTGGTGCAACGCATTGTTGTTTTATGGCGGTTGGCATCCAAGTGTTGCATTACCGCCAGACTTTATTCCTCAGACTTTGTCCACAAGCAGAGCTGCTTTAAAGTCTCTTCTCTGAGCCACAGGGGGCAGTGCAGAGACCTGAGAACAGGACTAATGTGATTGTACTTCCTGGTTCTGGTCAGGACCCGAGCAGCAGCGTTCTGGATGTACTGCAGCTGTTTTACAGCTCGTTCGGAGAGGCCAGTGATCGGCCGTTACAGTCTAATCTGCTGGAGACAAATGCATGGATAAGTCTCTCCAAGTTTTTAGATGGTAAAAAGCTGCTGATGTTATTGATTTGATGTGGCTGTTAAAGTTAATAAACACACGTGTAGCAACGAGTGCACATGCGAAATTCCGCTTGAGTTCTCAAATTGGCGAAAAATCCTCCATTATTTCTTTAAACAAAGGGTAATTTAGCAGGCTGGTATTGAACCTCCAAAGAGTGTCCTCCAAGTCTTCTTTAATGTAGATAGAAACATGGTCACTTAAGTCTATTGTGCCAATATCTGCCTCAGTGATTTCTGATCTGTCTGTATGTAAAATAAAGAAAAAATATTTTCTGGAGTAGATTGTATGCTTGAATTAGAAAAAGGGGTGTACTGGTGTGCACTGGGGTTCATCAGTCATATATTCCTCATAAATTCACGGAATTTGCCATTTATTGTTCCTCCAGTGCCTCTTGAATTTGATATGTCTAATGTAGGTTGAATGTGAAGATTCAAATTGCCGCCACAAAATCCCTCAGAGTGGTTTGCAATCAGGTCTGTAATATTGGTATAGAAGGTGGCACTCTCTGGTGGAGCATAGACATTTACTAAAGTAAAAACATTCCATTAATAGTTCCTTTAACCAGTACATATCTGACAATGACAAAGGCATCTCATGACCTCTTGGGCTTTGTCAAAGCACTGGAAGTCAAAGCACTGGAAGAACAACTTTTAGGACTACGACAAAGTCTGGGGAATAAAGTCTGGCGGTAATGCGACACTCGGCTGTCGACTGCCATAAAACAATAACAACAGCAACAACGGTCTAAGGAATAAAGTCAGGCGGTAATGCAACACTCGGATGCCAACCGCCATAAAACAACAACAACAACAACAACTTCTATAGGATACAATAACAAAGGCATCTCATGACCTCTTGGGCTTTGTCAAAGCACTGGAAGTCAAGGCACTGGAAGAAGAACTTTTAGGACTACGACAAAGTATAAGGAATAAAGTCTGGCGGTAATGCAACACTTGGATGCCAACCGCCATTAAAAAAACAACAACAACAAAATGAAGTCGAAAGAATAAAGTCTGGCGGTAATGCAACACTTGGATGCCAACCGCCATAAAACAACAAATAGCCCAGCAGTTTCACCGAGCAAGCTCCCTGAAGGCCACAGCAAAGATTCACCGTTACGCAGACACGCAGACACGTCTAGCAATATAGGTGATCAGCTGCAGACTTCCATCTCTGCAGGACCTGTACGTCTCCAGGGCTCTGGGACGAGCAGGTCAGATCACAGCCGACCCTTCTCACCCTGGACACGTCTATTTGAGCCACTCCCCTCAGGCAGGAGGCTACGGTCCATTCGGACCAGAACCTCTCACAAAAACAGTTTCTTTCCCTCTGACATTGGAATCATGCACTTAATACCTGCCACACCTTCAACATTTAATTAATCAATATTTTTTTTTCGCACAATTTCGACCAACAATTGTGTATATTATTCAGACCAAGACGTTTTATATCTTATTTGCAAACTCTAAATTGAATGCATGATCTTTATATATTTTGCTTATTCATTGTTGTATGTTGCACCTTAATACCAAAGGAAGTTCCTCGTTTGTAATTTCTTTTCCCCGACAATGGCAATAAACCCCTTTTCACTTATCGGCCTCTGAGGACCTCAGGGGGCGGCCTCCTCCTGGTGCCCAGAGCCAAGACCAGACACGGAGAATCTGCGTTCCAGTTCTATGGGGCAAAGGTCTGGAATAGCCTTCCAGAAGTTACCCCAGCTGTGTTTAAATCTAAGCTAAAGAATGTTTTGTTTAGCCGGGCCAAGACATACTTTTACCTGGGTTTTAATAGTTTAAATACCACAATAATTTGTTTTTATGTTTTTAATTTATCCATTTTGACATACACTGTTCTATATTCTTATAAATTACATTGTTTTTATTTTTTTAAAGTGTCTCAACATTATAACGTACTTTGAATTGCGCTTTGTATGAATTGTGCTTTATAAATAAGTTTGATTGATTGAGACATCAGTTGTTTGTTTCAATAGAGAAATATCAGGCCTTTTTGTGCCACAATTGTTTATTAAAAATACTCACATTTGAGAGCTGCCAAGAGCTCTTAGAATTCACCAGAATGCAGGAAATATTGTCTGCTCTTTTACACTTTTCCTGGGGAAGCACAAATGTTGAAATACAATAATCAGCCTTTAAAATGCCATAAGGCATGCTGCCCAGTGTCATTGACCAAAAATCTACTTATTTAGCGTCAGATAAAGATCATATTTTAAATAGAATGTTTTCTACAGAGGGCAATTATTAACATGTGGAGGGTAAAATAGTATTAAATTATGATCGCCAATGTCAGAATAATTTTTACCAAATTCCATAATCCAGTCAAGTGTTTGCATGGACACATCTGAACTTAGTTATACAGCTGTACTTCAAACAGTAGTACACCTGAAACAAGACCACATGAAATGGAAATGCATTTAAATTAGATGTTATGTATACAACTAGTGGTTGAACTGACAGAATACGGCGACTGCCATGTCTTAAATCACACTGGTGGCACTTTAAATTCATTTTACACAAGCATATCGTCAAATTTTTAACCACCCAAATCCCAGGCTTGAAAAAAGAAACAAGACAACGTTTTACTTAGATATTGAGTATATCAACTGTGAAAGGCTTCGGTGGTTATGACGCTTATGACGTGCAGTGAGAAGCCCCCCATCTATCTGTACAGTCGAGGAAAAGGATGGACTGTACTCTTAAAAACTGCAGGAAATAAAAAAAAACAACTTGGGCACATGAGGCACCAATTGCACTGTAAGGTCAAAAGCTCTGAAGTAGATTTTCCATGATATGGGACATTTAAGTTGAATTCTTTCTCTGAAATCTTTAACTTTCCCATAGGCTTTTTATGGAGAAATGAATTAGAATTCTATATCAGTTTATAGACTGAATAATATTTCTGCTGTAGCAGGTGAACGGTTTGAGACGGAACCAATCTAGGGTTCTGTGTGGAGTTTGCATATTCTCCCCATGTCCGGGTGGGTTTCCTCCAGGCACTCCGGTTTCCCACATCAACTACTCCAGCTAAAGTCCTGGCACAAAGATCTGGAGATAGGCCACTGCTCCTGAGGAGATGCCCCAGCGGCAGTGAAAGGGGGGGGTCTAACGCTGAGGACAAATTTACCCGGAAAATAAAGTATACAGGTAGGTTTTATACAAGGACATTTACAAACAAGCCACAGGTCACTTCACATTAGCATTTATTAAAAGTCAAATGGAAACACTGTAAAATACACAATTTTACTTAAAAAAAAGGGGGGAAATACAATTTTTAAGATTTACATGCGGAAGCGGTCAGAGAAGTTGGGTGACTGGGGGACAGTGAGTGGCATCTCGCTCTTCTTCACCTTCACACATCTGTAGTGTTTGATGGGCTTTGCCTTGTGCACCTGGAGAACACAAACATAGAATTCAGTTAAGCCCAGAGACAAATTGAACTGTATCTTGAATCACTTCAGAGTATGGATCTTGAAGTTAGACTTTCCTCTCCTGGCTGGCTTTGTTATTCATTTAATATATTTTTTCCAAGCCAAATTTTAAATTACAGATATTCTCTTCAAAATGAAAATTCATGTCAACTAAAAGTACATTTCTGGAGGCAGAAAATCACCTGCATGATTCCATGGAAATAGAAAGTTCAAACAATACTTCAGAATGTTTATAGAGGAAGGTACGTTTTATGCAATACTGTTGAATATTTCCACAGAAACTACCAGAAACTGAGTCAGGTTTGTTGGGGGGCACAGGGCAAACATGTCTGATCAGAAGAAAATTAAACTTGATAAGTGTAGGTTTGAAAAGCTGGTAGAGACAAACTCCAAAAAGGACTTTCAGCTGTAATTGTAGTGAAACAAAAAAACAAAAGTGCTTTGTATAAAATGGAAATCATGTATAATTCTTGTCTGCTGCTTTATGTTGCCCTTTCACAAAAAAAATGACAATCCAACTTATTTAAGGGTGTTTTGGTCAAACACTGGGGTTTCATTACAAGTCAGAAATCTACAGATTTTTTCCAGTTCCAAAGAACATGCGACTAGTTCAGTTACCTGCTCCTGCCGCATCCTGGTGATCTCATCCTTCTCCCGCTCAGTCTCCTCCTTGCGCTGCTGCTCCTCCATGAGTGCCCTTAGAGCCTCCTTTTCACACACCAAACGGTCAAACTCCTGGCGCTCCTGGGCCCTGCGCTCAGTCAGCAGCTGGAAGCCTGTGGCTGTGGTGCAGGCTGAAGAGAGACAGGACAGTCAGAATCTCATCACATCATTTCAGGCACAACTGGAACACGTGTTGGACTTTTATCATCCTAAAACAGGCATCATATTAGATCTGGAAAAAAAAAAAAAAAAAAAGACAAATTTGACAGCATTTTTAAAATGGCTCACATGTCTCTGCGCGGTCCTCCTTCTTGGGTTTGAACGGTTCTTTGTGTGTGACCACATTGGGTCTGGCTTTAAAATGTGTGGCTTCTTCCTGCTGTTTCTTCTCTCCTTGGACCTGCATAAACAAGATTATATTTGTGACAAGCAATTAGACTCCAAAGGCCTTGTTTACGCGACACTAAACTTACTAAATCTGCATCGTCTTGTCCACACAGGTGTTTTTAAGAGTCTAAAAACTTAACTATTTGAAACCAGGTCACAGTGCAGAGATTTGAAAATGCCGGTTTGGCGTCTCCCCTATATACAAAAAAACCCAAAATGTGTCTGAATAAAAAGCAGTAGGTCTACTCTACCCTTTTAGACCACCAGATGGCGCACAATCACCAACAGTATCAGATCTATAATTTACACATCACTGGTACAGGGCCCACACACAGTACGCACCATGCTCTCCCAGCGGCTCGTCTTTTCCACTCCTCGTGCGTCTATCAGCAGGTTAAACGGCTCAGGCTTTGTGGGCTCCAGCCTCTTCTTCTCTGGAAGCACCACTGTGCTGAAGTCTGGAAGTGGCTGGGCCTTGAACTTTGGAGCCTGAACACAGGATTTAAAAATTATATTTATAGCAAAGAGCAAATGAAAACACATTTGCAGTCTGATTCAGTCACAATCAAAAAATATAGCAAATTCTTACACACTTTCTAAGATGCATGCAATAATCAGTTTAATATTTAAGCACCTTTGCCAATGTTTTAAAGCTGTTCAATTACAATTACAATTATTTTTGCAACACCCAAAATCACAACAGACGTTTCCACGCAGGGCTGAAGAAAAGGTTGATTTGAAACAATGGAGAAAGTACGAGTCAAGATTGTACGTACTAAGCTGTGAAGAGCAGCCGGAGTTGGTAATCAGTTATTTAGCTAATGGTCAACTAATTTAGTATGGTAATCAAATAATTATTTGAACAATGCACACTTTAAGCCATAAAACTTCATTTTTAAAAGCATATGACAAGAATTACAATGGAAAGACAAACATTTACATTAGGCATTTCGGGTACTTGAATATACTCGATCATGATGTACTCAGTTTTTTTTTACCTAACCGGACCCAAACAAAGCTAAACATTGTATCAATTAATTGGAAAGAATAATTGAAAGCTGATCTTCAAAAATCTCCTTTGAAAGCTCCCATTATTTGATCAAAGTACAGGTGTTTAAGGCAAAATTTAACCAGGTTTACAGCAATAATTAGTACAAAAAAACACCAAAAAAAACCCTAGTATGTGGGGGTCTGGCGCACACTGTTATTGTATGAGTAAAATTAAATAAAACTCACATCTTCATTTCTCAACTGCTCCAGCTTCTTCTCCTTCAGCGCCCGCCTCTCTTGCTCTCGTTTGTCGAAGGAGAATGGACACACCTCCATGTGGTGGTGATCTGGGAGTTTGGGCTGGAAAGGCAGCGCGAAGTGAGGAACAGGCGGAGCCTTGACGGGGGAGGGAGGAGTCACCTGTGGGTTCAGATCAGCACAGGTAAGAACATGGTACCGAGGATGAGGCCTAAAACTAACCTACAACATGTCATGATTTAGTCTTCCACGTTGGACATGGATAGTAGGACCACTGTTTGAAAATGGTGAAAAACATTTCCATTCCGCTGGATTTCAGAACTATGCATGTGGGCGTCAGGACTCCTGCCATGGATAAAACCACCCGATATCGCTGGAGCATCCTCCTGGCTGCAGCAAAAAAGGCCCTCTCAAAAAAAAAAAAAAAAAAAAGACACAAAATGTACCAACAATCATGGACTGGACTAACATAATGGGGGAAAAATACATTTGGACTATAGATAAATTTAACAGACTTTGGACTAAATGGGCAAATTCCACTTTAGAATTCTCTAGGCCATGATTTTTTTCAATTATTGGTTGGATGTTAGCTGTTATTTTGCGTTTACTCTCTCTGGTCATGGTTCCCCTTCTACGAGTTTGTTTTTTATGTGTTCTAACATTCAAAAATAAAAATAATCTAATTTAGAAATAAATGGGCAGACTGCATCTGACAAGGCAAGTCAACTTGATAGCCTTTCAGCCTCTGTTCTGCTAAGACAGCTTTGTCTATAGCCCCATTGCGCACCACAGTGCATTTACAAAACGTCCATCACGTACAGCAGTGGGGGGAGTGAATGCGTGCCGTTGCAACAACGTTAAAAGCTCATTAAAGAGGATTTTACATGCATGCACAAGTGTATGTGAAAGCAGGACTCACCTGGACCCGAGCAGGCTCCATCCGCACCCTCTTCTTCAAAGCAAACGCAGGTGACTCTGGGACAGTCAGAGTGGGAAGTTTCTTCTCTGGAACGCCCTGTGAACACAGATGCTTTTAGGACCTGTAGTAGGTCAACTCTCTGCAGACTCCACATGTCACAGGACATTTCTACACTGCAGTCATGTGGTATCTGAGAGAAACATTAGCTCAACAGTGTCATCTTCATTATAGTCTAAAAAAAAATAAATTCCCTCTCATAATTTTCTAACAAATACTTTAATAATTTTGCTTTTGTCTTTGCACTTTACCTACAATTAAAAGAATGCATTTTGATTGATCATTCTTCATTCATAGTAATGGTCATGAAATAAAAAGTCCATACGGTGTAGTAACACAATATGCATTAATTGACTTTAAAAAGTACTTTGTATTTACTGCAAATGTGTAAATTGTATGCATTTTCAATTCCATGTAAAAAGCTTTGATTTGTCTGTGTGCATGAAAAGTGTTATACAAATAAAATTGACTTGACATACAGTAGTTCAGGTCTGCATAAAATGAAGACCAGGGCAGTGTTTGAGTAAATATTCAAGAGCCGTCTAAGGGTTCGGGTTGAAGCATTGAACACCAGGACACCAGCTGGTCCACCTCCCTTCTGTAGACAAACTCAACCCCCCCCCCTGCAGGTGGAGTAGTCAGTGCTCAAAGGGCCAATTCTGCAGCAGATGCCAAAAAACTGTTGTGGTTCTGATGGATAAGCCCTCTTCGCGGGTGTAAGAGCACCCTGACACACAATTTACAAAGAAGCACCGAAACAGCCTTCAGCGGCGCCATCTTGATCATCATCAAGATTTATTTGGAAAGGGTGTTTATTGAAGTAGTTAGTGCTCACCACAACTCCCTCTAGGATCTTCTTGGAAACTGGGTGAGACTTGAAGTTGTGTGGAGGCTCCTCTTCCTCCACTACAGCGGGCTTTTTGGCCCGTCTGTCCTGGAGCCTCTTCTCAATCTGCAGGTGGAAGCCTTCAGGGATAGTGGGCTCCTTCACAGTGGGCTTGTGGAGAGCGCTCTTCTCTGGAGACGGGCCTGAGGACAGAGGAAGTCAGACCTGATCTCCAGATAGTGGCTTTATGGCCTCACCTCTCTCGTGCGTCTGTCGGCTGGGCCGGTGGAAGCGGTCGGGGGTCTTCTTCTGGAACTGCTGAATCTGCTGGGCCATGGGCACATAAGGCTCGTGCTCCTCCCCCTTCCTCTTTCTGCCGGTCGACAGGTTGAAAGGTTTGGGCACAGTGGTTCCTCTCACCGCCTTTGACTGAAAAATGGAGGAAAGAATCCGCATTTGTACACTTTACAGGAAAACCTGTCAGCAACCCAGATCTTGAGTCCAGAATGGCCGAACTTGGAGGATAAGCATGTTATGAGTGTTTTAAAATGACACCGCCACACACTCCCAATCTCGTGAGATCTTGGAAGCCAAGCAGGGATGGGCCTGGCTAGTACTTGAATGCGATCACTGTAATGTCAGGAACCACAGGGAGGCAGTAGTGCACACGTCGTTGTGTCATTGGGCAAGACCCTTCAGCCGCCTGCTCTCCAGTGTCCAAGCATGATGGTGTATGAGAGTGTGCAGGACAACGTGTAACTAACCATGGCTACAAGCCGACCAAAGGAAAAAAAAAAAAAAAACACTAATGATATAAATTGCCAAAAAGATTCACCATTACTACCTTAAAAAACAGGCATGAAATGCCAGCAAACTATTTTTTCTCATGTTAAAAGCACTTCTATTAGATCAGAAGGAAGTATTTCTTATTTGAATATAGGCTTGGGCAATATTAACTAAATTAAACCATCTTTTGGCATATCCTGATAATAATATTCAGATAGTCAAAAGTAAATGCAACAGAATTGTAAGTCTCAGAACAGTGTATATAGACTATAGTTGCAAAATTGGAATATTGTGCATTCATTCCAAATAACGTTCACTCCATTATGACACATATTGCCCACCATCATCTGAATATCAAGCTTTTAGCGCATGTTTAAGTGTGAACCCAGAGCCAGGCTGCAGAGCGACATACTCACGGGGGAGCCGGGTTTGCGCAGCTGATCTACGAAGTTGACATCTTTGGCGACGTTGCTGGAGGAGGTTGAATTAATACGCGAATCAGTCTCGAAAGTAAATTCTCTGGGCACTGTTGTGGTGAAGGCCACACTCTTTGCTGGTGGATCTAAAAAAAAAAAAAAGGGTCAACGGCAAATACAGCATATAGGTTCCATTCATGTGACATAAAAACATTCTAGAATCCTAGTTTAAAACTGAGCTGGAGGGGAAGCCGTTTCACATTCGCATCTCTCATAGCCAAGACTATCCACATGAAACAAAAACGGGTTGTTCAGCATTGATGAAAAGGGAAATGTTTTGTTCACATTAACCATGGAAAGTGGTGCCATTATTCAACTCCAAAAAGGTGTGATTACTGCCAATCGAATGAATTCAAGAACTGAGATTAATATGACAAGTCTCCAGAGCCAATCCCAAACAAACAAGGGCTTAATGGATTTTCAATAAGGAGATTGCTCATTGGATATTTCTTCCAAAAACTGAGGGGTTTTAGCATGGCGGCCCACCATGCAACAGCTGGTCACAGCCATGCCCAAAAGATATCGCCAGGTATTAAGATCACGGCACGTAGGCGCTCGCTGCGCAATGTCATACTCTGGGAGTATGACATCACATTCTAGAGTCTGAAAACCACCAAGTGACTATTCTCAGAGACATTTGTACTGTACTTTGTAAGTCACGGGATCAGGGATGAGGGTGAGAATGGGCCATCATCCAGGATTATGACCATTCAATTCTGGAATGTGAACGCCAGCAGCCCCATTACCACAGGTGACCGGTTTAAGTACAAAGAAAACACTCACTCCCAGCCAAAGCCGCTTTGTAACTGGCCTCATTTTTCTTTCGGTGCAGCGCTACCTCCTTCTGCAGTTTCTTCATCCTCTCCAGCTCCAGTTCTTCAGACGATGGCCTGAGACAATAATCACACGGGCCCAAACAAACGAGTCAGAACCATTCTAACCACGTGACAATTGACAAACCAATCCTTCAATAAGGTTGACTGACTACATCATCACACCTTTGTATGCAATTGTTCAAATATTAAGGAACAAAACTGTGGGGTGCATGAAGGCATGGGTTACATAAACGATCGGAGCATTAATGAAAAAATGAATATTGCAAATGCTGCTTTGAAGAGAAAAGTTAGAATATCAAGTCTAGTCTCTCTGGTGGGAGGTCTGAGGAAAGTGTTCATCCATTCCCAGATTTTAACTTGAAGTTTTCCATAGCAATTTCCCAACATTCCACAACCTTGAATAACTTATTCACGCAAAATGTTCAATTAGCTGTGAGTATTTATTAGCGGACCAGCTAGTATTCCAGATTCTATTGCACTATTCAGACCATCTTTAAATTGTGTATATACACTCAAAGTTTAGTTTAATAGTTAAGGGAGTGTCTGCAGAGCCGCGGCGCGCGGCCGAAACTGCCATGTTATTTTTGTGCCAGCAGCGCCTCCTGAAACTGCGCCGCTATTTGACCGCATTTTAGACCGCGCCGGGTTAAGGTTAGCCATGAGGCTATAAGGGAAATGCCGCAGTCCCTGAAACTGTGCGCCTATTTGACCGCGCCGCGGCTCTCCAGCCACAGCCATTAGTTAATGTTATGCATGCACCATTTGATACATTTAGCTGAAATTGTTCCATGTTGCTCTGGGTGGAGTCTGCATGTCCTCCCCGTGTTACCGTGGGTTCTCTGGCTTCCTCCCACCGTCCAAAGACAAGCATGTGTTAGGTAAAATTGGTAACTCTAAATTGGCCCTAGTGAATGAATGTGAGAGTGAATGTAATGTCCATGTCTTTGTGTTAACCCTGCGACGAGTTGGCCACTGTCCTGAGTGTACCCCGCCTAAGGCCCGAAGTCACTGGGATAGGCTCCAGTCACCCGCGACCCCGAAAGGGAACAAGCGGTAGAAAATGGATGGATGTTCCATGTTGCACCTTAATGCCAAAGCAAGTGCATAGTTTGAGAATTTTGTTCAAATGGCAATAAACTTTTTTCCCGATTCTGATTGAGTGCACACAATTGTTTACAGATTTCTAAACACAGAACAGCAAATGTTTTTTTTTTTTTTTAATGGAAATGACAATGAAAAATGTGTATTTTAAAAACAGATTTCGTTACAACTATTTTTGAATATTACTATGATTTCATTGTAGAGCTGGATAGGGGGTCCTTGGAATATTTCATACTGAGAAGGGCTGCAGCCCTGACGTAAACAGCCAGAAATGAAAGCTTTTTATATATGTGATGGTGTGGATAGTTTTTAATCAAATTGGCAGCAGGTGTCACTCCTCGTCCTCTGTATAAAACCCCCCCTCTATCACTTCTTCCTCTGCTGTTCCCACTTCCGCTTCAGATTGGGCCGTCATAGACGCCCTGTTCTCCTGTCCCAAGTGCCGTGGTAAGGCTCACACCCCATGACACGCCGCGCTATGGGTTACTCCTGGATTGTGCTTAGACGACTAGTAGTTCTGGAAATGCGTGTGTAGCCGGCTGAACTAGCCACATCCGCTGCCCGTCAAGGGTGCGCAGCAGAAGTTTCACAGCAGTAGGTAAAAGGAAAGCTGCATTTTAGACCCATCTCATCTGTACCGCTCTTTAAAATTAGATCTTTAACTTTTAGGTCACGGGGGATGGGACAAGCATGCTCCTTCACCTTACCTTTTTCTTAACCTCAACGGGATTGTTTTTATAGACAATGTTTAATTTCACAGAGACCTGTTTTTATTAAAAGAACTTATCGTTCATAGAAATACATTTATAAATAAATCATATTCTGTATTAAAAACGTCTCTTGTCAACAACGAATCAGTGCGCCCATCTTTTAATGTGTTCAATATGGTCCTGGGCCCATCAATGTCCAGGTGGTGTTGTTGGTCCTTTAATTGGGTTTTAACAGGAACAGCTAAAGTTAATACAGCCCTGACATGCCACACATCATCCATCCATCCATTTTCTACCGCTTGTTCCCTTTTTTGGGGTCGAATTTTTAGTTGTAACAATTATTTGAGCTCCTACATAGACAGACACGATTCACCGAATAATCTCGACATCCTCATTACCAGCAAGCATGCATTTTAAACAAACAGCAATTGTGGTGATCTTGTTCCCATACACATTATTCATTTGTAGCTTTTGTGCAATATTGTACCAAAAATAGAAGCTAGTTATAGGGCTGTTTTGGTTTGGTAGATCATCGATTAATTGCCAGATAGTCATCGTCCGTATCCAAAAACCGATTTGTGGATTCCGTTTTTATCATTATAGTTTTTTTTGCAGAACTCCCTCCGGGGAAGCTTTGTGGAGGCTGGACGCACTGATGCGACTTGATTTTTTTTGGACTCCTACAGAAGCTTAGCCGCTCAGAAAAGCGAGTCGCATAGAAACCACCCGATGGCCCGGCCGCCGTACAATGCCACCTACTTTTTCTGCTTCTTCACTGGAGGTCCACATGTCTCCATCTTCCGTTTAGTAACCCTAAAAAAATAAAATAAAAAAAACACATAGAATTAATTACAGTGGGGCAGAGCACTTAGATCCCCTAACATGTTTAACCCTTAGAGGACCACCCACTGTTGGCAGGTCATTTGCAGTTACAGAACTCAGTGCACTATGTAAAGTTCCTCGTGGAGGTCTGCCACCTGCTGGTCTCTTGAAAACGTTGTAGCTTTGCTTGGAATAGTTTAAATGTTCAAGCTTTTCATATATTCATTTATTGAATTGCAGACGTGTTTTCTGCAGAAAGATTCTCTGTATGGTAACCTGCTGGTCAACTTTCATGCCATTTTGTTGAAGATTACAGGCAAAACAGTCTACGACTTGCCTGAAACCTGTTCTCATAAGCCAGGAAAACAGGCACTTCAGTAGTATTACTACAAGTACAGTAGAACTGGGCAATACAGAACTTGCCAATACATCAAACTGGAAAGCTACTCTTCTACAGTAATTCCAATATGACAAAAGGTCCAGAAGAAACCCCTGTACCCTCTAAATCAGAGGGGTCAGAGATGCACCCTGCAAAGCATTAACACCGCAAAAACTGTTCCAAGTTATGTTTATTCATTTTCAAATCAATATACACTATTTTAACTGCTAGAACTGAGTAAGTGTGGAGACCATTTATGGACTTTAGAGCTGTGGTAAAAGTGGCACTAATGTGAATTTGACATCTACAAGCAAGTATAATAAAGCATTAACATGCGAGTGAAGCTGCAGTGTCCACACTAATGTTGACAACGTTGAAGAGCTGCAGTACGTAGTCGACTAAGCTTAAACTTAAACTGCAGATTTGAGCAAAACTGTGTCCAAAAATATCAATTATTATTCAAAGCTATTCTATGTTTTTCATATGACCTTCTGTCCGGCCCTCAGCTCATGAGTGGACACCTCTGCTCTAAAGGAAGGCCTCTGTGCAGAGCATACCTGCGGGGCTGGGTACAGACCGTGGTGGCTTTGGGGTCGCCCCACGTCGTGACAATTTTTGAAGGAGGAGCGGTATCTGAAACAGAACAGTTAAAACAAAGCCAGCATGCGAATGCATAATTTCCATATTCAACAAACCTTTTTCCACTTGTGGACAAGGTTCTTCGTGTGGAGCTTCGGTGAACACTTCATTCAAAGATGAGCAGAAGCTTCCACTCTCCCGTTTCTCTGTACAACAAACACCAACAACTCTCAGTTTAAGAGCAAGAGGCCTCGACCACGTTACAAAAAGAGTATTAAACTGTATAAACAGCCAGTATTACGTATTACTGTATTTCAGCTGCATTCACTCAAGAAAAACAGGATGTGACTTCCCAGTTTCAGGCCCATGTGCTGAGCCTCTTGGATAGGCTCACTGGCTAGTGCAGTAAACGATCACATGAGTTTTGTTACAGGGGTAGGAAAAAACAACTAGAGGAAAGAGATCCTCCGGTCTCTGAGTGATTCAGACATAGTCTTGGTCTGGCATATGAACTGATCAAATCTATACATAAAAGGCTGGAGCACGTAACAGTTGACTGCATGAGCCTCGAGTTTAACCATGTTATAAAGCAGCACTGGTGTTGAGTTGGTGAATGATCGGTCCGAGGCCTTTACCAAACCAGTCGTCCTCGCACGGAGCGTTGTGGAACTCGGCCAGGTCCACCACTTGGCTCGGGGCGTCGAATACATAGCGGTCCGACGTGTCCGGCTCGTTCTGGTCCATAGCCGTTGGTCGAAATAAACCTAATCCAGTAGCGCCAAGTCTGCCAAACGGACTGCGAGCCTCACCGTAAACAAAGCTCACGAGCGCAGACTAAATCAAATCGTTGTGGGCCGTGTTTAGGTTAATCCAGATGAAACTGCTAAATATCAGTCTGCCCTAAACACTGCGCGCTGAGCTAGTCCGCTCCGCTGCGATGTAGCGGTTCAAATGAATTCCCTCTTGTTCCCTCGGTTTAAATGGGCCAATGGCAGAGCACGCAGGACGGCTCTGCCACCGCTGATTGGACCAAAGGTGCCGCGTCACATCACATTTCCGGTGGTACGTGACATGCCCGGATGTGAAGTACAAATCCAATAACAATGCCGCTGGTTCGTACAATGTAACTTCTGTGTCCATATCAAATAAATCATTCAAATAAGTGATGAAAAATGGAGAGATACCGAAGTATTTTAGAAAAGTAGTAGTTAGATAAGTAACAGGCAAATGCCAATAGATTGCACTGGACATTTAGTAAAGATGACAAGAGGGCAAGAAGAAAGAGTGTGGGAATTAATATTGGGCTTTTAGAGCAGTGGCTAACAACTGTGAATCGATTATAGTTTCCACGCTCCTAACATGTTTTGTCACCAAAGTGTTGTCCCCGGGCTTCTGGTTGGGAAACACTGAGAGGATATGACCAGAGCTGTTAGACTGACCAAAATGTGTACTGAACTAAACAAGAAATACTCAAGGAGTAAAAAAGGATTTGGAGAATGACCCAGTGATGGGGCGGGAAAAACAGCCTGGAATCTCCTGGAATTAGGCTGCCCCCATGTTGTGTCTGCATAAGCCGCAGTAGGCCTACCATTTTTAACCAACCAGAGTGGACAAACAGTGTCAATAATAGACCTGTTTAAGCAAAGATCAGTCTCTGGGCTCGAAACATGTGTACGACCATCACTAGAGAGAACATAAAAATCTGTTTGGGCATTGCAAGAAGAGACTTTACAAGGAGAGAGGAGCACGAGGAGAGGAGGGAGGAGACTATTGTTGTTACTTCTAGACATTTTCTTCACCCGGTATGTAAAACGAAATAGACCAAACAGCAAATAATGGTGTAGTAGTCTGAGTTTATTATGATGCGTTTAGGTCATTTTGTAAGTTCGGTCAACAGTTAACAGGACATTGTTGATTCAAAGAGTGATCATAGTCGAGTTATTTGACATGATAAATCTAAATGGCAGCGCTGAACTCTTGCCGTTTGGGGGTATATGACATTTCACACACACACAATGCTTCATGTCACTCCCAAGGATGCTATAGTTGGTGTAGTCCAGTCACAAATTCCTGATAGAACGGTTCTGAAAAATACAATTTACAGTATCAATTTAAACATGTAAGCAACAATTCTCATTCAATCAATTTGGGATCTGGAGATATTTGACTTTAATATTTAAGTTCTAAATTCAAAATGGGACATAAAATGTCCCACCCACATTGTAGCCACCTTGGGTTCCAAACATAAATTTCTCATTAATAAAAAAAAAATTGGCATTGCAAAAGAAAACTATGCGTTAGTGTCAAAATAACATACACAATTCTAAAGTTTTCATATACATATATGATGTGTATACACATACTATTTTCATTTTGTATTTACAAATACAAACAGTAACAATAGTGATGATAAGAACAAAAACAGCACAGACGTTAGACAAATAGAGGGACAACAGTACTCAGAAACTTCCGAGGGGTGATTGTGTGGGTGTGTCTCTATACACACACACACACACACACACACACACACACACACACACACACACACACACACACACACACACACACACACACACACACACACACACACACACACACACACACACACACACACACACACACACACACACACACACACACACACACACACACACACACACACACGCGTAGACAGGGTGATTATTCAGTTTTCATCAATATTACTATTATATTATTGTGAAATTAAAGCTAATCAACAATAACATTTCTGGATGTGTTATTGCACTATGCATTAAGGGGTGATTCCACTGCATGTCTGCACTAAGCATTTAACTTGTACAAGTCCAATCAAAGTGTTCTCATATCTGTGTTTCTGTGATGTAGAGTGAGAGGTGACAGCCAACTGAGTCCAAATAAAAAAGTAGCAATACCCAACACGATAAATTAAAATGAAAATAAAGATTGTTCGGAGTGTATTTACTTCCGGATGCACGTAAATACACTCCTTTTGTGTGTTTGTGCATTGTGATCTGTGGAATTTGATCTGTGTGGACTTTGCCATAAAAAATAAATAAAAAGACTTAACAGACCTAATTTTGTCAGAGGGCGGAGCAGTGGCTGAGCACCAGCATGCGCAGGAACTGCTCTCATTCACTGCAATGGGAGTACAATTACTTTTAGGCATGTAAGCACAGCGGAGCTGCTCAGCCCATTGAAAATTAGCTTACAGTCACAAGTTGGCTGCCACCATTGCCATGGCAACAGTGTGCATGATGTCCCTATTTTATAACCAATTATACACCTTTGGAGTGAAACAAACTGCTTGTTTGAGATGGTGCAGAATCAGAGATTGGGACATTTAAAAACTATTAAACATCCAATGTCATTATAAAATGTCAGTCCGTTTCATCATTGGACATCATAAAAATGATAAAGACCTTTATCTGGGTGGATGAAAGAATGGCGGATGAGAAAGTCCAGCACCACCATGGCAGAATTTGGTTTGAAGTCATCTGTGGCCAGCAGATCTTGAACCTGAAAGATTTAGGCTCATTAGCATTCAAAGTACGTCCCAAAGTACATTCAGGGTCTTCTATCAGTGTGAGGACCACAACACACAGAACACACAGTCTGACCTCATTGATGGGTAGGAGGTAGAATTCTTGCACTTCTCCATCACCTACGGCTGGTGTGAAGTCATGAGGAAGCTCCAAATCAAAGACAAACTGGCTCTCAGCAAACACGCCCTCCTCATCTTCATATGTATAACTGGAAAGTAGAAAAATGTCAACTTCTTTATTGATAACAGTGATACACGGCCATCACAATTTGGGCAGAGACTGTAGTTTTATTCTTTTATCTGTTTACCAAATATTATTCAAGCAGCAAGCAAGAAAAAAAAAAAACACATACTTACTGTAGGACTAGTAAGAATAAAGTCTAAAGAATAAAGTAGATGGCAGTAAATGCAACAGCTGCCATTAAAAGCAACAAGAACAACAACAAACTAGAGTGTTTTCAGATCTAAAATAGGCAGGAGTGTAGAAATGTCACTTATGTTGCTTAACAATTTCAACAGGAAAATACCATTTGTGTTTCAGGTTTAGAAAAATATAATGTGTAGTAAAATATGCAATATATTTAGATAGAATAACAACTATGGTGTTCGTCCAATCTAAAAATCAGGATTGTGTGTCATAATCTCCTATGACATAAACTTTGATATCACTCACATGTAGAGCCGTTTTCATTTGCCAAAGCTACATCAATTTTAATATTTTGTCAGTTTTCTGTGGTTAATCATAGTTTTCACCTTAAGAACCACTTCATTCTTGCCTGCATTCTGGAATTTAGCATATTTGGCTTACAAACTCAAAGTGCATATACTATTCAAGGCTTACCTGACCGTGCTCACCGGCTGAGCCTTCAGAGCCAGCTCCTCTGGGACACATGCCTCCTCCGCACACTCTTTGACAGCCGTATGTTGGATGGCCACACCAGCGGCTACGCCCCCCGCTGCCTTTGGACAACACAACTGTCAGAATGGGGCCTCTCGGTCCTCTCTCTCGGCCCTCTCTCTCTGTCCTCTCTCTCTCGGTTCTCTGGGTCCTCTCTCTCTCGGTTCTCTGGGCCCTCTCTCTCTCTCTGGGTCCTCTCTCTCTCTCTGGGTCCTCTCTCTCTCTCTGGGTCCTCTCTCTCTCTCTGGGTCCTCTCTCTCTCTCTGTCCTCTCTCTCTCTCTGTCCTCTCTCTCTCTCTGTCCTCTCTCTCTCTCTGTCCTCTCTCTCTCTGTCCTCTCTCTCTCTCTGTCCTCTCTCTCTCCCTGTCCTCTCTCTCTCTCTCCCTGTCCTCTCTCTCTCTCCCTGTCCTCTCTCTCTCTCCCTGTCCTCTCTCTCTCTCCCTGTCCTCTCTCTCTCTCCCTGTCCTCTCTCTCTCTCCCTGTCCTCTCTCTCTCTCCCTGTCCTCTCTCTCTCTCCCTGTCCTCTCTCTCTCCCTGTCCTCTCTCTCTCCCCCTGTCCTCTCTCTCTCTCCCTGTCCTCTCTCTCTCTCTGTCCTCTCTCTCTCGGTCCTCTCTTTCGGAGGTCCTCACAATCGCATTGTAATTTGGGAAAGGACAAACCTAAACCAAATGGCCGCGCCGACGTTTTTGTCCTTGTGTATTTGTGGACGGGGAACAAGTCTATGCTTTTCTCTGACTTGATTTAACAAGAGTTTGATTTCTCAGCTTGTTCATGTTGTTGTGACGTTTTGACCAATTAGATTAAAATATTTGACATGACGTTATGCTCTTTCCCGACTGCTTTCAGCGAGAGCCTTTCCGGATTGATATTGTGTAGAACTCAATTCAGAGTTATACACTTACCGGTAGTCTGGCAGAGCCAGTTTACCTCACCATGTTGTCCAGGAGTCCAGCGTAGGTTTGCTTTGTGGGCGAGCGCCGTGCCAGCCACATTCTGACCTCTCCGCTGGCACCGACTGTGTAGCCGTTGATGTGCACCCCGTACCGCTTCACCCCGAACAGACCTAAGACACAGGAGATGGAGTCCAGCAGTGTCCAGGCCGTTATTCATTTTCAGGAATTGTCAAAATAACCATTGACATAGAATTATAGTTTCGATTTTTGTTATAGATTTGAACTATTTAGGTTTTGAATGAACATGATTGAGTAAAAAATATCTCTGTCACGTTTAATAGCGCAACATGAATCGGAAATCGGAATGGGCTAGCACTGCTGAGTGCCACAGCGCATTAAGGGAAGGGTATGTAGCCTGCTTTAGAAAAAATAACTACTGCCGAGTACCTTAACCAGCATTTAGCGGACCGTTTTTCTAATTGTCAGTATATGGACAGGCAAGGGATGGCCACCTTTTTTCCAGGGTTAAAATTCAACCTGACCCACAAGGCCCAAAACCATTACACAAAATTGTGACCCCACTGCTGCTGGTCGTGATAACTGTGGCTCTATGGTGTCATGTGGTAAAATGACGGTTTTACAATAACAGTCAAACTTAAGGAAATGGCACAAATCTTTTCAGATATCATGAAATACATAATGTAAACACACCAGATTAGCCATGGACCATTGTTTAATATGTCTCACAACACTCTCATTCATACACCAGCGTACATGTTTTCAGAGGAACCCTAAGCAGACACGGGGAGAACAAGCAAACTTTACACAGAAAAGCCCAGCACCACCCGGTAATCGATCCCAGAACCTTCTTGCTGTGAGCAAGAGCACTAACATGACACACATAACGTGACATTCGGTGCCTCTAATGCTGGAGCATCCTTTGAGAAGTCAAGATGTTTTAAGACTTTATTGTTAACATGCCTGCCCTGGTTGCAGACCATGCATTTTTTTTCTCTTCTCTCATTTTTCATTGAATGTATAAATGAAGTTTCCCTATTTGCATGGTTAAACACATGTAATTACAAAATTCCTGTGCCCTAGATTGTTAAACAGGGCTACAGAACAACTAATAGCGGAGACTTATGGTGCTGACTTGCAACATGTTCTTCTCATTGAGCAATCCGACCCAATCCATCCCAAAGGTTATGGGGTCAACCTGTGCATGGCGCATCACTAGGACAGGCCAATATTTTTTCATTTCAGAATAAATCCAAATTACAATTGTTATCAGTAAAAGCTGCATTTGATTGATGTTTATCTGGTATCTTGGAGCACAGATTGGTCATGTTTATGACATTTGAAATAAATGTCTACATACCCTCCCTGTAGTGTCAATCTTATGTCCAGGTCTTACTTGTAGCTGCTCTCTCCATCCACAAGAGGGGAGGGTCACAAAATCTGTTCATGACACTGTATTTCTTGCAAAGGGAAAAACATTAAGGCAATATTAGTATTATGACTTGGTTGATGTGTGTAATTATGCAATTAAACATTTATCATAATGTGCAGGTGTTCACACTACACTACACAGAGATCAAAACATGACATTACGTACTGTATGAATGCACATAGTCTATTGGCCAATCTATCAGCTATCTCAATCTTGACCCCAAAACTTACATAACGCTCCATGGTTATGCTCTTGCCTCAAGTGATTGTTGATCAAATGCATTGAAATTCCTCTACAATGAAGAATTTTTCCTTCGAGTATAGAATCCGCATATTTGCTCCACCCCAGCATGAACTAAATTTAATAAATATGTAGGAACAGTCAAATCTGAACAACATAATCCAAAAATGTAATACAATTTGAGAAAGTTTTTTTGAAATGTAATGCATTGATATTTTGCAAATAAATCAATAGTTTTTGCTACCTCAGTCAGTATTGATATGGATAGTTTGGTATAGTTCTGCCCATCACTACTAATCTATTCAGAAAACGATATTGGTCATCTACTTCTTATTTATTACAACAAGGGAATCCAATTTTCAAATTACTCCATACATATCCTTCCCAAATTACCTCAGGCCTGTCCTCTCGGACTCCCATCTTCTGGTATCTTGGAGCACAGATTGGACAAGAACACTGCTATAGTACAGTACAACTAATCTGCTCAGATTTAAAGTGCTCATATTCTGCTTTTGTATCAGGACATCTTTGTATCCATTTGAGCTCTTTGTTTTTGTGACTCTCTGTAGCAACATTGGGGAGTGAAGAAAAAGCATTGTCGTCACCTCGTCCCTCCATCCTTTGAGACACTGGAAGGAGCCTTGTTTCCTGAAACTCTGCAACACAGCATCCACAGCCTCAGACCTCCTTGTGTAGGAGTCCAGACTGTTAGACAGGGAAACAGCGCCCCCTGGGGACATATTGAACACCTTCGGGTAAGACTTCAACTGGGAGGCGACTTTGGGGGGGACCCAGCCCACTTGGACTCCATCAATCTCAAAGGGAAAGCACCAATGGCGGCATGAGCCTGGGAACAAGAGCATCAAACTTCAGTGCTTTTTGCATGTAGGAATTGTATCTTATGTATCATAAACATGTGTCCCCACATACAATATTACTGACACACATATTTACTGATAACAATTCTGATTGATTTATTCTTCATTATAAAAAACATTAGACATGAGGGAAGTTTATGTTGATGACCTAACAGCTGCTGCTATATGTGCACTGTATTATACAATGGGATAGGGAAAATGACTGCTAGAAAATGTTACACTGTAAAATTGCAGATTGAAAATAGCCTCAGATAAGTCTCTCATTTGGGTTGCCAGTTTGAAGTCTGAAATCCAGTTGGTATAAACCAAAGCGGCCCCTCACTAATCTGAATTGTCACTACCTAGCCCAGCTCCTGCAACCAATCACAAATCAGTGCTAGTGCAGCCTCTGCAGCTCAGTGAGGGAATGCTGGAGGTTCTGAGCTTTCACGTGAGGCATAGCCTGTCCATATACTGAGAAGGAGAAACATTCATGTGTCCTCTCTCTGCAGGTTAAGGCCCTGGCAACACGGGCTCAGTAGTGATTGTGGTCCCTTTGAAAGTGCACAGGGAAGAACACTGTTCCTTTAGTACAAGTTCAAATGTATTTTTGTTTTCGTTTAGCCCATAGCAAAAAACATGTCACAGTCTTTTACCTTACTATATCAGTGACTGTAACTACTCCTACATCGCAGCCTGAAGGCTACCTGCTGACCAGAAGCTGTTCATGAGGCTACCTACTGACCAGAAGCTGTTCATGAGGCTACCTGCTGACCAGAAGCTGTCCATGAGGCTACCTGCTGACCAGAAGCTGTTCATGAGGCAACCTGCTGACCAGAAGCTGTTCATGAGGCTACCTGGCAAGGCAAGGCAAGGCAAGGCAAGTTTATTTGTAGAGCACATTTCATACACAGGGCAATTCAAAGTGCTTATCACAGCAGGAAAAATGCATTAAAATTACAGAGAAATTACAGAAACAGAAATACAATCAAATTAACTAAATAAAAATAAAAAACACCTAGCCACAAAGGGTAACGTGTTTTCAGAGTCCAACTCCTTTTTAAATCATTTTTAAATCAGTCCAACTGATTGTACGTACTTTTACACGTCTAATGTGTTTCGGAGTCCAACTCCCTTTTAAATCAATCCAACAGACTGTCTAAACTAATGAAATCACAAACATAAAAGAGAATAGTGCAAAGAAAAATCCTTTCAGTCATATGCGCAGCTAAACAAAACTGTTTTTAGCTTAGATTTGAACATTGTTAAGAGTAGAACCCTGTCTCACATCTTCAGGAAAACTTTTCCAGATTTTAGCTGCATAAAACTGAAACGCAGATTCCCCATGTTTAGTCCTGACTCTGGGCACCAGCAGGAGGCCGGTCCCTGAGGTCCTCAGAGTCCGAGATGGTTCATAAGGCACGAACATGTCTGAGATGTACTTTGGTGCTAGGCGATGGAGAAACTTTTACACAAACAGATCTACTGGAGACAAACGCATGGATAAGTTTCTCTAAATCTGGTTTAGACACTATATTTTTGATTTTGGCAATGTTTTTAGATGGTAAAAAGTTGCTGATGTTATTGATTTGATGTGGCCGTTAAAGTTGATAAGATAAGATAAGATAAACCTTTAATATCCACACAAGGGGAAATTTCATTGTTACAACGCAGTAGAACAAGAGGAAAGGACAGATTATAGAAGTTTCAAAACACACTCTTAATAGAACTCTTATGAACAAAACAAAAAACTCTTATTAACAAAACTCCTCTCCTATCTTAATAGGGAATGGAGGGGGGGAAATAAAATAAAATAGATAATAAAAATACAAAATAAAGATAAAAATCAGATAATAATAATAAAATAATGACAATAGAATAACATAAAAATAACTAGCACAAGACTAGGTAATACTATTAGCAGGTAAGTAAACCGTATAAAAAACAAAATAGAACACTCTTATTTACAGGTATTGCACATGGTTGATTCAGTATTGCACATGAATATAATGGTATTGCACATGGTTACATCAGTATTGCACATGTTCAGGGCTAGCAGTGTTTGTTGTAGAGTCTGACAGCAGCAGGAAGGAAAGACCTGTGAAACCTTTCCTTCACACAGAGAGGGTGGATCAGTCTCTCACTGAAGCTGCTCTCCAGAGCGGACAGAGTGTCCTGCAGGGGGTGAGACTCATGGTCCAGCATAGATGTGAATTTAGCCAGGACCCTTCTGTCCGCCACCTCCTGCACCGAGTCCAGAGCACAGCCCAGGACGGAGCTGGACTTCTTGATGACTTTGTCCAGCTTCTTCCTCTCCCTCTCTATGATGCTGCTGCTCCAGCAGGCCACACCGTACAGGAGGGCTGATGCCACCACAGAGTCGTAGAAGGTCTTCAGGAGTGGCCCTGTCACTCCAAAAGACCTGAGTCTCCTCAGAAGGTAGAGCCGACTCTGGCTCTTCCTGTACAGTGCGTCTGTGTTATGAGTCCAGTCCAGTTTGTGGTTCAGATGAACACCCAGGTACTTGTATGAGTCACTCTCTCAATGTCCCGTCCCTGGATGTTCACTGGTGAGGGGGCAGTAGAGTGGCGTCTGCGGAAGTCCACCACCATCTCCTTGGTCTTCCCAGCGTTGATGAGGAGGTGGTTCCGCTAACACCAGTCCACAAAGTCCTGCGCCAATCCCCTGTACTCCGCGTCATCGTCGTCCAATTTCAATTTTAAATTTATTTTTGTAAGGCCCAAAATCACAACAACGGTTGCCTCTGAGGGCCACAGTGAGAAATGAAAGAGGCTACATACTGACCAGAAGCTGTTCGTGAGCCTACCTGCTGACCAGAAGTTGTTCATGCGTTGCAGAAGTTGGAGCACACGGTCAGCCCAGGCACCGCCCGCCATGTCAGCAGACGCTCCACGCGCGGCAACTTACACGCGGTTCAACCAAAACTGTGCGTAGATTAAAATGAACAAACGATGGATCCACGGTTCAAACAACAAATAAAGAGTACTAAGAGGACTCTATCTGCGCATGTGTATTTCCTTGACTTCTTCTACTACTTGTGTGTGCAAAACAATAAAACAAACAACCCATGCATCTATTAAAATAACATTGATATAATAAAACACCGCTAGATAAAAGCTAATGCGATTTCTTCACAAGCAGAAGGTCAACATTGTGGAACCATCTTAAAACACACGAATATGAAACGCTTCGCTTGTACCTCTTGTGATGGTGCGATGTGGACGGTAGGGGCAGTGTGTTTGAGCGCATGCGTAAAGGAAAAGACAAAGAAGCGCCGTTTGTTGTTGGCATAGTTAGCTACCATAGCATCAAACAAAGAAGATGATCTAATTCTTTATAGTCCAAGTTTAAAATCATGTATTAACCCATCTCTTAGAGCGAACTCCCTTTAACAAATGATGGTGTTTACTTTATCCAAACTTAAACAGGTCCGTGACAGCTAACGATAAGATAACACGGCTAGCTAGCGTTGTGTTTCCCATTCTCTCGCTGCCCTCAACATCCAGTGACCTGCGTTAAAAGGTATGAGGAGGTATGAACATTTAGCATTATTTAATCACTGTCTTTTTTGTGTTACTTTATATTTATGCTGTGCATATGTGTGTATTTGAGCTTCACAAATACACACATAAATATATTTGTCCAGTAAAGCCTATAACCTATAAGTGTCTTATCACCTCCTATTCAAAAAATATTTATGTAAAATACTGGTGTAAATGTCTTGAAACTAATCCCTGATATCATGTATCCGAGTACTTTGACAAAACCACCTTTTAGTTTATATATTATGCAATTTTCTTAGATTACTCAAGAGTTTCTTCATTGAAATCACATCATGTTTGATTTTGCCTTAATTCTGGAATTTAGACTGGTTTTATTTACAGACATTTTAAAGGAAAATATTAATTTATGGTAATTGTTAAAGTTAGGGGATGTGTTAAGAGGTAGTAGCAGTAGTAATAATTAAGGTTTGAAAATGGGCAAGGTGTAGGACAAGATTAGGATTTGGGTTAGATTTAGGAGCGTGCTAGGAGGTTACGCTAGGGTTAGAAAACAGTTTCGGTTAGTTAGTTGATGTGATGGCAGCAGAAGCACACAAGGAATAAAAAAAAAAATTGTTTGGGTCTATTTCATAGCAAAAAAAAAAAAGGCTGCAATTGAAACACTTTTTCGTGCATTGCCCTGACAACCATCAACAAAGAAAGTTGATAGTCATAGACAGTGCACAACTTCTGTTAATCTGAATGAAAATGACTCTGGCCTGTGTTTGTCCCTGTCGCAGTGCGCTCCTGCAGGATGCACCTGCCCTGATGTCTTCAGAGGTGAATATGTCAGAAATAGAGGAGGTGGTGTTTGTAATCCCGGAAGCTGTAAGAGGAGAGGTGCCCGGGGAGGAGGAAAAGGCTGCGCAGCTAGTCTCTGAACAACTTTCCCCAAAGCCAAGGTTTCCTTTAGGACAGGATAACACTTGTAATACTTTCTGTGGCCAGTTGTTTGTTTACTATTTATGTTCTATCCTTCAGTGAAGAGATGCCCACCGATACCCCAGAGGAGGACCTGAGTAACACCACTGCTGCCGACACTCTCACAAAAGAGGCAGTCATTGGTCAGTGCTGCAGAGTCCGTAATATTCAGCGTCAGTGTTGGGTAGCGTTACATTTAAAAGTAACTTGTTACGTTACCTTGTTACAGCCCTGGAAAACAAATGTGTTATATTATTGCCCTACTGTGTTATAAAAGTAACACGTTAGAGTACTCTTTTGTTAACCCATATCGTTTGCCGACAATCCCTTTGCGTTGCTGAACACAGGAACAAAATCATTAAAATATCAAATAAACAAGCAAAGTAAATGCGTTTGACTGAGCTTTATTTATCTTTTATGTTGGCAGATTACCACAATACAATGTCATGCAATAAGCAGGTGTAGGCCTGTCCTCAAGCAAAGAAAAGCATCACTCAAACAAAATTAATGGATTAGCATCAGAACGCGCTTGTTTTAGCTCTGTAGTTTATTTAAATCAAACTCGCCACATTGCTGTGACCCTACATTTACTATATACAAAATAGTTGCTATAACAAAGGAGAATGATTTTTTCAAAGCGTGCATCTGAAAGTTTATTTATCTTTAGCGTGAGGACAAAACTCAGTCACACTAGTGTGCATGTTCACAAAGCACGAAAACTACTCTGCGACTAGGAAACAAACCTGGCTCGGGGATTGCCAGGGGGTTACTGATTTGAAAAAGTAACTTGAGGAGTTATAGATTACATGTGTGCACAAAACTAACCTTGTTACTCTAAAAAAGTAATTCTACCTGCGTTGCACCAATGAAATTTCCCCATGTGGGACAATAAAGGAATATCTTATCTTATCTAATGCATTACCCCCAACTCTGCTCAGCTTTTTAGCTAACAAACTAACAATAACCTATCGAGGTTATGCAGACGATTCACAACATTCAAAATTTAAGTAGTGACTGGGAAAAACAGAGCACGGTGAATGGAACGAGAGCTGCAGATGTACCCCCTAAAAGAGGTGAAAGAGACATAATGTGGGTCAGCGGCAGGGGACAAGTGCTTCTGGTAGCGTAGTTGCAAGGGTAGAACACGAACACACGTAAGCACGTGAAGCCCCATCAGAATGTGCTTATTCTACCGTTAGTTTACTCATGCATAGACATAAGCAGGGAATTATTCAGGTTTGAACAGTACGCAGGTCAAGATGGAGTTTTTGGGGCCAATCTAAACTCTAGTTTGTACCTGACATCTAAAAAAAGTAAAATGGTAATAATTTATCACTGAAACGGACTGTGGGATTACACACAGTTGAACCGATTACCTTCCTCTTCTTAAATAACATGTTTGTGAGCCGGTGTGTTCTTTATCTCCCCCTGCTGTTATAAAACAAGCTAACTTAGCTGTGCACAGCCTGAGCAACAACGGAGAAAGTACTTTCCAATTATAATGACTTTATGTTGTCTCACGAAACGCATCTCTATATCACAATATTGATATATTGAATACAGCCCTAGAAGTGATGTAGCTCCACTTAAGACAGACCCTTCTCTGTGTACAGTGAAACTCACAGAGGAGGTGGATGTGGAGACGGATGTATTCTACTCCATAACCTGTGGGGACGCCAAAGCTACACTGGTCTGGAAGAGGTTTGTCTGCCCTGGGATCAATGTCAAATGTGTGCAGGTACAGTCCTGGATCTCTGCCCTAACAATACTACACTCTAGAATAGAGCAGAGTACTTTGAATCACACTGTTTATCTTGTGTACCTGTGTTACTGGTGCAGTTCAACTCGCAGCTTATCAGTCCAAAAGAGTTTGTGTGCTTGGCGGGGAAGTCTACTCTGAAGGACTGGAAGAGGGCCATTCGCCTCAACGGAACCATGCTCAGGTAAGGGCCTGCTCTATCAAAGGGAGATGTTACGATTCTTTATCATGGAAGGTCAAGCCATTAGATAAATAAAAAAATAAGTGTTTTCCTGCTCCAGTGAATTTCCTTCCTATCCTGCAGAAAGATCATGGACTCTGGAGAGCTAGACTTTTACCAGCATTCCAAAGTGTGCTCTAATACGTGTCGCAGCACGAAGATTGATCTGGTGGGAACCAAAGTGTCCCTGAGTGTGGACGGGTCCTCGGAGCTCCTGCCCTGCACTCCTGCAGCTGACTGTAAGTTTTTAGTATAATCTGTTTAAACTGTTTTTTCTCTTTATGGTTTCCCTATTTCCCTACATGAGTTGTCTGTTGGCACTGCGAAAATATTTTTTGTTTATGTCCATGTGAGCCATCTGCATCATGAGTTCGAATCCAGCAATGTCCTTCCCCAGTCTCACCCTCTTTTTACCCTATGTTGTCCTATCTAATAAAGCCTACGGACCAAAAAGTTGTGCTTTTAAAAAGCGACTGAAATTACATCTTCAGTGAGCATGAACTCTGCGAGAACAGGAGAGGGCAGTATTGTACATCTTAGTACTTAACGTACAACACAGGTCAGGGGTTGGTTTAGCTTGGCGTCTCCCAGAGGGCATGAGTCTGAACGGATGGTTAGCAGGTTGTGTGAGATCCGAGGTGATGCATGACAAAAGCGTTCCATTCCAGTCCTACTAGTTACTCATTTAAAACCTAAACCCAATTATAAAAATATGCACTGGATTAATGCTGTCCACGTTTCCATGTTGTGTTTAGTGAATGGAATGGCTCTGTCATTCTCCGAGTCTTCAGACGAAGCCTCAGAGTGGGTAACGGCCATTGGAGGTAAGGCCTCATGTGGACTCCTGGTGGACGGGTGGTGGGGGAAGTGCTTGTGGCTGATGTGCGTGTTGTGTGTTGTTCTAGAGGACTCTGTGACCTTCTGGAAAGCAGTAAAGGAGGCAGGAATGTTGGACGAGGTGGTTCAGGACTTTGAGAAGGAGCTCCAGGATGTTCTGAAAGGGCTGGAGGAGAGAGCTGGTGACCCGCCACTGCAGGTCAAAGGTCAGACTACAACAACTACATCACTTGATCTACATTCTTCTAGGGTTGTCAAAAAAAAAAAATCAATATCCTGATGCTAATTGATACTTGACCCTTAAAATACAAGCACATGGGTCTATCATCGTACCACCAGACACCTACCACTTTCAGACAATGCAGCAGAAAGATGAGCAGGGGCCGTCAACATTTTTAGGGCTGAGGGCTAATTCAAGAGCACAGAGTTGTTTGAGGGCTGCCAGGTCTTTACCTAAATGGGTCTCCTATTATGATAAGATATTCCTTTATTGTCCACACATTGGGAAATTTTGTTGTTGCAACGCAGGTAGATGGAGAAAAATCAGAGGAAAAGGACAGATAACTTATTGGAAGTTTAATAGGAGAGCTCTTATAAACAAAAACTCTTATGAACGAAAACTCCTATAGACAGAACCTCTCATTTCTTAATAAGGAATGGAGGGGGAAAATAAAGATAAAATAAAATATGAATTGCCTTCATCATAAATAGTATAAGCAATTATTTGATCAATCTTGTGTGGGGCATTTGTGTGGAGCCATCACACTCTTTACTTTGTAAACTTAATCTTAATACACATTTTCAAAGAGTGTGGTATAAGGACAAAACATCAGTTTAAAATCAGATTGCTTTGAACTAAATCCTAACACTAACTCATTTATGTAAGGCGTTAATCTTTTTTACCCTTCTGTAGCTCAATGGTTTGATATTGGATTCAGTCCTGTATGAGTCCTCATTCAAAACTTAAGTCATGCATGATAATATTAAAGTTTACTGAATCTCTTGCCGATTTTCCCCAGTTTATCAGTTTTGTGATTGTACATCCTGACTAGATAAGGGCAGCAGATATGAGGTAATTCCTCAACTGTTACATAGCAACCAAACATTTGTGGGCAAACATCCAGATAAATTACACTATAGATATGATTTGACAAATAATAATGCTCGATGACACCTTTATTTTGGCAAATTATATTTTAATTTGTCAGATGTGTATTTTGTGTTTAAATTGTCCCAGTACTACACACTTGAAGTGTGCATTTTCTAAAAAGTGCAAGTGTTTGAGGGCACAAGGGTGCAGGAGAGGGAAATTTTAGAATTAGTGTGTTGATTGAGTGGGACGAAGAAAAATGGCAAATTGGCAGATAACGAAGAACTCGTATGCATTTTTTAATTAACCTGATTTTATTTTATTATTTTGTTTAAAGGTCCAAATACGGCCAAACCAGGAGT
Organism: Eucyclogobius newberryi; assembly: GCF_026437365.1. Taxonomy (NCBI): domain Eukaryota; kingdom Metazoa; phylum Chordata; class Actinopteri; order Gobiiformes; family Gobiidae; genus Eucyclogobius; species Eucyclogobius newberryi. The sequence goes on along the minus strand of NW_027315801.1, from coordinate 18,224,708 downwards.
TTTAAAACTCTGCTCTACTTCCTGTATTTTCAACTTTTATGCTTTATTTTTCCTTGACAAATAGCAACTTGACTGTTACAAATATTTACCAACCAGACAAAGTCATTAGTGTGACAAGTTCTCATGTTTTTCCGATTATGAAATATTCATTTTAAAGACTCTTGATAAGAAGTCTTATGATGATAGAAGTGCACATTTGATCCAAAAAATAATGAGTCTGTGTTTTCACTGTGATGGTTTAAACTGGTGACTCTGAAACTGTGCTATAAGGCGGCCCATAAGGTTACTGGTTCTCTCCTTGTTTATTGATTTCAAACTTCTAAAATAAGTAATGGCATAGGCCATGGATTGGCCATGCTAGATGTGTGAAAAGTTCCCACAACAATACCATGGTTAAGCAAGCACCACTGAACCACAAGAATTCACTGGAAATCCCATGGGTCAAAGCACGCTTGGTCCAATGACAAAAATAAAGACCATTCTGAGGCCTGTCCTCCTCTGGAACAGATGTCATGACGTTACTGAATATTTCCAACACGTGTTCCTTGTTTAAGGGGCTGCTTCTTCAAATAGACACCTTTTTGAGATGTGTTTCTTGACTAAAGGAACACGAGTGAAAGAGGGGAATAGACTTCTGTAACCAACATATCAGAAATGCCCTTGTTTTTTGTGTATTCATTTCAAGGCTTTTTTACAGTTAATTCAGAAGCGTAATAGCAGAACATTTTGCCGTAGACATCATGAATGTTTTTTAAACCAATTTTAAAGATGTTCCCTCATCTTACCCAAAATGTTATTTTGATTGCTTTATACACATTGTTCTCCTACACCCTATGTTTTCTAAATCACTTATTTTCTTAAATAAAAACTTATAAATAACAATAATAATAATAAATCTTTATTTTATATAGCGCTTTTCAGGGACACAAAGACGGACAACCTGCTGCTTGTTAAGGTCAAATGCCACTGTGAAGAGGCAGGGTTTTTCAGCTGTGCACTTTTGTACAGAAGGCAATGTACCTGTTTCCATTAAAGTGCATATGTCAAGTTAGACTACACATTTCACTAAAATGTAGTGAACATCATCACACTTAAAGGTCCCATAACATGCAAAATTGACTTTTCAGAGCTTTTAACCTTCTTACATTGCTATTTGTGCTTCATATATGTACCCAGAGTGTTTTTTTGATTGATTCCCGCAGTTTTTAGCTATAGTACAGAATATCTCCTTTCCGCGAATCTCCAAATTGACAGGCGGTGGCTCCAAGACCGCGTCATAACCCCAGGCACGGGTCACCATCCCCCCTCCCCCTCCCGCCGGCTCCGCGCTGTTCCAGGCTAACCCATGTCTCCCCATACAAGCCCCGGAGTTTTTCTGCTTCGATTTACGACAAAACACGGCTCAAAGAGGCCCAAAACTATATATAGATCTATATAGATAGATAGATAGATACATAGATACATAGATAGATAGATAGATCTCTCTCTCTATCTCTATCTCTAGATATTTATAGATAGATCTATATATATAGATATTTATAGATAGATCTATATATATAGAGATATTTATAGATATACAGATATTTATAGATAGATCTATATATATAGATATATATCTATATATCTATATAGATATATCTATATAGAGATATATCTCTATATAGATATATCTATATAGATCTATATATATATATAGATATATATATAGATCTATATATATATAGATAGATCTATATATATAGATATAGATATATCTATATATATATCTATATATATCTATATAGATCTATGATCTATACATAAATATATATATATATATATATATAGATCAATATATATATAGATCAATATAGATCTATATATATAGATCTATATATATATATATATAGATCTATATATATAGATCGATATATATATATAGATATATAGATCTATATATATATAGATCTATATATAGATCTATATATATATATAGATCTATATCTATATATATAGATCTATATATATATATATATATATATATTTATGTAGAGAGAGAGATCTATATAGATCTATATATATATATGTATATATAGAGAGAGAGAGAGATCTATATAGATCTATATATATATATATATATATATATATATATATATATATATAGATCTATATATATATATATATATAGATCTATATATATATATATATAGATCTATATATATAGATCTATATATATAGATCTATATATATAGATCTATATATATAGATCTATATATATAGATCTATATATATAGATCTATATATATAGATCTATATATATATATATATAGATCTATATATATATATATAGATCTATATATATATATATATATATATATAGATCTATATATATATATATATAGATCTATAGATATCAGTTTTATTTAGTCTCAAAGTAGACTCTTTCTCACTCACTCGCACGGAGCGGCGCACGGCGGAGCAGACAGCTGTGGGGCTACGTCACGGGTACGCGGGGCACACACGCGCTCTGAGACTACTTCACGGGTTGGGCGGGGGAGCCAGATCGCTCTTCGCAAGGGTGGGGGCGAATATCAAACCAAGCCGTTTGCATTTCCAGGTTGGTGAGTGGGGTCCAAGGTATGGGTGATATTTCTTAACTATTATGTTAAGGGTGTTGCACAACCCTTATTATTATCAATTATACACTTAGGATAGACTACGAAACGTGAAAAAAAGGATGTTATGGCACCTTTAAGACTTTACTCAAGTCTTTGTCCATTTTTCCACATTTGGACTATTTTGGTGACGTTTCTAATTGTACTTCCTGGTAGGACATGTGCAGCGTGTTAGCGGGATTACATAGGTAGAGGGAATTCTAACGTTTACCTTGCAACTACACAGTAATCAAGGGCCAAAATCCATTTCAATTACACAATATGTATGATTTGAGAAAGAATGATCCTTGATAACATTTTAATTTTGTTAAAATATTGGATAGCATTGTCGCTTATTATTTATTTATTTTCATTCATGACATTTAGAATTTTTTCCCACATAAATTGCAACTTGACTGATGTACAACTATGACAATCCCACCCAACCGAGTGATAATTAAAAAAACAGAAACCTATCATAGGTAAGACCCATACCCATATTAAGATGGGTTAGATTAGTAATGCAATTTACAATTGTGTAAAATGATGATCTACTGATGGTAGTTTAAAAGTACTGGTAAGGACCAGAAAAAAATATGTCTTTAACAAATGCATTTGTTTCTTTTGTTTCTGTAGATGCTGTGTTACTGAATAACATAGTGCAAAACTTTGGAATGTTGGACCTGGTCAAGAAGGTTTTGGCTAGCCACAAGAACCAGATGGACCGTTACCGCGAGCAGTACACACGCAGCCTGGCAGGTCAGTCACTGAGGCACAGAGCTACAACATGTGAATGGTGATCACATCATTAGCAAGATAATGGTTTGCTCTCACGTTCTACAATTCATAATCATAGTCTCATGGAGTTTGGTTCCACATGGGGACAGATTCTCTACCATGAAAAAAGGTCACTTTTCTTAATTTAACTAATGCATGGTACTTCGATTAATCCAAAATGATTACGACTTTCAAAATAACTAAGTCATGTGCCTACTGAAATTTAGCTGCAAAGCTTCCTTTCCCAGCTCCTCTAGGAAAGTTGTGATAGAACAGATGTAATTTTGTTTTATATGGGTATTTTGAGAGAAAAAAGCTGGCATAGAGTGTAGAGCAAAGGGAAAACAGTCAATTGCTAATTAAAGGATTCAAAGACATTTATTGTAAACAGTACACAGTAAAAACATAGTTTAAACTGTGCAATGAAATTCTTCCCTATAACACTGAGGGCCATGCATTATGCAGTTTTATCATACACACACTACCATGTTCAGCGGAGTAGTGTAACTGGTGTGGTTATATAATAAGGAGTAATAATTGATCTGTTTAACAACATGAGACCAGTGAAGTAAAGGTATATGAGACATGTGTGTTGAGCGTGTGTCCTCTCTGTGCCACAGCCCTGGAGCAGCAGTGTGATGAGCATCGGAAGAGGGCCAAAGAGCTGAAGAGCCGCTCGCAGCACCTGAACAATGTACTGATGACTCTGACCCCGGTGCCCTCTCCCCCAGTGGCCAAGCGCCCTCGCCTGACCCGGGCAGTGTCGGGGCCTGCAGTGGTCGGGGTCTCCCCACAGCAGATCAGCCCGCAGCAGATCAGCCTCCCTCTGAGCCAGCTGAGCGGACTGCCTCTGGGCAAAGTGCTCACGGTGGCAGGGGCCCAGGCTGGCTCTTCTCTGGGGGGATACACTCTGCTGACCTCCCCTTTGGCCGGCTCTGAGGTAGGCACTGATGCCTCCAACCTGACTGTGCTCCAGGACGGGGCCGCGGGGGGCTTCGTTAAAGTGCTGGGGACACAGTTTCAACTGCTTACTCTGCCCAATGCACTGCAGGGCCCCACGGCTCTCACGTCGGGCCTCACTGTGGAGGCTCTGCCCACCGAACAAGCCTCGAGCCCTGTGGCCGAGGGCCCCTCACAAGAGGAGCTGGAACAGGAGCGCCATATTCATGAGGGCCCCTGTGAGGAGGCCCCTGAGCAGACCACAGAGGCAGAGGAGCAGCCTCTCTCCACCACAGGCTGACTCTTCTCCTGTTCTTTGTAATCCTGTAATCCGTGTGGACTGGGTGTCATTGATCTGAGAGTGGCGCTGCCGGAGGCGCGCAGGGGCCGCGCAGGGGCCGCGCAGGGGCCGCGCAGGGGCCGCGCAGGGGCCGCCATGTGTGATTTGTGTTTTATACAGATAATGGAACACAAAGAAATTGGAAATGACTGGATTGCAAATATTTATTTTCAGTGACTACACACTGTAGACTTGTTGCCATAGATACATAGATAGAAGATGAGCACAGGCTGATGACACGTCACTCTTTACATACTGTGGGAAACTCCAGGAACATCTACTGCCATGCCTCACACTCACTCACTAATGAAAGTCAAGTATCTTCTCTTCTTTAATGTCCCTCCATCCCCCAGCCCCTGCACAGATGTCAGGTTTACTAAGTGTTAAGCCCCAGGATGTGAACATTTGAAAGCGGTAATAAAATAATTTAGAATCTTAACTGCTATATCTGTCAGAAAACCATGATGGAATCCAGGAAAATCGTCAAAACATCAGGGGTTTCAATGATAAAACTGTACGTAGAATTCTAACTAACTATATGTAGAAACCAAACACAAAACTCCCTCATACTTGTAGACTAAGAGAGAATATCTCCTTTTTGAGTTAATTTGCCTCCTGGTTCATATAGAAATATCCATATGCAGAGTTTTGAGTTTTGGACCCGACTACATTGTCTAGTTAGTCTTTTTAGTCTGTTATCAAATGCAGATCCACGTATAATACATATAACATGAGAGTTCCTCCGCCTCTGACCTACGAGAGCCGTAGCCATGGTGTTCCTCTAGAGAGCGCTGTTTGATCATTTATGAAGAGGGCGCTCCGCAGCCGAGGCTGAAACAGGAGGAAGGTAACGGGCAGGTTCATTTCAGTTTATTTCAGTAACGCCCGAAATCATAACAGTTGCGTGATGGCCGCAGCCTCATTATTTTATCAGAGGAACAGTCCGCACAAGTTTTTCTACATTTCAACGTTACGTTTTGTCCTATTTCAGTTCACTGAATTAACTTCACAATATAAGCGTCAAATAAATAGACGCTTATACTGTATATATATATATGTGTATGTATATATATATATATATGATATTCCTTTATTGTCCCACATGGGGAAATTTCATATATATATATGTGTACATATATACACATACATTATATATATATATGTATATATACACATACATTATATATATATATATATATACACACATATATACACACATATATATATACATATATATATATATATATATATATATATATATATATATATATATATATATATATATATATATACACATATATATATATATATATATATACATATATATATATATATATATATATGTATATATATGTGTATATATATATATATATATATATATATATATATATTATAGATCTTTTTCAGCTAAATTTTTAGCCCTTAAAACGCTTGGACACTTTTGCCTCTTGTGCTTTCTTGTCCAAGACCACTGTGGTCCCGCTCCTTGTGCACGGTGCGCGTGGATCTATGACAGTACCGAGAGGGGCAGAGGGCAGGGAGGTGTGTGTGGCACAAAGAGACACGCTTTTATGAAAGGATTTGGTTTATTGAATGCAGCCGTGAGTCACGAACACAGGACAGGACAAAGGCTTTAGCACAGCGGGTACAGTGCAGTCCCGGGACTTTAGTGTCCCGCTTCTACCGGCTCCACGTGTACGGCTCCTCTGCAGAGCGCACGGAGAGCTTGAAGTGGCGGCGTAGAAAGCCCCCGTAGCGCTTGTCCCATTGTAGGTTGTGGAGTTTAGGTCGGATCCGCCTCATAAAGCCCCCGTAGCGCTTCTGGAGCTCTCCCGGTTCCTCGAAGTTCTCCTCTGGACTCTGCTCCGGGCTCTGGTCCAGATTTGGATCCAGAGCTTCCTGTGCACTATCTGTAGAAGTGCTCCTCCGGGTCTTGGGGCCAAACTTTCGTAGGAATCCGCCGTAGCGTTTGGTGAGCTCCAGGCCGCTCTGCTCCGCGTCAGCGTGTCTCTGCAGGCGCTTTAACAAATCCTCATAAGTGTGTTCGGCCACCGCCTTCAGCACGGCGTTGTCGCGCCACGGCTGGAACGCCTTGTTCTTGTTCCGGTCAATTCTCTTGATGAAGCCGCCGTAACGCTTGACCACCCGTGACTCTTGGTTCTCCTCTTCCGCCGCCGTGTCTTCGCTCCAGTCCGCCAGAGCGCGTCTCTCACGGCTCCAGTCTCCAGTCTGAGCGCAGTCACTCCGCTGCTCCGCGCACTCCGCACTGCACTGCGCACAAACACACATGCAGCATCTTTATTCACTTCTTTTCATCGGGGGACTCGGTTTGTCAGAGGGATTCTGCGGAGTCCTAATTAAGACAAGTTTACTGACAGCCGTTTGTGTAGACACGCAAAGTCTACAAGGAGAGCAGCATAGTATTAATGCCTTAAAAAGACACCTTTTGGTAGGATTTATCTGTTATTGTTGTTATTTACAATGCGATGTAACCAATACTTTATCTTATAATTTTAGATAAAGAGATCAGTCGGAATAATACAGCAAGGCGAGTCCAGGGTTTAGACTAAACTCCAAGTGAGTGACTCCTGACTCCGCTGTCAGTTTCACTCAGCCCCAATGTTTGTGCCTGTGCGTTAACAAACACATGTCCCCTTAGCCACGTAGTATTATTTAAAATACCGTGACATACAATACTTTACCCTAGTGTGTGAGTAGTGTGTGTGATCTTACCAGGTTGAAGGCAGTGCCAGGCATCAGCGCGCACTTCTCACACTGGGCCGAGCACAGAGCGCGCACAGAGGGCGGCAGACTCAACACTAGCGCCAGGACGAGCCACTCCATCATCTCTGGTTCCGGGCACACGCACCAAACCGGAGAGGCTTTTAGTGATGGACACCTGTTGCTGCGGAAAGAACTTCAACTCCGTCAGCTCAGTGCGTAAAGGCGCGTGCGCTCGTCAGGAGGGGAGCACTTTCAGTTGGCACAGGTTGAACAGACGTACCCGGGAGTTGAGCAGATTGTTCCCGTGTCTAGGACTCGTTAAGGTGCATCTACCGCACAAACCCTGGTCCGCCTCCAGCACTTGTGTCACGTCGTAAGTGCGTCTGTAGTTGCGCTTTTAAGGCGGGAGCCGCGTGCGTGTCGCTCTCAACAACCAATGAGTGTTCGTCACAAGTCCTTCTGAGCGCAGCAACGCCCACATACAAAATACAGACCCCGCTCCAGCCTCCAGTGCGTCACGAGCCGTGCCCGGGGCCTCGAAGTGGCCCGGGCCCAGGCGGAGGGTCAGTGCTACAGCTGCTGCGAGACCAGAGCGGCTTTATTTATGGTAGACGACGTCCTGAAATCTTTTGTAGACACTCGTGGATGTATTGTAGTGCATCAACTTGGATAACCAACCAAGGCTATATTATTAGAGTGTTATCAGATGCAGATCCTGTGCGAGCTCACAGTGACACTCAATCAACGCTCGAGCCCAAAGTGGTTCAGACTGGACTTTGGCCTACACTACACAGGTATGACCATGTCACATTACAAGAAACACTAGCCTCTTACTATTCCATGTAATCCCTCAGCCATCCAGGAGTAGTCCATGGCAATGGTAGTCACTGGGGATCTGCAGCCCGGTGGCCTGGCACGCATGCCAGGTTCCACGTGCTGCCGCAGTGTTGTGAGTTCTATTTCTATCCAAAGATTAGCTGAATGTCCTTCCTTCTTTCTACTAACAAATATTGTCTATTTAATAAAGCATCGAGCTTAAAATAAATGAATAAATAGCAACAGAACTATTTATACACATTGTTCTCCTACGCCCTATGTTTTCTAAATCACTTATTTTAAACAGAAGTAAAAAAAAAATGTACTTTTACAATTTTAATTCTACAGAGATAATACAGAGACTGAGATGGAGAGAACAAAGATATCCAAAGGGATTCTAGCGTGTCATCTGGCATAATTGTAATAATGATCCATAAATGGCTTTGTGTTTGCTGTCAATGTGTCCAAGGACCTTCACCGGTCACAAAATGTTTGCGTTGATCAAAGCACACACCACCCCCTCACTCTGCTCACTCTACCACTGCTGCTGTCCAAGGTCCTGGAGAAGGCTCGGCATGATAGCAGACGTCAAGTGGACTGGATCAATGCACAGGTGTCACTATACTATTTAAAATGCTCTGTCATCACAATGTTCACAATTTCATAATAGAGGTGACTGGTGACTATAACATTTTCAAAGATTAAGCAACATCAGATATAAATACAAATAATTTTCAATTCAATTCACTTGTAATGCCCAAAATCACAACAGCAGTTGCCTCGAGGGGCGAGAGTGAAAAACAGATTAAACAATTGTCATAGGGACTTGGTAATGTCAGAGAGTCGGCCAGGAAAAACTACCAAACCTCTTTGGGAAACAGTAGAAAACTGGAGGAGTTCCACAGTGTAGGAGAGATCCAACTTCCTCAGACGGACACGAGAGAGACAGTGGAGCTGGACCCACCAGAAGGAGAACCAGTTCTTCCAGGCAGATGAAGAACCATTCATATGTAGCAGAGACCGCTTCTTCCAGTGAGTCGAGGATCATCTGGGTCCACAGGTGATCGATGTGACTGTCCCACTCCCCGCGGGAAGTGGGAGAAGAAGAAGGAAAAGCAAAGAACAGATTGTAATTAATTATTAAATATTGTTTGATAGAATAAGTAGTCAGAAGCAAGTGCTCAAGCTGCCATACTTCCCCCAGCATAGTTGCTCCCAGGGCAGCGTAGCTGAAACTGTAGGTTCTTAAGTCTTTAACAAAAAATGTTAAATGAGCAACTATTTAGAATTTCCAGGTTGGAAATGTCAGTTGACAGTTTACATTTTCTTTGACATTTGAGCTTTACATCTGAAGGAAATTAAACATCTTGGGTTCAACATTTCTTTAAATATTTGTCGAGTAAAACCTAAACATCAAGGTTCTGTCTTCTTGTTTTTTTTCATAATCTTCTAATAAATGATTAATGTAAAGATACAGAGTACAAATCTTGATTCTTGACTTGAAAGAATGAATGGATGAATGAATGACTACAACAGGCTGTTTCTTTGGTTTGGGCTACACCTAAGTTGTGCTGGTTCATACAAAGCCACTTGCTGCCCTTTGGTCGACCACATCCTGCACCATGGTCACAGCGATACAGAGTAAAGCCCAGAGCAGGTTTAGCAGTATGTTTGTGAAGCGCGGAATAAAGCATGAACTAACTAATTGTGTTGCCATGGTTTCTGGAATCTGCAATCCCTCTTGATTGCCACATATGTCCTTGCTCTTATCGGTTTTAAAAGTGTGTGCTACATATCAGACTATTTAATAGTTCTGGCTGCAAACAATTTATTAAGTTTAAAAAATCAAACCAAACCTCAAAAGTATGAAAGGGCCCCCTCAATCCCACTTTGTTGGCTAAATCTGGTTTTGGCCATAAACTCAATTACAATCTTGAGGCTAAAGAATGTTAATTTTTTCTTCACTCTTTGTAATACAAAGACACTGAAAAATACTATTACACTGAAAACTATTAGCTTTTAGATCAGATGTCAGTTAAAGGAATAATGGAGGAGTTTTCACCGATTTGAGAACTCAAGCGGAGTGCGCACACTCCCCCCATGCGGAAGCAGAGAAAAGCCTCGCGGCTACACGTGCGTTTGTTTATTAGCGCGACGGATGGAATCGCATCTCTCGTCTCCGTAGATTTCCGTCTCTTCTGAGCCAGCTCGAACTGTCTTTCTCTGTCTTAATTTTGTCCCGTACACTGAGGGAACTATATTATGATAGATCCATGCGCTTAGACACAGGGAAACATGCTGCTCTCCTGGGGACGAGCCGACGAGGCTGCAGGTGAGCAGTGAGTGCGTTCTATGATTGATACGTGGCAGGACTAATCGGCTGTCCATGCCACGACGAAATGAGACTCAGATTTTAATAATTAAAAATATTTTATTTTATATTATGATCTGGTAACTTCCAAGGATGGCACAGGTGTTATCTGTTACGTTTCTCTGCCAACAGTTGCCTTAAAAATGTCAATTTCACCCATACAACCCAACAAAAATGGCATTGTTATTATCCTTTAAACATGCTTTTCAGTACCTTTTGATTTGGTGTGTCATGCTTTACTACAAAAATGTTATTAACAAACAAAATCATCTTTCGATCTCTGCCGTTTCCCACAGGGCTAAATGTGTAATCCTTTCTGTAAGCCAGTAGATGGCGCCAACACGTAACAGTAAAAGAAACATTTAAGTGGATTGCAAGCTGGCTCTCAGCACACAGTAGTACTGATTGTGATCAGATGGGAGAAATTGACTGCCACACCTCCATAGTCCAGTACTGACCTAATCAACACTATATAGATCTTTTTCATAGCCGCCCTACTAGCCCCCCAGTCCACCCAAGACAAGCACCTCATCACATTCAAGATTTCTTGCACTTGGTTAGCACATAAGAGATTTGGACATTCCATGTCAACCTTGGATCCATCCACACACCCAAACATTTTATTTCCTTAAAATGTTCTATTACTTGACCATACAGTTTAACTGCAACCTCAACCTGTCTTGCTTGATAGAACAGATCATTGCTTACCTCCTCCCATGTCAGATCCCCCAGTCCCAAATTACATTCGGCTGCTTGACTATGATTTGGGTTCTCTCTGATTTTGATTTCACCTCTATTTTTGAATTTATTACTGCAGTTATGAAAGTGACTAACCTTTTATTTTTTTCAAGTTAATCATAATTTCTTGATTGACATATATGTGGCGCCGCAGCCTTAATGCCGGTACATGTCGGCCTCGGTGAAACTGAGATAAACCCCAAAAAAGATTTTTTTTTTCAAATGTGTGATTTTTGTTTTTTTCCAGAATGTGCTAGTTGAAGTTGTGAATAAGCCCCTGTGTGCTTCAGATAACACTATTGGTTGTCTTAAACGTATACATTAAGCTGTTAAAAATGTGGAGTTTTCGGGTCTTTTTCCTGCTCTCCTGGGGGGCGTCACCTTTTTCTAGCCAACGTATTGTTTACATTTTCCACCAATCAACTGTGATCCGCATGGCAGCTGCGTGCTCCGTGTTTTCCTCTCATTACTCCAGACCGTCTTCAGAGCACAGTCTTCAGAGCTTACATTTCCTGGACTACATTGCAATGGAACTGTTTACTCAGGTACACTTTTACTTTACTACGAAATTATTGCTTTAACGCTGTGTTTTAAGGCGGTCTCGTGATCACTTTAGAATCTTACTTGTCTGCTCCGGTGGAGCTAATGCTAAGCTAACATGTTGCTTCAGTGCACTCTGCAATACGGGCTTAATGTGACTACTTGCTGTTATCACCATGTTATCGGGTTATTTTTCAGCGTGGGTTGACCCGTGGGTTGTGTGGGTCGTGCTTTGTGGCTGTTTTATGGTGCTAAACCGGCTGTTAGCCCCACAGCCCGGAGCTAAACGCAGCTATTCGGAGCTAAGTTGTAAGCTAAACTTTGCTATGTTATCGGGTTATTTTTCGGCGTTTTGTCTGTACAAATTATATACCTATGTAGTATTTCTTAACCCGTGGGTTGTGCTTTGTGTGTGTTTTTATGGTGTTTTGCGTTTTAGAAAATAAAAAATACCACCGATACCACTTCTGGTCACGTGGCTTACGTACGTCGCACGTCACGCACGCACTGCGTCACTCGAACCAATCACGCGTTTGCCTGGCCATTATCAGCTTCCTGTGTGTCTCTCTGTGCACTGTTGGGAGAGACGACAGGACGGCTGAACCAGGTAAGCTTTGCGACTAAAACAACCGTTTTTGATCACTTTAATGTGCGCCGGTTTTAAACTCGAGTGTATGTTCATGTTTTGGTGTGCTGTTCTGCAAGTGTTTTGCTTTTACGAGCCGTGTTACCTCAATTGAGCTAGCTAGCCCCGCTAGCCGAGGGCAGATGTCCCAATATCTCCACGTTTTGCATCTTAAATACACCGTTAACGTCACTGTGTGAACTGTTATCTGTGAAGCGTGTTATTCCCATATTATTGTTAACCCTAAACCTTTTTTTCCCCTTTTCAGAATTGGCAAAGACACCCTGACTGACATAATCAAAAACTATGACGAAAATGGAGCAACACCACGGTTGAGGAAGAAGCGCGCACAGCCACAGCCACGTTCACGCAGGTTCATCAGCCATGAAGTCATCCACACCGTTGTAGAGTTTATCAAAAACTATGCAGAAGTCCATTCCATAATGCTACCTGGTCGACATCCTGGCCATAAGGACTGGCATGTGAAGTTGCTCCCAACCCATGTGACTAAGGTCTCTACGTGAAGTCTGCTAAGGAGCTTGGTAAGTGTAAAACATTATTTTGGTGATTTTCATGTTTTAATGATTAGAGTATAATTAACCATAAGCAACATCTGTTTTTCAGGTGAGCCTGCAGTTTGTAAATCAAGCTTCAGATCACTGTGGAAACAGCTTCTCCCACACAGAAGCTGCAGGCCATGCACAGATCTCTACAACAGAATCTAATGTGCTGTCTTTCGGACCCTCACCGCCAGCAAGCAAAGACATCAGGATGCATTACAGCTTTGACTTTGCACAGCAGGTACTAATAATAGTGCAAATGCAGAATAGCAATTATAGAGACATATACGTCTTAATCAAATGTCATATGTATTAATCTAATCTCCTTTCTCTCTCTCTCTGTCTACTACAGATACACTTTCCGTCCAACCCTCTGCAGCCGGGGCCAAGCTTCACTACACAATGGACATCCACTTCCTCATTGCTGGCCACACCAAATTCTCCCCTGATTGCGGCTATGGACTTATCAAGCGAGCAAACATGAAGACCAGGGTTGACACTTTGGAAGACATCGCTGAGGTTAGTTTATATTATTTGACTACTGTAATGTGTAAACATTAGCCTGGCAAAACTTCAGTTCTGCTCTCTGCTTAAGATATGTTTCTTCTGTTCTCATTTTTTTTACATTGTCGCCCTTGTCATCAGGTAGTGGAAAACAGCTCTCCTGAGTCTCACCTCAATATCCCACAGCTTGTTGGAACGGCGGATGGCAAAGTGTTTGTCAAGAACTTCGACTGGCAGAAGCATCTGAGTCCCTTCTTCAGACGGCTTCCAAAGATCAAGAGTTATCAGCACTTCAGGTATTTATATTGAAACTCTCACATTGTGAAAAAAAAAATAGTTAATGAGTGTTATGTGAAATAGTTAGCCATTTCTTAAATGTCCTGTTATTTGTTTACAGCTTTGATGCCAAGAGACCAGGTGTGGTGCTTGCGAAAAGTCACTGTGAAGCAGAACCAGTGGAATTTCAGCTACTACGCAATTCAGCGGTTCTGCCTCCGGTTGACAATCTCCATGTCCTGGTCCCACCTGGACTGAACTTTGACAGGCAGACCTATCTGCATGAAAAAATCAGGCCTTTCTGTGCTGACGAGGCAAAAGACATCACATGCCCAGCGCCGAGAATCACAGCACAGAAGAATGTACAGACGAAGAAGAGGATGAGGATGTGATCTCTGATGTAATTGGACTCTGGTGGTGTACATATCATATCTATTATCTCATATCTCATACATTCAAAGCCATGGACCCGTTGCAGTTCGTATACCTGGCCCTGGCATCTGTTTATAAGAGTTCTTCTATTAAGAGTGTTTTTTAAACTTCCTATAAGTTATCTGTCCTTTCCCCCTGTTCAGTGTGTTGCACTGAATCACCTGTGAATTATGTTTATCGACAAATGCAATGAACCCTATTCTGATTCTTTGATTCTATTCAGGGCCTTTTGTAATCCAAGTATTTCCATTTTAACATAGTAACTTCTAATTCTGATTCAAGTCCAGTTACCATCAATAACAACACTCCTCTTGAGTCTTCAGTGACAGCTGTAGGGGGAAGGTGGTGTCAGTGTGACGGGGGAGGGCTTATCTCAATGAGATGCAAATGAGCCCCCCTGTGACTCTGGGCTCACGCCGGTGAGAAACTTTGAGCCCCGTTTTCTCAGTGAATGGGTTTGAGAGTTGTATACATTCAAATGACCACAACTTACTCAAATATTATCAGATCTACATGAGTGAGACATCATTGGAAAGCTTTGAATTCACACTTTCAGAATCTGTGAATAACTCAATGTCTCCGGGTAGACATGTAACTGGTTTAGCCACGGTCAGACACATATGTATAGGCTTGTTCAGACATCTCCTTTGTCTCTCTCAAAACAAAACCACTGCACAGATGTTACCTCCACTGTAACTCACCACACACTGAGGCAGAGCTGAAGAGCTCGCCTTTAAACCCCCGTTGGCCCCTCCCACATTACAAACGGACATATGAAAAACAATTTTAGGTTTATTCTTGGCTTGGGAAGTTCGACAACTCTTGACAACCCTTGACAACCCGTGAGAACTGGGCATAAAAGAAAAATACAATAAATACAATGAAACACATTTACACTTTACATACATTCATCAAATTGCACAATAAAGTTACACAAACCTCGTGAGCTGACATCCACGAGGGGCTAATTACTTGGTTTGGGCCTTGATTTGACTTCTTTTATATTCTTAGTTGTTCTTTGATTGTTTTTCAGCTATTTCTTTGACAATTTTCTTTACTCACGCTCAAGATCGGTGTAGCGTGGCAGCATCGCGCAGCAGTCTAAGTGCGTCTCTAAATTAGGTCCGGGTGGAAACTTAATTTTACGTTATTTGGTTCCGCATTAAATTTCACCACTAGATGGCAGAAGAACAAAGGCTAAACGAGCACAAACACTTTTATAACAAATAGGAAGGACTGTTACAATATGGACGAAACAAAGATAATTGTCTATGCTCACATGACCACCTAAGCCTGCGTGACTGACGCGTTCAAACCCAAACGCGGATGTGTCCGGTTTTGCCCAGAACGTACAATGGGAGGAGAGTGAGGAGACCGCAGTGCGCAGGTACGTGGATGTGTGGATCTGGCGTGTTTGGTATTGCCAAACTGACGCTTCTAAGTGTGCACTCTTAGATGTGGCAAACGCGCTGTCGGAAGTGTGGTAAACAGGGTTAAAAATGTGTATTTGCAATTACTTGATTTGTCGTTGCGCACACAACAGGGAAACGCAGGGACCACGCAGTTAGGGACCGAGCCGCTCCGTCACAGTAGCTTCTGCATATGTGACTTTCTGCTAAATCCTCACCTGCTAGATCTCCCTTTGCCTTTTTAACTCCTCACAGCCCCGATAGGCTGCACTGTGATCCTCTCCACAGTTAAAACATTGAGGGTTCTCTCGCCCACATTCAGAATATTCATGATCCTCCCTACATCTAGTGCATCTACGTTGTTCTTTACACACCTTTGCTGTACAGCCAAACCTCTGACATTTGTAGCACTGAACCGGACCAAATACATACTCTCGAACACTATAGCTTAGAAAGCCCAAAGATACCTTCTTTGGCAAAATTACCTCCTTAAAATCCAACAAAACACCCTCACTGTCTCTCCTTACTCCATCCCGGGTTGTCTGTAGAGGTTTAGCCCCTCTCACCTTTCCCCCTTGTAGGTTTGCCTTGACTTCCTCCATTGTCATTTCAGAAGGAACTCCCTATATAACCCTTTTAATCCACCAACTACCCACCTCTCCTACATAACTGGCACTCACTACCTCACGTTTCTCTATTGACTTCAGCCCATATACACGTTCCCTCTGCGCTCTGTCACAATCAACAAGTTTCCATCTCTCAAAACCTTTGCCAATAAGATATCTCCTACATTACTTCTTAGCACTGTTGTCAGCCTGACCGGGTTCATAGTCGCCATCCCTCCCTGTTCTGCAAATCTCAGGATAACCTTATATTCAAGTGTCCCAGAGTGGATCCCCACTTTCTCCCTCAGGTTTGTTAGTTCTATGTAAGTTCTTTGCACTGCTCCCTACATCAAGGCCTCTATTATCTCTCCTCTTCTTTCCCTGATTGCTACCCTGACTTATCTCCATAATTCGTCCACTATCACTTGAATCACCCTCTCCCTCCTCTGGTTCATTCACAACACAGTCGCACCTACTTGCCATAGGTTCTGTAACAGCAGTCATGATGCTCCTCTTTCCTTTTCTCTTCATCTTGGCAGATCCTCGACTTGTACCTCCAGCGACATTTGGTAGTTTATCATTAGGATCATCTGCAGAGTCTCCAGGCAGCCTGAGCACCTTAAGAAGGTTCCGGGGCAGAACATGTTTGGAGAATAGGAGGGGTGTTTTGAGAATTAACAGTTTTAATATGTAACGTGAGGATCAAAATGTGCACAGTAAATTAAATAAAGAATATGTCTTGTATTAAAATTGAGGATTTGTATTGGCACTGTTTTTACAGTTAGCTTTTACTTTTGTTGTTAAGATAAAGATTATGAATTTACCTTGTCGTAAGATTGAGATGGTCCAGATTAGCCCAGTGACCTATAATCTCATCTGCCTGAAGAGTGGGTCCAGCTCGACTCCGACGGTCCCTCATCTGCCTGAAGAGTGGGTCCAGCTCGACTCCGACGGTCCCTCATCTGCTTGAAGAGTGGGTCCAGCTCGACTCCGACGGTCCCTCATCTGCCTGAAGAGTGGGTCCAGCTCGACTCAGACGGTCCCTCATCTGCCTGAAGAGTGGGTCCAGCTCGACTCAGTCGGTCCCTCATCTGCCTGAAGAGTGGGTCCATGTTCCAGTCTCCCTCGTGTCCGTCTGTCCGTCTGTGAGAGTCGGATCTCTCCTTCACTGGAACTCCTCCAGGTTTCTACGCTTTTTTCCCAAAGAGGTTTTTTTTGTAGTTTTTCCTGGCCGAGAAGGAGAGTCTAAGGACAGAGGACCCTGGGACATCGTCCCTCGCCACCACAGACATTGTCTGACTCCATCGCCACCACAGACATTGTTGATTCATTTCTTCCTGTGGCCCTCAGAGGCGACTGTTGTTGTGATTTTGGGCATTACAAAAATAAATTGATTTGATTTGATATAAAAGGTGCCTGGTTGCAGTTACCCGCATGCCACTGGTTGGGTAGGAGGCTGGTTCAGCCTGTTGTTCTCTCCCATCTCTCGCTGGTTACTGCTACCAAATTCAACTTTTCTCTCTGAGATTTACGCGTTACACATCTACTCACACTGCAAATAACAGAATATCGGACAATATAGTGGCATGTAAACTACCACCTTTCGCAAGATTCTCGAACTGTGACATTTGGAGCAGAACTTTGCCTACTTTGGAACTGACTAGTCAAAAAATCTGAATTTAAACTGTAAATCATTTTGGGGTTAATTGTTTGTATTGTTTGTAATTCACAATATATGGTACCAACACCTAATCAAACTCTGCTTTTGTGTGTTTACTGTCCAACACCCTCCAGTAGTCGAATTGAGGTCTTCAATTTTCCCTGTACTTAGTAACAAACTAATGAACTAATAACCTGTCACACAGCCTCCATACCTATTTAAGAGTTTGAACAATAATATTAGGTTGGTATAACATCAAAATGCTTGCATTTTTCCAATTTTACAGTAAAAAGTACAACTTTTTGTTGTTTGGACCAACTTAGCAGGAAGCCAGCTGGCCAACAGAAATTGGTCTGAGGACCGCATTTGGCCCCCTGGGCCCTACTTGGGTCTGCATCATTGGAACTTGTCTCAGCTCTGCTTTGTCCTCTCCAAAACCGCCAAGGTTGCTATCCGGGTGATAGTTTTTTATGGAAGGATTCAAAGGCTGATTTAATTTGGTATTGTTTGGTTGAGATTGTATTACTTTGTCTGTCCCGTAATTTAAAAATTGTTCCCTCTAAACAGTCTTTGTTTAGTAAAGAGCATTTTCTGAACTATTTCCTGTGAGGTCAGGTCATCAATCCCTCCTATCTTTTTAACTTCCTGTAGCCCTTGAGGACTCCCCTTTCTGTCATGATCCACTTCCAGCAATTTTATATTTATCTTGCATATCAGGTAGCTCTTTCCTCCATTGTTTCTTCCGTTCCAAGGCTATGAGTTTAATTAAGCATCCCAGAGGATGAGCGGGGACATTTCCCCATCATTCAATTCAATATATTTTTGTAACGCCCAAAATCACAACAGCAGTTGCCTCGAGGGGCGACAGTGAAAAACAGATTAAACAATTGTCATAGAGACTTGGCAATGTCCCAGCATACCGTGTCCTTAGACAAATGTCCCAAGTTTCCCTGTCCTTAGATCCTACTTATCGGCCAGGAAAACTACCAAACCTCTTTGGGAAAAAGTAGAAACCTCGAAGAGTTCCACAGTGAAGGAAAGATCCAAATCAAATCAAATCAAATCAATTTATTTTCAAATCCCTCGGATGGACAGGTGGACATGCTTCAATTTGCAGATGCAGATTTACAGTAGAGCTGGACTGACTTAGGAGGACAACCAGTTCTTCCAGTCAGATGAAGAACCGTTCATATGGAGTAGAGACTGTTTCTTTGGGTAGTTGAGAAGCATCTGGTCCCACAGATCATCGATGTGCCTGTTCCACTCCCTGATGGGAAGTTGGAGAAGAAGAAGGAAAAGCAATGAACAGATTACAAGTGAAATTATATATATATATATATATATATATATATATATATATATATATATAATACAGACCAGAAGTTTGGACACACACTGCAGAGTGAAGGCAAAAGGGCCTAAAGTGCTAAGCATCTCTGGAACTCCTTCAAGACTGATGGAAGACTATTTCAGGTTTGAAGCTCATCAAGAGAATGCCAAGAATGTGTGAAGCAGTAATCAAAGCTAAAGGTGGCTACTTTGAAGAACCTAGAATACAAGACATATTTTCAGTTGTTTCACACTTTTTCACACACGTGTTCATTCAAAGTTTTGATGCCTTCACTGTGAATCTACAATTTTCATAGTCATGAAAATAAAGAAAACTCTTTGAAGTGTGTCAAAAAATTTTGGTCTGTACCGTATATAAAAAAATCTCAAACTCTCACCTCACCCTCTGCGGGTGGTCCCCTTTCAAGCTCGGGTCATCGCGGCCTGCTAGCTTGAGGGTTCTGCGCAGTATCTTTGCTGTTCCTAGCGCTGCACTTTTCTGGACCGAGATTTCGGATGTCTTTCCTGGGATCTGCTCAAGCCATTCTTCCAGTTTGGGGGTCACTGCCCCAAGTGCTCCGATCACTACGGGCATCACCGATACCTTCACGCTCCAGGCCTTTTCCAGCTCCTCTCTGAGGCCTTGTTATTTCTCTAGTTTCTCATGTTCCTTATTCCGGATATTTCCATCCCATGTACTGCAATGTCCACCACCACGGCTTTCCTCTGATCCTTGTCAACCACCACTATGTCTTGTTGGTTTGCCTTTACCATTCGGTCTGTCTGTATCTGGAAGTCCCAGAGGACCTTCGGTCGTTCTCCACCACCTTTGGAGGTGTTTCCTATTTTGTCCTTGGGGTCTCCAGCCCGTACTCTGCACAGATGTTTCTGTACACTATGCCAGCCACCTGGTTATGGCGCTCCATGTATGCTGTCCCTGCTCACTAGTCCTCGGCCTCCTTCCTTACGGCTTGTGTACAGTCTCAGGGTGCTGGATTTGGGATGGAACCCTCCGTGCATGGTCAGGAGCTTTCGTGTCTTAAAATCTGTGGTCTGTATCTCCTCCTTTGGCCACCTGATTATTCCTGCAGGGTATCTGATCACTGGCAGGGCGTAGCTTTTTATTGCTCGGGACTCGTTCTTACCATTGAGCTGGCTTCTGAGGACTTGCCTCACTTGTTGTAGGTATTTGGCCGTAGCCGCTTTCCCGGTTACCTCTTCGAGGTTGCCATTTGCCTGTGGGATTCCCAAGTACTTAATTGAACCTTGTCCTCAATGTCTGCTATCATTCCGTCTGAGAGTGAGACCCCCTCTGTGTGGACTATCTTCCCTCTCTTAGTCACCATCCGCCGTCACTTCTCTAGTCCAAATGACATTCCGATATCTGAGCTGTAGATCTTGGTGGTGTGAATCAGGGAGTCAATTTCACGCTTGCTCTTAGCATACAGCTTGATGTCATCCGTGTAGTGGAGGTGACTGATGGTGGCCCCATTCCTGAGTCGGTATCCATAGCCAGTCTTATTGATTATTTGGCTCAGGGGGTTCAGACCTATGCAGAACAGCAGTGGGGATAGTACATCTCCTTGGTATATGCCACATTTGACGGACACTTGTGCAAGTGCCTTGCCATTGGCCTCAAGGGTGGTTTTCCACAGCTTCATCGAGTTCTCTATGAAGGCTCTTAGGGCCCTGTTGATGTTGTATAACTCCAAGCATTCAATGATCCAAATATGTGGCATTGAGTCGTAGGCTTTCTTGTATCTCAATCCAGGCAGTGCTCAGGTTGGTGTGTCGGGTTCTACAGTCTCGTGCGACTGTTCTGTCTACCAGGAGCTGGTGTTTCGCACCTCTGGTATTTTTCAGGATGCCTTTCTGAGCAGTGCTCATGTATTGATCCATATGTCCACTTATCTTAGCCACCATTATGCCAGACAGAAGCTTCCATGTTGTGGAGAGACAGTTTATTGGTCGATAGTTGGACGGGACTGTACCCTTTGAGGGATCCTTCTGGATCAGGATCGTAAGGCCTTCGGTTAGCCATTTAGGGTGCGTTCCATCTCTTAGCAATGTGTTTATTTGGGCTGCTAGGCGCTTGTGAAGTGAGTTGAGTTTCTTGAGCCAGTATGCATATATCATGTCAGGGCCCGGTGCTGTCCAGTTTTTCATACCTGAGACTCTTTCCTGTATGTCTGCCGCAGTGATGGTAATTGGATTCTGCTCAGGGATGTTGCTGTGGTTCTCTTTCAGAGCCATCAGCCACTGTGCCTCTCGGTTGTGGGATGCCTCTCTTTCCCATATGCCTTTCCTGTACTGTTCAGTTTCCAGCCTTGGTGCGTCTGCTCTGCTGTTATTACCCTGCCATTGAGCGTACACTTTCGCCGGTTGAGACAAGAACAACATATTTATTCTCCTGGCTTCATTCTCTCTCGTGTACCTCTTTAGGCTGCTGGCTAAGGCTTGGAGCCTTTGGTTGTGAAGGAATTAATAAGCATTTAATATTGTAATGCATTAATATACCTATCATTGTTATTGCAGACTGGACACACACACACACACACACACACACACTGCACATTCTTTGCTCTGTCTGGTTGTGTCTGTCTCTGCTCCCCCAGCTTCTCTGTCTGGGTCAAGGGTCGAATCTCACGACCATATTAGGATGTCCTGGAAGGTACAGCCTTTTCTGGTACCAAGAGGTGCCAGAAAAGATCCACCTTCTTATGAATATTCATATTCTTTGTCCTGTGTGTGAGAAGCCCCCAGATGAGGACCACAGATGTCTGATGGGAACTTGAGGGACATGACATGCGTTTTAATCTGTTAGTTTTGTAATCGTAGGGAATAAATACTTTTATTATAACGACCAGAATCTTGTCTTGTTATTCTCAGTAATGTAGAACCAACAGTTGGCAGTTTTGAGAGCATCTGGTTGTACCTCTTGGGTACTTGCTTTCGCATTGCACCTTTCTGGGCCTCAGACAGTTGGCTCACCTCTCTCCGAGCTGTCTTGATTTTAGCCTCCAACCTTCTATTCCATGGTGGTTATTTCATCTCATGGTTGTTCTAGCGATAGCCGTGTGTCTCAAGGATCACTGCTGCTGAGTTGTATATCAGCTGATATATATAAAAAAAAAAAACTTTCTCACCCTCCGTGGGTGGTCTCTAATTATCCCCCTTTCAAGCTCGGGTCCTCTACCAGAGGCCTGGGAGCTTGAGGGTTCTGCGCAGTATCTTTGCTGTTCCTAGCACTGCACTTTTCTGGGATCTGCTCAAGCCATTCCTCCAGTTTGGGGGTCACTGCCCAAAGTGCTCCGATCACTACGGGCACCACCGATACCTTCACGCTCCAGGCCTTCTCCAGCTCCTCTCTGAGACCTTGGTATTTCTTTAGTTTCTAATGTTTTTTCAGGATGTTACATTACCATGGTACTGCAATGTCCAACCACCACGGCTTTCCTCTGCACCTTGTCGACTACCACTATGTCCGGTTGGTCCGCCATTACTATTCCGTCTGTCTGTATCTGGAAGCCTTGGCTCAGTTGTTCAGATGGTCTCAGGCTCCCTTGGGTCTTGTCTGGTCTTTCCCCGCCACACGAGGCTCCCGCCGCGCTTTGCCCGGGCTTACCGTGCTGCTTGGAATACTTACTTTTCGTCCCCGACTTTGGGATTTACCTCGCGCCTTGCCTGCAGCGTCTGTGGCAGCGGTGAAAGGCGCCGGTTTAGATGCGCTTTCTGGCTCTGACCCGTGATGGAAACGCTGATTCCGGTGTTCGCCGGAATCAGCTGTGGATATTCCGGTGCAACACCAGGGCAGAGAGCGGATTCCATCAGCCACATCGGTGAGCAGCAGCACGCAGGGGCACTTTAGAGAATGCTATTATCGGACTAGTAATTTGCAGTTTCGAACTAATACAGTAAGGAACCTCGTCAACATTGTATTTCACATAATTTCATGAGAAATATTCCAGTTGATCACGCACTATTCAGAAAGTCTGTCGATGTCCAGTCGCCATCTCATTCTCGTATCCTCGTCATCATTCTCATCCACTCTATTTTCATCTTCCGACGAGGCGTCAGGCTCAAATATATGAGACAGCAGTTGCTGGACCTGTTCTTCAACTGGATGCTGTTCATCATCCGTTGAAATCCGCTCACTTGACGAGGATTCACTCACTGTCCACTTCATTGTAAATATCCTCAGTGCTGGCTAGAAAATGTCCCGGTGTGATGTCACATTTCCAGGTTAGGTGAAGGCAAAAAGACGGCAGCAGCAAAAGAGCGTAATTCTTTTAAATAATATTTTTTTTATCAATAGTATCTGAATATATTGAGACTTGTATGCTAACGGCCAACGAGAGCTTGAAAGCATAATTACAAAAAACTTTGTAGCCCATCTTTAATGCTTAGCGTTAGCATTATCCAGGTAATAAACTAAACAAAAAAACACTCCTCTTTGTTGTGTTTGCAGTCAAGTTAACGGAGCGCGGAATTTGACACATCAGATTAATGTCTCATTGGTTCGGATTGATACAAAATCAGCTGCTTTCACGTCATCACGAATATAGTTTTTATTCATCCCAAAGTGACGTAGACCTATTTTCCTCGAAATGTGATTGGCTAAAGATTCCCATTGCTTTTCTTTCTTTCTCTCTCTGCATGTCAATGTGCCCATTACTCACAGTGAAATTCAGACTGTTGGAGAGGATGTGGCAGCAGGAGGCAAATCACTATCATGTGTTTTGAGATTGTCCTGTTGTTCACAAGTTTTGGACTGAGATCAACAAAGCCTCACAGGCAATTTATGACCTCACCATCCCAATGGATTTCAGAACTCTGTGTTTGGGCCTCAGGATTCCTGCCATGGACACAACCAGCAGTTATCTCCTAGCAGCGGCAAGACCCTCACAGAAAAATGGATGACACAAAATGCACCAATGTTAAAGGACTGGACTAACATTATAATGGACATAAGTAAAATGGGAAGAATTACATTTAGACTCAAATTGAAAATGGACAAATTTGACGGGCTTCAGACAAAATGGGATGTGTTTCTTTTAGGGGTTTTGATGTATTCACTGCTTTTATTTTGTGTCTGATCTCTCTCTAGTCGTGTTTCTCTTTCTCTGTGTTTGTTTTTATATGTTCTTTAATTTAAAAAATAAAAACATTGAGCAGACAGAGTGTCCTGCAGGGGGTGAGACTCATGGTACATCATAGATGTGAGTTTAGCCAGGACCCTTCTGTCCCCCAACTCCTGCACCGAGTCCAGAGCACGGCCCAGAAAAATACATCTCGTAAATCAATACATAATGTAGGGTTGATTGATATCTGGAGAGAGATGAATCCTAATGTTTACCAGTGTACACATTTTTCCAACCCACATTAGATCTATTCTAGAATAGACTACTTTTTTTTAATTTTCAACAAAGATAGGTCCAAAGTTACAGAGGCAGACATATATTATAATAGACCTTATGCTCCTATTTACATCACTGTAGATCTCAAACAGGGAAAAAAACGCACACCTCCTTTGCTCCCAATCAGCGCACATCCTGCCCCATTTAAACCCTCATGTAGCTGGTTCGGCCACTTTAGACCGTGCTGTGACCCATCACCTCCCCTTCTCCTCCTCTGCATCCTCACATTGTCCCTATCATCATCTCTACCCACTCCTCATAACTACCAGTCTCTGGGCCAGGGCCCAGAGACTGGTGGTGGGGGGAGACATCTACGGGGGGAGACATCTACATACAATTAGATTATGGATAAGATAAGATAAGATAATCCTTTATTGTCCCACATGGGGAAATTTCATTGGTGCAACGCAGGAAGATACAGAGGCAGATACAGAAGAAAAGAACAGATCAAGTCTGAAAAACACTTTCAGTAGAAGATCTCCTATAAACAAAAACTCCCATAGACAAATAAATAAATAAATACATAAATACCATTGCATGTGATCACGACAGTAATTGCACATGAATATGTGTCACGACAGCACATAGATTGCACATGAATTTCACAGTAATTGCACATGAATCACAACAGTAATTGCACATATGACGGAATTGCACATGGTTAGGTCAGTATTGCGACTGTTCAGGACTAACAGTGTTTGTTATAAAGTCTGACAGCAGCAGGAAGGAAAGACCTACGAAACCTCTCCCTCCCACAGCGAGGGTGGATCAGTCTCTCACTGAAGCTGCTCTCCAGAGCGGACAGAGTGTCCTGCAGGGGGTGACACTCATGGTCCAGCATAGATGTGAATCTAGCCAGGACCCTTCTGTCCCCCACCTCCTGCACCGAGTCCAGAGCACAGCCCAGGACAGAGCTGGACTTCAACTCACTCCAAAAGACCCGAGTCTCCTCAGGAGGTAGAGCCGACTCTGGCTCTTCCTGTACAGTGCGTCTGTGTTATGAGTCCAGTCCAGTTTGTGGTTCAGATGAACACCCAGGTACTTGTATGAGTCCACTCCATCAATGTCCCGTACCTGGATGTTCACTGGTGAGGGGGGCAGTGGGGTGGCGTCTGCGGAAATCCACCACCATCTTCTTGGTCTTCCCCGCGTTGATGAGGAGGTGGTTCCGCTGACACCAGTCCACAAAGTCCTGCGCCAGTCCCCTGTACTCCGCATCATCGTCGTCCGTGATGAGTCCGATGATAGCAGAGTCATCAGAGAACTTCTGCAGGACACAGCTGTCCGTGTCGTGTCTGAAGTCTGCAGTGTAAAGGGTGAAGAGAAAGGGCGCGAGGACAGTGCCCTGGGGCGCCCCCACACTGCAGGTGACACAGTCCCACCCAAATTAACCCACCTCTTAGTACCATCATTATGATGCCATAGCTCTAGACACTATACATTTAGAAACGCAGTTTGACTAGGCGTTGCGTCACCTTGAAATCAACATTTCTATTCAGAGGATTGCAGGGGAAGAGTACAATACAGTACAGTTCAACTAAGTTTCCCTATTTTTCTTCACCTTTTCATTGTGCAGCTCTGTTGTCCTGTGCGCTCCGTCGTTGCCCTGTGCGCTCCGTCGTTGCCCCGCACGCTCCGTCGTTGCCCTGCGCGCGTGTTTGTTGAGCTGTAGATCCACTCGTCCCCAAAAGTTTTCCAAAGCAACATTGCTTGTAAATACCCAGCCGTACTTTGGAGTCTCGTTGACCAAATCGATGACTTACAAATCGGCATTTCCAGCAGTACAATTGCAGAGCTTCTCGGAGCCTGTGAGCCATTGATAGCGTTCGTAGTTGGAACTTTGAAACTGTCAAACGAACCCGCCTGTGACACGCTTTGTAGCGTCGGCTCTGCCTCTGCTTACAATGTCTAACTTTTCTTGAAAAGTTTGTCTTGAGAAAGGTGTTATGATTATATTCTCAACCAAATCTATATATTTTCCTCCTTCTGCCATTGTGGGTTGAAAAAACAGCTTAGTAGTACGTGAATTAAGTTTATCAAATTCAGTTTCCTCATTCTGCATAGAGGTTCTGCATAGACCCATAGGACCCGCCTCTCAATATTGGTAATCCAATCAAAAGACGTGCAGGTGTGGCACCTGCACGTCACAATAGCACAATAGCATACAATAGCCAACTCTAAAGCTGATTGATTGACACATCCTTTTCATTTCCATTCACTTTGATTCTGAAGGCCTGAGGGCAGATTTCAGACCCCTGGCAATACATGATGGCTGAATATGATTGGATAAAAGATCTACCATAAAGACCAGCCCTCCAAATCTCAATCTGGGGCTGGAAGCAGTGCAACCAAGAGGAAAGCCATGAAATGAAGACTCTGGGGAATCATTTAATACATATTTGTGGGAAAATATATATTTTTTAAAATCATATTCTGATTGTGTTTAGGCCAGCAGAGACGGCCCACCACTGTGTCTGAGCAAACACACAAACTCACTGAGCGGCCCCTTGGACCTCTTTGAGCAACATCAAACATGTGCAAAAATTATAAAATTGGGCTAATTTCATGTACTTTGGTGTGTGTTTTATTTTATTTTTTGTAATTTATTTTATATAGTCCATAGTATGAAATCCTCCTATATAATTTCAGCTTGTTTCAATATGTTTGTTATTTAAAAAAAGAGCTGACTATTGGTTTATGTGGATTTAAAAAAAAAAATCTTGATCAGCACCCATTTTATTTGGTACAGCATGTAACCAAGTACTTTTGAGGCAATAAAAAACCCTTTTACTAGATAAATAAAAGATGAAGTTGAGTTTATATCATACTGTGGAACCTTCTAGGCAAATCAAGAACACTTTTATGAGAAAAGGACCCTCAACTAGAACTATGTATATTGTGCACCTTTAAACATCAAACTGCCTTACCTGAGGAGCCTAATGTTTTGTGGGCATATAGCCATACTCTCTGTGACCCATTTGTGGCCCCTCACCCAGTGTTTGGCCAATGGGCCATAGCCCTCAAATACTAGGCATATTTGAAGCTGTTCTCGCCTAAATTCTCCTCGAGGTTTCTACTTTTTCCCGAAGAGGTTTGGTAGTTTTTCCTGGCCAAGAAGTAGGGTCTAAGGATAGGGGAACTTGGGACATTTGTCTAAGGACACGGGATGCTGGGACATTGCCAAGTCTCTATGAACATTGTTTATTGTAATCTGTTTTTTCACTGTCGCCCCTCGAGTCAACAATGCACCGATTCGCTGGGTGGCCCGAAAACGTATTTAGGCCGTGTAGAACTTATTTTCTCTCAAGGTCTGCAGCCCTAAGTTCACTGATACAACTGGAAGAAGGATTATGTGGAATGGCGGCGCCCAGACAGGCTTCTGGAATAAGGTGAATAGGTACTTAAAAATATGTCGGTGTAATCCCTCATTCGTCCAGGCGTGTTCCATAGTAGAAAAAGCTTCAGTTGTAGTCATCTGGACTCAGTTTGAAAAAATAGACGTTTCGACTCTCATCCAAGAGTCATTGTCAATAAAAGAATTTAGATCGAGAACTCCGATATTAATACTGTTCTGTGGTAAGACCCATCCATTGGGAGGAGCCTTCCTGAAGTAGAAAGAGTTGTTTGTTTCAACAGAAACTTCCCCCTTGTATCTACCGGGCTAGCCTATTCAGAATCTTAATGGGCTATTAGAATCCTCTTTGTCTTTGTGAGACCCTGGCTCAACCACCCTGAGTACCTGATTAGCATCTAAATGTCCTGGTCCTCTACCTTTCCAGGGGTTCAGTAACCCATTATAAATAACAGGAAGATTAAACCTTAGCCCTCCATTTCTGTTTAAAGAAGGTCTTTCTTTTTTAACAAAAATAGCTTCCTTGACTCCTCTTTCAAACCATCTTTTCTCCCTGCTTAAAACCTTCACCTCACCGTCTTCAAACGAGTGATTAGAGGCTTCAAGATGGAGATGCACGGCACTCTGAGGTCCTGAACTTGTATTTCTTCTGTGCTGATAAAGCCTCTTGTGTAGAGGCTGTTTTGTCTCACCTATGTAACGTTCTTTACAGCTTTCTTCACTGCATTGGATCGAATAAACTACATTGCTCTGTTTTTGAGTCGGCAACTTGTCCTTAGGGTGAACCAGTTTTTGTCTTAAAGTGTTTCCTGGTTTAAAATAAACAGGGACTTCGTGTTGTCTAAAAATTCTCTGCAGTTTTTCCGACAGGCCAGACACATAAGGGATAGAAACACCCTTCCTTCTCTGTTAAGTTTCCCTTTTGTCCTGCTTCTTGGTTCTCTTCACTCTGTTGAGAGCCCAAGCGGGGTAACCACAGGCTGAGAGGGCATTTCGGACATGTTTTTCCTCCATTTCTGTTTAAAGACCTTCTTTAAACAGAAATGGAGGGCTAAGGTTTAATCTTCCTGTTATTTATAATGGGTTACTGAACCCCTGGAAAGGTAGAGGACCAGGACATTTAGATGCTAATCAGGTACTCAGGGTGGTTGAGCCAGGGTCTCACAAAGACAAAGAGGATTCTAATAGCCCATTAAGATTCTGAATAGGCTAGCTCGGTAGATACAAGGGGGAAGTTTCTGTTGAAACAAACAACTCTTTCTACTTCAGGAAGGCTCCTCCCAATGGGTGGGTCTTACCACAGAACAGTATTAATATCGGAGTTCTCGATCTAAATTCTTTTATTGACAATGACTCTTGGATGAGAGTCGAAACGTCTATTTTTTCAAACTGAGTCCAGATGACTACAACTGAAGCTTTTTCTACTATACTTAAAAATAAGCAGTTATTATGACTAAGAAATTAAATAAAGCAATGACCACTTTAATCCTCTGACTGTGATATTTACTAAAGCATATAACTCACAAGGGGAATAAGATCTAAATTATATGTTACTTTTTTAACAGATAAAGAATGGGAAAATATATGTGTCTGATGTATGTGTGTATTTTTGGAAGGAATGCTGTTGGAAAACACCATGTTAAAATGCTCTACTCACAGGGATCTGCTGACTGCTACAGAAACGGTGGTTGTCAAGAGACTCCTCGCTACCGTGTGTTTTTCTTCACGTGGCCAATCAGAACCTCTGCATCTCGGTCGCGGTTCTGCGTGCTCAGGTACTGCAGCAGGACACTCTAGCGATGGCGATGATGAATGGATACGTGTAGAGTGTACTTTTGGCTGCAGTGAAAAAGGCAGTAACAAAGAAACTGAGCCAACTGTCAAGGACTGGACAGAAATTATATTAGACATTTATAACATAGAAAAACTTTCACTCTGGACTAAAACATGGTCCAATTTAACAAACACTGGGGCATATTGGACCAATACATTGGGGGACATACAACCAAATTTAATTTCTTTACTTGTTCCATTTGTTCCTGTTCCATCTGTTCCTTCTGTTTTATTTGTATAAATCATCCAAAGAAAAAAACAAAAGAAAAAAGAACATATATTATGATATATTTCACCTGAACTGTCTCCATTCTGAAATATCAAAATGGAAAATTGTTTTATCAAGTTTAGCGGATTTCATGAATAATAATGTAGAGGCTGGGTTTGGTGAGAGGGCAAACATTTGTGCTGCCCGGTGGTCGAGTAGTTAAGTCACAGCACACTTATCCCTTTGTGTAGTCGGCCGCAGTGTTGTGAGTTAGAATCCCAACTCTGACAATTGACTGCATTTACTCCCTTCTCTCTCATCCCCCATTTCACACTCTCCTCTCCTGTCTAATCAAGCCTACAGGCAAAAATATCTTTCTAAAAAACAAACAAGCAGAACATTTATTAGTTTTGAATTTGGCTCAAACATGGACTGGGCACCATCCACATTGCACCTGCCCACAAGCAGAACGCCACTCACCCGACAGCACCCGCCAGCGCCCGATAGCACCTGGCATTACCACCCAGCACCTGTGACCTGAATGGACCACCTAGCACCCAACAGCATAACATGACAGAGAACTGTGTGTAAAAGACCTTTGCGTACTGGGAACAAAGTAATAACTAATATGTGATACGCATGAAGCTACTATATTATGGATGACAAAAGTTGCCATGGTAATTGTGAATGTCTTTGCACACCCTTTACTGAAGTGATATTTCTGTCTCTGAGTCACAGCTTATTTCTTCGGCCTTCATTTTTTATTCAAGGCAACACAGGCGAATGTTTTATTCAAGGTCTCTGCCATGGTGACTTTAAAGATGCACTTTTCCTTTGGAGGATCTGCCACCTGCTTGTCTATGATGTTATTGATACACTTGGAATGTTCTTCAGTATTAAACTTAGTATTAGAATGTATTTTGAAGAGGACAAGCAGAAGCCCCTAGGCCAAGTTACAGGTCAGATCTGTGGAGAGGCGAGCCCACTCACAATAAGAATGTATGTTTTTTAGTCGACGCTACAAGCAAAACTTCACTTTTGCACCCCCAACTGTTTTGGCCATATAACCAATAACGTAATATAAGCTTTCACCTGGAAATGACAACATTGTCCAAACTGCACCTGAAGATGCTTTATTATTTCATTGAATCCACTTGCATCCATAGATTTACATGGGACATTGCACTGTTTATTCCAGGGTACTGGAGAGGAGAATCCAACCGATAGTCAAACCTTAGATTCGGGAGGAGCATTGTGGCTTTTCGTCTTGACAAGCTCTATACTCTCCATCCAGTGCTCGAGGGTTCATGGGAGTTTGCCAAACCAGTCCACATGTGCTCTGTGGATCTGTGTCCCTTGTGGTATCTTTTGGGGTGTACTCCTCTCGGGGGTCCAGGGCCCTTTGCTAAGAACCGGCATAAGAGCTGTGTCTGCATTGCTGCCAGTAAGTAACCTGTTCCCAGTGCATGTCAGACTCCTCCAGGGCTGTCCTTTGACACTGCTTCTGTTATTTAAAATATATCCATTATTTTTAAGAACAGAATTTCTAGGCGCAGTCTGGAGTTGGAGGGTGTCTGGTTTGCTGCTGTTTGAAGATTATGTTGTCCTGATTTACTGGAACGGTTTGTAGCCAAGTCTGAAACATTTGAAATTAAAATCAACATCTCCAAATCCGAGGCCATTATTCTTGGAGTGGCTTGCCCTCTCCAGGTTGGTGGGGAGTCCTTGCCCCAAGTGGAGGAGTTCAAGTATCTCGGGGTCTTCTTCACGTGTGAGGGAAGGATGGAACGTGAAATTGACAGGTGGATTTTTGTGGTGAAGAAGGAGCTGAGTCGAAAGGCAAAGCTCTCGATTTACCGGTCAATCTACGTTCCTACCCTCACCTATGGTCATGAACTTTGGATAATGACCAATAGGACAAGATCACGGATACAAGTGGTCGAAATGAGTTCCCCTCCTCAGGGTGCTGGGCACTCCCTTAGAGATACGGTGAGGAGCTCAGTCACTCAGGAGGAGGAGCTCAGAGTAGAAGAGTAGAGGCGCTCGGACATCTGTTCCGAAGCCTACTGATATGCCTCCCTGTGGAGGTGTTCTGGAGAGCCCCAGGGAAGACCCAGGACACATTGGAGGCCCGACACAACAGTGAGAGACCCGAAGGCGTAGCGACCCTCTCGTCCACCGGGGTGAACTCCAACACGTGGTGGCTGAACTGAGGGGCTATAAGCAAGCCCACACCAGCCCGCCGCCTCTCCCTGCGGGCAACACCAGAGAAGTGGTCCAGCCCTTCTCGAGGAGATGGGTTCCAGAGCCCAAACTGTGCGTGGAGGTGAGGCCGACTAGTCGATACCGCTCAACTTCCCCCACAAGCTCAGGCTCTTCATTCCATGTCCCCAGAGCTAGCTTATGTGTCCGGAGATCTGGTCGTCGAGGCCCCTGCCGTTGACTGCCACCCAGATCACTGCACCGGCCCCTTATGGATCTCCCTACGGGTGGTGGGCCCACGGGAGGGCAGCCCCACGTCGTTCTTTCGGGCTGTGCCCGGCCAGGCCCTGTGGGGAGAGAGCCGGCCACTAAGCGCTTGTCGTCGAGCACCCATCCCAGGCTTGGCTCCAGGATGGGGCCCCGGTGACGCCAATCCGGGCAACGTAACTGGCCTTGCTGTTGTATGCATCATAATAGGCTTCTGAACCGCTCTTGGGAGACATAGCTCCTGGGATCATTCAGGCATTCAAACCCTTCCACCACGTTAAGGTGTCGGTTCAAGGATGGGACCTCTAATTGCTCATGAGGCTACCCCAAATAAATTGGCTGTTTGCTGTAACCCGAGTCAACATTTTTTAAGTGGCTCGGACGGTAGGCAAATTCTTATTTTTTTTACTTTGAAGGCAAAAAAAATATCAAAATTTTGCCATTTTTTGAGTCAGAGTGACCACCAGGGGTCAGGCTTCAACAGTCAATGACGGAAAACGTCTCTATCAACCCAATCGGGAGACTAAATCTCCCAATTTTAAGATATTTTAATCAACCTTTTGTACGCCGCTATCCTTTATTTTGGTAACGAAAGCGACCGGGATGAACATGCGGGGGACACAGGCGCCGCCATGTTTGTTGTGATGACGCTGCTGGGCGTGTTTCAATCCCAGAATGCATTTGCGTAAGTCAAATTTCACACCCTGACAGAGAAACACATGTCCTATGCATACTTGAGTGGCGCCGACAGTCACAGATGCAACACTTGGATGCCAACCGCCATTATAGTACAAAACTGTGAGGAGACCTTGCTCAACACCCGGTCTGGAGAGACGGGAGATGGCTGAGGAGAGTGGATCGGGGATGGGAGACGTTCTGGACGGCGTGGAGGAGCAGCCTTTTCTGCCTGCACGTGCCCGGAAACGTAAAAAGTCCCTTAGCTCGTCCGAGGGTTCTGGAAATGAGCAGCAGGATGAGGCTGAAGCTATTGATATCCGGGGTGAGAGCAGAGACTGTAAGGTGATCATAAAGCTTGCACAGGACAGTGCATCCTTTAAGGAGTGGAATTCAGTGGCATTGTCAAAGAGCCTAACTGTAGCTGTGGGAGTGATCAAGAGTGCGAGTGTCCTTAGAGATGGCTCGCTGCTGGTCGTGTGCAAGGACGCGGCTCAGCAACGGAAGGCGATTGGAACTAAACGTCTGGGTGGAAAGGACATTCTTGTGTCTAATGCTGAAAGAAACACGGTCAGAGGAGTTATCGTAGGTGTCCCTACGGCGACGTCTGTGGATGAAGTTAAGGAGAATTTGACGGGAGTTACGGTGGTGGACGCTAGGCGTTTGAAGGTGACCCGGTTTGGGGTAAGATGTGACAGCTTGTCGGTAATGGTAACACTTGAAGGGAGGTGCCTGCCTAGTAAGGTGTTCATTGGGTACATGTGCTATAGCGTCAGGCCATATGTTCCGCCGCCCCTGCGTTGCTTTAAGTGCCAGCGCTTTGGGCATATTGCAGCGGTCTGTAGAGGGAGGCAAAGGTGTGGTAAATGTGCAGGAGATCATGAGTATGGGAAGTGTGACGTGGGAGCAAAACTGAAGTGCTGTAACTGTGGGGAAGAACATAGCTCTGCCTACGGGGGATGCAGGTTTAGCAAAAGAGCTGCTGAGGTGCAGAAAATAAAGGTCTCTCAAGGTATATCCTATGCAGATGCAGTCAAGAAAGTTTCAAGTAACGAGTTTAGAGTAAATACAGAGAGAGGAGCCAGCGCTGCTCCCAGCCAGGGCGAAATGAGAAAGGCCAGCGTGGCTCCCAAGAAGTGTGAAGGTTTCAAGAGTGGAGGTCCCAAGTGTGCAGGTTCCAGAATTAATGAGAATACCCTGGTTGTGGATAGAGAGGATTTTGTACTCTTTATGGTGGATGTTGTAAACTGTGCTGCTCAGACTCAAAGCAGAACTGAAAGGATCAGGATCATTGCTAAAGCTGCAGGGAGATTCCTTGGAACAAAGGAGCTTGATTGGGCAGATATAGAAAACAGGCTAAAGGCGCTAAATGGGAGTCGGAGTGATGGGGGTCTGCTTGTGGGGAGTCAGAGTGATCAGAGTGACGAGATGGGGGTGGTCTCCTGTCCTCGCCCAGTCTCGTAGACGCACGGCTACCAAGCGGCGACATCAGTGGACATATTAAAGCCTATAGAATGAAGCCTGAAGAATAAAGCTGTACGGTGGAAGCACCGAACGTCAAAGAAGGAGAGGAAGATGAAGAAGAGTCTCCCTGGAATAAAGCCGGTTGGTCTCTGAAACAACAACAACTATTCTAGTCACAAAGACATATCATGACCTCATGGGCTTTGTAACACCAAAGCAATGGAAGGAGTACTTTTACGGACTACGACAGAGTCTGAGGACTACGACAAAGTCTGAGGAATAAAGTCTGGCGGTAATGCAACACTTGGATGCCAACCGCCATAAAACAACAACAACAACAACAACAACAAAGTGTAAGTCTGAGGAATAAAGTCTGGCGGTAATGCAACAATTTGATGCCAACCGCCATAAAACAACAACAACAACAACAAGCAAGAACTTCTATAGGATACAATGACAAAGGCATCTCATGACCTCTTGGGCTTTGTCAAAGCACTGGAGGTCAAAGCACTGGAAGAACAACTTTTAGGACTACGACAAAGTCTGAGAATAAAGTCTGGCGGTAATGCGACACTCGGCTGTCGACTGCCATAAAACAATAACAACAGCAACAACAGTCTAAGGAATAAAGTCTGGCGGTAATGCAACACTCGGATGCCAACCGCCATAAAACAACAACAACAACAACAAGCAAACCAACTTGTAAAAAGCAATCTCGGTTCTTACGTGCGCTCCGTTTTGTAACAGTTGCACGTGGAGGACTGAAAATGAAGACGCACAAGTGTTGCGTGATGCGTTCTCAGTCCTTTGAGATGACATGGCGGTTTAGGAAAGTCCGGACGGTGAGTCGGCGAAATAATTGAGAAATAAAAGATTTTGACGTTTTTTCAACAAAATACTGATATTTTTTTTCCAGTCAGCTAGTTTCGTAGCGGGTCGATCGTGTTACGGCAAACAGACATATTATTTTGCCTAGCCTGAGTGTAATTCATTTTTAACCATTTTCAAGCCTTTTGACAAAAAAACAAGGTGGAAAAAAATAAAGTATGAGGTGTGAAATAAAAATGTGAAAAAGTGTGGTTGGGCCACAAAGGCCGACACCCTGGGGTTTAGGGAGGGGTCATAATATGATCTTTACACTTTTTAATTTACCTGGTGTCAGAGGTGTTTGTACCAAGTTTCATAAGCCTACAATGAAAAAGGCCCGTCATTGCCGTAATGTAGTTTGAAATTGAGATGGCGCTAGCAAGTCATTTTGCGATGTTCATTTTTGTAGACAAAAAAAAGTGTTTTCATTAACGTTCAGGGGGTCAAAATTGGGGTGGTTTGTGGGAAAAAAGATATTAATAAACTGAAACTTTTTTTCCACCATTATTTTCCACCTTGACATGTGTCACGTGACCCCCTGACGTCAGCTGCACGAGGTCTATAACACACTGCATTTACAAAGTACTTTTTTGGACACTCAAATACTTTTAAAATTGATGATTAATTTACTCACTCAGTGGCAATAAAGCACTACTGTAGCCACAACTGCCCTAGGACTGATTGACGGAAGCTAGCCTGCCAATCAACCACCAGCTCCTCCCACCAACACTCACGTAACACATGCACACCAGGCAATGTGGGTGAAGTGAGCAGTTTGCACTGACTTCTGAGATGTGATGGAGGTTCTATGGTAGCATTTGCTGTTCAACTGTTCATATGTCTGTAATTACTGGGCCTATTCACATGAAACAAAAACTGTTAGCAGTTAACATAAGAAACAAAAGTAAAAAGTTAAGAAAAATTAAGTTTGTGGAGCCAATTCCAAACAAAAAATGAGAAGGTTTACTGTTTGTGGATCAGAAATGTTAATATTTCTTTCAAAAACAATACATCTCCTATAGATTAATAGAGGCCACGGCCACCAGATGAGATTATGACATTATCCAATTCTAGAACATGAACACAAATCAGTGAGTAGAGGTAAAGACATTTATACATATATACTAACCCTGAACTATCAAGATTGTACATAAGAAACTGCATTTGTTCTCTTCGAGAAAAAAACAATCTGTTCAACATGGTTGTATTTAACAAACCCACATGACAAGTATGATTTAATTTTCAACCGCACAAATGGGATTATTTGGGTGGGACATAATACTGTTAAAGGAGTGGCTGTAAAGAATCAGTGCAGAGGACTCATTACATTAAAGTCACACATGTAACGTTCAGGTGGGGTGTTGCATTGTCTGCATGGATCCTGCTTTTATAATCATTACTTAAGATGCATATGTGGAATTATGTAATTTTATCAGACAGTAATTTTAGTTTAAGTAGGCTTGAAAACGAGAATTAGAAGACAAGGCAAGTTTTTTGTAGAGCACAATTCGTGCACAAGGATGACATGATTACATGAATGTAATCAAAACAAATGTGTACCAACAACATTAGTCACTATGCATGTCATACATAAGATAAATGTGAAAGGTAAAATCCCTTGAAAACAAACACTTATGTTTCTCAAACTCACAATAAGTAATACAAAATATCAACATATATGTGTTACACAGTTATGTGAACAAAAAGAAAAACCAAAACACTTTTTTATCTTCTTTCATATAAGTCTATAAACTGACTCATCATAGTCACTCAGGTACGCTGGGCGTCTCCTGTCTCGCCTGCGGGGGTATCTCTGAACTGGAATAGTAATTTCCTCATCTTCACTTTCAGAAGTTGGGGTGATACGTTGAGCATTTGCGTTTATCTTCTTGAAGAAGGAGGAGTTCCTTGTGATTGAATGTCTGTTATTTCTGGCAGTGACCATGGAGCCGTTGATGTGTGTGATGGTGTGGGGATCACAGTTGTAAGGTGTTGTCAGCTTGTTGGAGACACACATTTTGGGGAGCAGGAAAGAGACAGACGCGTGGACTCGGCCTTCTATGAGAATGGCCGAGTCCACACGAGTTTCTTTCTGATTCAGCCACAAGATTAAACAATTTACTTTTGAAACGAGACAACTTGCTTCTTTGTCTTATCGAGAGATTTTTGCCACTACAGTACTCATCCATAATAACCAAAAGGCCCGCTCTCCAGTCGGGAGCGGGCCATAAAAGTCTGCACTGACTGTGTGCCATGGAGTCTCTGGTAAGTCGGACATTTTTAGAGGTTCCATCTTTGTCACTGGAGTGTTGGCTTGACATGCTAAACAGTTCTTAACCACAAGTTCAGCTTTTTGGTCCATGTTTGGGAACCGCACTTTTGACCTGAGTAGTGCCTTTGTTTTGACAATCCCTTGATGTCCCTCATGAGCTAGTTTCAACACAATGTTTTCTAGGGCTGAGGGGATGAGGATCCTAGTGCCCCTTAGTAGGATGTAATTATCGTGTGATACATTCAGTTCAGTGCTGATTTGTTTGTACTTTAGCAGGGCGGCAGTGTGCTCAGAGTCTTTGAGGATTGTATGCCATGAATTGTAAGGGTTAGGGTTATACAGTCACTGACCTGTTGTAGGACTGGGTCTTGGATGGTTGCCTCTTTGATTTCGGCCAAGGTCATCGCTTTTGGTGTGTTATTATGTGCTATAAAGTTGACATAGTCCTCAGCTACTTTGGTCGATCTTGTGTGTTCCCCGGTCTGCGTGGAGACAGGATGTCTTGACATGTAGTCAGCTGGGTTTTCAGCACCTTTCCTGTAGACTACATGGAGATCGTAGGGATGTAGTCTCAAACCCCATCGTTGGATCCGTGCTGGTGGCTTGGAGCGAGGGTTATTCCAGATAATCTCCAACGCCTTGTGATCTGTAACGAGGGTAAAAGAATGCCGAAACAGATACAGATGAAAATGTTCACAACTCCACACTATTGCAATTGCTTCTCTCTCAGTCTATGAATAACATCTTTCTACATCACTGAGTGCACGGCTGGCATATGCTATTGTCCCCCTCTTTTCCGAGTTGGTAAAGAATAGCCTCCAGACCAACAGGACTAGCATCAACAACCAGCTCTGTGTGCTTGAGCTAGTCTTTTAGTGCTTGTAGAGCTTTATCATACTCAGAGTTCCAATGCCACGGTTTCCCTTTCTTGGTTAGTTTGCGAAGTGGGGCTGAGATGGAGGCGTTTTTTATGAAACGAGATGACAAGGTCATCGCTTTTGGTGTGTTATTATGTGCTATAAAGTTGACATAGTCCTCAGCTACTTTGGTCGATCTTGTGTGTTCCCCGGTCTGCGTGGAGACAGGATGTCTTGACATGTAGTCAGCTGGGTTTTCAGCACCTTTCCTGTAGACTACATGGAGATCGTAGGGATGTAGTCTCAAACCCCATCGTTGGATCCGTGCTGGTGGCTTGGAGCGAGGGTTATTCCAGATAATCTCCAACGCCTTGTGATCTGTAACGAGGGTAAAAGAATGCCGAAACAGATACAGATGAAAATGTTCACAACTCCACACTATTGCAATTGCTTCTCTCTCAGTCTATGAATAACATCTTTCTACATCACTGAGTGCACGGCTGGCATATGCTATTGTCCCCCTCTTTTCCGAGTTGGTAAAGAATAGCCTCCAGACCAACAGGACTAGCATCAACAACCAGCTCTGTGTGCTTGAGCTAGTCTTTTAGTGCTTGTAGAGCTTTATCATACTCAGAGTTCCAATGCCACGGTTTCCCTTTCTTGGTTAGTTTGCGAAGTGGGGCTGAGATGGAGGCGTTTTTTATGAAACGAGAGCAGTAAGTGGCCATGCCAAGTAAACTTATCACTTTGGGTGACAGTCCGTACAAATGCTTAAAGGTTGAATGGACGATTTTTTTGGCCCAAATCTGAGTCTTATTTCGGCGTGGCGTGGACTGCCGATTAGTCCTGCCACGTATCAATCATAAAACGCACCTACCGCTCACCTGCAGCCTCGTGCGGCTTGTCCCCATGAGAGCAGCACGTTTCTGCGTGTCTAAGCACATTGATCTATCATAATATAGTTCCCTCAGTGTACGGGACAAAATT
Organism: Eucyclogobius newberryi; assembly: GCF_026437365.1. NCBI lineage: Eukaryota > Metazoa > Chordata > Actinopteri > Gobiiformes > Gobiidae > Eucyclogobius > Eucyclogobius newberryi. The sequence goes on along the minus strand of NW_027315801.1, from coordinate 18,185,029 downwards.
AAGACGGAGAAAGACTGTTCGAGCTGACTCAGAAGAAGACGGAAATCTACGGGAGACGAGAGATGCGATGCGATCTGTCGTGCTAATATACAAACGCACACACGTGGGTGTTGTATCAGTCCGCACGGGAGAGTGCGCATGCGCACTTCCGCCTGCGTTCTCAAATCGCAGAAAAAATCGTCCATTGCGCCTTTAATGTTGCCGTAAACATTACAGTATTAATTCCATTTGACAATTTTGCTGACAAGAATCATAGTTTGTCCGTGCTTATTGATCCGCCAGATGGAAAACCGAATCTATTGGACCACACTGGCAGACACTCCAGACACTCTTTCCCATATTTATTTGACATTGCCAGCGTGACAGGTGTCTTCGGGATGGGCACATCACCTTTAGATGGATTCTACAAGAAACCCCTTTAAACAACATCAACAATTTACTTTACTATTCCTCATAAGGGGCAAACATAGGACGAGTGTGGCCATATTGATCTCAGGCAGAACAGCCTTTGAACAGAGTTAAAGATAAAGATGGCAGATTTGTACTGGTCAAAGGAAATATTGATGGTAGAGTGTTTACTTTGATAAATGTATATGCTCCTCTAGGAACCTCACTCTATACCAGACATGAGCAAACTACGGCCTGCGAGCCACATCCGGCCCATTTGTCTTTATAATCCAGCCCGCGAAACATGCCAAGTAATATTTAAAAAATTTAAAAAAAAATTGCCCTTAGTCCAGACCTGGGCATTTGTGGCCCCAGGGGCAAGATGTGGCCCTTGGCATGTCTGTAACATCTGTCTGCACTTGTATCCTTAATAAAGATGACTTGAAATGAATTAAATAGTAGATTCAATAGCCTATATTTGACAGAAAAGTTATACTTTATTTGATATTCAATTAAGAAAATATATACATTTTTTCACACCAATGATTGCGGGCTGGCCCTCCGCTACTTGCCTGGATTCGAATATGGCCCTCGGAGGAAAATAATTGCCCACCCCTGCTCTATACTGAAGTTGTAGCTCTGATTGCAAATCAGTCTGAGGGAATGTTAGTATCCGCTCTGCTGAGACTCTGTTTACCGGGAACAGTGTAACACATGAAAAAGTCTGGCGGTAATGCGACAGGACTACGATAAAACACCAAAGAAGAAGAAGAAGAAGAAGAAGAAGAGCTAGTCTCCGGTCTGGAGAGACGGGAGATGGCGGAGGAGAGTGGATCGGTGGTCGAAGACGTTCTGGACGGCGTGGAGGAGCAGCCTTTTCTGGCTGCACGTGCCCGGAAACGTAAAAAGTCCCTTAGCTCGTCCGAGGGTTCTGGGAATGAGCAGCAGGATGAGGCTGAAGCTATTGATATCCGGAGTGAGAGCAGAGACTGTAAGGTGATCATAAAGCTTGCACAGGATAGTGCATCCTTTAAGGAGTGGAATTCAGTGGCATTGTCAAAGAGCCTAACTGTAGCTGTGGGAGTGATCAAGAGTGCGAGTGTCCTTAGAGATGGCTCGCTGCTGGTCGTGTGCAAGGACGCGGCTCAGCAACGGAAGGCGATTGGAACTAAACTGGGTGGAAAGGACATTCTTGTGTCTGATGCTGAAAGAAACACGGTCAGAGGAGTTATCGTAGGTGTCCCTACGGCGACGTCTGTGGATGAAATTATGGAGAATTTGACGGGAGCTACGGTGGTGGACGCTAGGCGGTTGAAGGTGACCCGGTCTGGGGTAAGATGTGACAGCTTGTCGGTAATGGTAACACTTGAAGGGAGGTGCCTGCCTAGTAAGGTGTTCATTGGGTTCATGTGCCATGACGTTAGGCCATATGTTCCACCGCCCCTGCGTTGCTTTAAGTGCCAGCGCTTTGGGCATATTGCAGCGGTCTGTAGAGGGAGGCAAAGATGTGGTAAATGTGCAGGAGATCACGAGTATGGGAAGTGTGACGTGGGAGCAAAACTGAAGTTCTGTAACTGTGGGGAAAAACATAGCTCTGCCTACGGGGGATGCAGGTTTAGCAAAAGAGCTGCTGAGGTGCATAAAATAAAGGTCTCTCAAGGTGTATCCTATGCAGATGCAGTCAAGAAAGTTTCAAGTAACGAGTTTAGAGTAAATACAGAGAGAGGAGCCAGCGCTGCTCCCAGCCAGGGCGAAATGAGAAGGGCCAGCATGGCTCCCAAGAAGTGTGAAGGTTTCAAGAGTGGAGGTCCCAAGTGTGCAGGTTCCAGAATTAATGAGAATACCCTGGTTGTGGATAGAGAGGATTTTGTACTCTTTATGGTGGATGTTGTAAACTGTGCTGCTCAGACTCAAAGCAGAATTGAAAGGATCAGGATCATTGCTAAAGCTGCAGGGAGATTCCTTGGAACAAAGGAGCTTGATTGGGCAGATATAGAAAACAGGCTAAAGGCGCTAAATGAGAGTTGGAGTGATAGGGGTCTGCTTTTGGGGAGTCAGGGTGATCAGAGTGACGAGATGGGGGTGGGGGTGGTCTCCTGTCCTCGCCCAGTCTCGTAGATGCACGGCTACCAAGCAGCGACATCAGTGGAAATATTAAAGCCTATGGAATGAAGCCTAAAGAATAAAGCTGTACGGTGGAAGCACCGAACGTCAAAGAAGGAGAGGAAGATGAAGAAGAGTCTCCCTGGAATAAAGCCGGTTGGTCTCTGAAACAACAACAACTATTCTAGTCACAAAGACATATCATGACCTCATGGGCTTTGTAACACCAAAGCAATGGAAGGAGTACTTTTACGGACTACGACAGTCTGAGGACTACGAAAAGTCTGAGGAATAAACTCTGGCGGTAATGCAACAATTGGATGCCAACCGCCATAAAACAACAACAACAACAACAACAACAACAACATCTGTTTACCGGCTTTATTCCAGGGCTGACTCTTCTTCATCTTCCTCTCCTTCTTTGATGTACGGCTTTATTCTTTAGGCTTCATTCTTTAGGCTTTGATATGTCGTTGCGCCTGCTTCTCTGTGGGTATTTAAGCTGAGTCTCCCCTTTGTTGTCGTCGTTTGACCTCTGTCCAAGAGACTGGTATTTTCTCCTGCCTTGCCCTGCCCCTGCTTTGTTTTCCTGCCTGTCTACCTGAGCTAAGTTGGTGCCTTCCTGTTTTGACTTTTTGTAATTTTGAATCTTTGTTAAATAAACTCTACTTTGCCTTTATCCGGACTGCGTTTGGGTTTTTGCCACCGGGATCATAACAGTACGAACTGACCAAGATGAACCCAGTAGATCGAATCAGGCGAAGGCGGCCCTCGAACAACAAGGAACTGTGCTGGGGCGGCACCAGACTCAGCTGGAGGTGATCGCTTCAAGCATCAGAGACCTGACTGCCCAGATACATCGTCTTTCTCCTGAAAACGCTCTTCGACCGCCTGCAGTTCAGCTTGAAGGGACGCCACCTGTTTAGTGAGTTCATCAGCCAGCTCCGTGTTTTCGTCCTTTCGCTTCAGCTTCTGCAGCAACTCTTTCCAAAACTTTCTCCAACGCTTGGACATTTTTTGCCTTTTGTTTCTGAGACGCACCTTATTTATCATCGTGGAGGCTGCAGTGAAAGGAGAGCTTAGCACAAAAGCAGCGCTCCTGTTCGGCACTCCTGTTCGGCGCCCCTGTTTGGCGCCCCTGTTCCTGTTTGGCGCTCCTGTTCAGCGCCCCTGTTAGGCACTCCTCTTCGGCGCCCCTGTTCGGCGCTCCTGTTCGGCACTCCTGTTCCTGTTTGGCGCTCCTGTTTGGCGCTCCTGTTCCTGTTTGGCGCTCCTGTTTGGCGCTCCTGTTAGGCGCTCCTGTTCGGCGCTCCTGTTCCTGTTTGGCGCCCCTGTTCGGCGCTCCTGTTCGGCGCTCCTGTTCGACGTTCCTGTTCGGCGCTCCTGTTCCTGTTTGGCGCTCCTGTTCGGGCGCTCCTGTTCCTGTTTGGCGCTCCTGTTCGGGCGCTCCTGTTCCTGTTCGGCGCTCCTGTGCGGCGCCCCTGTTCGGTGCTCCTGTTCGGCGCTCCTGTTCGGCACCCCTGTTCCTGTTCGGCGCTCCTGTTCGGCGCTCCTGTTCCTGTTTGGCGCTCCTGTTCGGGCACTCCTGTTCCTGTTCGGCGGCCCTGTTCGCCGCTCCTGTTCGGCGCCCCTGTGCGGCGCCCCTGTGCGGCGCTCCTGTGCGGCGCTCCTGTTGGGCGCTCCTGTTGGGCGCTCCTGTTGGGCGCTCCTGTTCCTGTTTGGCGCTCCTGTTCCTGTTTGGCGCTCCTGTTCCTGTTCGGCGCCCCTGTTCCTGTTCAGCGCTCCTGTTCGCCGCCCCTGTTCCTGTTCGGAGCTCCTGTACCGTGCCCCTGTTTGGCGCTCCTATTTGGGCGCTCCTGTTCCTGTTCGGCGCTCCGGTTCGGCGCTCCTGTTCAGGTCACATTAGAAGACATTTCTGCTGAGACTCGAATGACGCGTGATGTATTTGTACATCTGACTTTATTACATCTTGAAAAGCATTCCTCTGGTTAAGAGGTCCACAAATTTGTTCCTAGAAACCTGCCCTGTCTGTGCCCGAAATAAGACCTCCACCCGATCACCTGCTGGCCTACTGCAACCCCTGCCTGTTCCAAGAAGACCCTGGTCCCTTATTGCCCTCAACTTCGTCACGGGGCTACCCCCATCAGCGGTCCAATGGTCAGACTAAGAGGGCCAACCAACAGCTGGAGACGGTGCTGCGTTGCGTGGCCTCCCAGAACCCTGCTTCGTGGAGCCAGCAGTTGCCGAGGGCTGACCGCCTCTTTTTCCGGATCAGGAGACTGAAGTGGGGGTTCCCTCATTCATCCGTCGCTGCCGCCGGACATGGAGACGTACACGCTCGGCTCTTCTCCGCTCCTCCACCAAGATGAAGGTCCAAGCGGACAAGCATCGCTCCCAACCACCCCCTTATCGTCAGGGACAGCGCGTATGGCTCTCCACCCAAGACCTCCCTCTCAAGACGGAATCCCGTAAGTTCACCCCCCGCTTCATCGGACCCTTCCCCATCAAGAAGGTCATCAGCCCCACTGCAGTCCGTCTCAGCCTCCCTGGTCCCTGTATGTCCTGAAGATGAGTGTGTCATGGTCGCTGTCTGATCTGGTGATATGTGTTTTGTCATGTTTTACACAGTCTTCTATCTCTGCTCCTCTTCGTTTCCCTTGGTTTTCCTCTGTTCTGTGCGAGATTGTCCGCAAAACCCCGTCGGCCCCAGCATTCAAGCGTTTTGAGATTTTTATTACTATTCTGACCCTGACTGATATTTTTGCCTGCTCCTCGTGATTCCTGTTCACCGTCATCGACCCTGGACCATCCTGAGTTTTTCCCTTCTGCCTGACCTCTGGTATTCCTGTTTGCCCGTGTACCAAACCTGGAACGGATTACCGACTACGACTCTCGCCTGCTCTCTGACACCGCTGACTGCCGGATATGACCACCGTCAGCGTCCTGTCCCACCCAAGAAAATACCTTGACTTTTTGGAATTTTGAATCTTTGTTAAATAAACTCTACTTTGCCTTTATCCGGACTGCGTTTGGGTTTTTGCCACCAGGATCATAACAGGGAACCCTTGTCTGTGGCGGTGACTGGAACATGCAAGTTCAGCCAACATTGGATGTCTCAAGCTTACAGAGTACTGATGAATATACAAATAATACATTAAGTAAATTAATACGTAATGTAGGATTGATCGATATCTGGAGAAAGATTAATCCTAATGTCCGCCAATATACAATTTTTTTCAACCCACATGAGATACAGACACACATACTAGAATAGACTACTTTTTCTTTCAACAAATATAGGTCCAAAATTACAGAGGAAGACTTAAGTACAATATATTTAAGGGATCATGCACCTATTTACATCTTTATATATTTAGTTGGAACAGAAACTCCACATTTTGGAGATTTAATGCTAGTCTACTCAATCACCCACAATTAGTAAAAAAAATATGACAAAGGACATTGAGACATATGTAGAGGAAAATTATAATGGTGAAGTTCTTATACCCATTTTCTGGAAAGCAGCAAAGGCAGTTTTGAGGGGCAGGGTGATTGCTGTCACCTCATCCAAAAAGAAACATAGGCAGAAATCATTTAATGATTTACAGAACAAACTAAATCTGTTGGAAGCATGCCGAAAATATGGATATTCAAATGCTACAGGAAATTAAAAAGACAAGGGGTGAGATTAATGATCTAGCCCAGTGCTTCTCAATTATTTTCTGTCACGCCCCCCCCCCAGGAAGAAGAAAACACTTTGCGCGCCCCCCCACTCTCTGCCGCGACTAATCATATAATTTGTCTATAAAATTGTTATCAGACTTATAACAATGGTCCCGTGTTCCATAGTAGAAAAAGCTTCAGTTGTAGTCATCTGGACTGAGTTAGAAAAAATAGACGTTTCGACTCTCATCCAAGAGTCATTGTCAATAAAAGAATTTAGGTCGAGAACTCCGATATTTATACTATTCTGTGGTAAGTCCAGCCCATTGGGAGGAGCCTTCCTGAAGAGGAAAGAGTTGTTTGTTTCAACAGAAACTTACCCTCTTGGTATCTACCGAGCCTATTCAACCCTTTAATGGGCTATTAGTCTCCCCTTTGTCTTTGTGAGACCCTGGCTCACCCACCCTGAGTACCTGATTAGCATCTAAATGTCCTGGCCCTGGTCCTCTACCTCTCCAGGGGTTCAGGATCCCATTGTAGACTACAGGAAGATTGAACCTTAGACCTCCGTTTCTGTTTAAAGAAGGTTTTTCTTTTTGAACAAAAATAGCTTCCTTAACTCCTCTTTCAAACCATCTTTTCTGCTTAAAACCTTCACCTCACCGTCTTCAAACGAGTGATTAGAGGCTTCAAGATGGAGATACACGGCGCTCTGTGGTCCTGAACAAGTATTTCTTCTGTGCTGATAGAGCCTCTTGTGTAGAGGCTGTTTAGTCTCACCTATGTAACGTTCTTTACAACTTTCTTCACTGCATTGGATAGAATAAACTACATTGCTCTGTTTTTGAGTCTGCAACTTGTCCTTAGGGTGAACCAGTTTTTGTCGTGTTGTCTAAAAATTCTCTGCAGTTTTTCCGACATAAGGGATAGAAACACCCTTCCTTCTCTATTCAGTTTCCCTTTTGTCCTGCTTCTTGGTTCTCTTCACTCTGTTGAGAGCCCAAGCGGGGTAACCACAGGCAGAGAGGGCATTTCGGACCTGGAGAGGTAGAGGACCAGTACCAGGACATTTAGATGCTAATCAGGTACTCAGGGTGGGTGAGTCAGGGTTTCACAAAGACAAAGGGGAGACTAATAGCCCATTAAAGGGTTGAATAGGCTCGGTAGATACCAAGAGGGTAAGTTTCTGTTGAAACAAACAACTCTTTCCTCTTCAGGAAGGCTCCTCCCAATGGGCTGGACTTACCACAGAATAGTATAAATATCTTGAGTTCTCGACCTAAATTCTTTTATTAACAATGACTCTTGGATGAGAGTCGAAACGTCTATTTTTTTTAACTGAGTCCAGATGACTACAACTGAAGCTTTTTCTACTTATTAACAGTAAAGAAAACAACAAAAAAGAGAACAGAACTATATAGGTCAAATTAAAACAAAGAATAACTTTATTAGCATTGTTTTTTAGTCTGTAACAGAAAGGTGCAATAAAGTGATCACAAATTGTTATAATATATAACTAATTATTTAAACTATAAACATTATTAACCAAGTAATTCTGTCATTCTAAAATAGTGGTGTGCATACCATTTGATACTAACAAATACAATTAAATAAAATCAATAGATAATATTAAATTCAAAATGATCAGCAACATTAACTCACAAGCACAACATATAAAACAATTCAACCTGAAGATTATTTTTTTTTGATATTTTGCATAACAAGGGCAAACTGTGAAAAACAAAAACTTAAAAGATTCCTTTGGGAAATTCAACTTTTTCGCTGGAAAAACTCTTTAAGCGACGCCTTAATTTATTTGTCTTCATGCTTTCCGCTGCCAACATTTTTAGACACACTGTAAACACACTGGTCTTTCCTCGTCTCGTTTCTCCAAGCACGTGTGAAACCAAGTGAAACCAAGCGCTACGTACGTTCCGTCGTATTTCCTCGTCTTAACATTCTGGTGGTTTGTCTCATTATCTCTGTATGTGTATGTCTTTTCATCCCTGTTAAATATTATTTCATGAGATCTCTTGAGGGGTTGTTCACGGAATTTTACATTTCCTGTTCTGTGGCGCTCGCGCTGACAATGTGCGCGCCACTGCCACCTACTGTAGGTCCCCCCTAGAATCGCACCGTGCCCCCCCAGGGGGTCGGGCCCCACTATTTGAGAAGGACTGACCTAGCCTGACAGGAAATAATTCAAAAAATGCTCTTCACTAAACAAAGATATTATGAAAGCTGTTTAAAAGTCACACGATTATTTGCTTGGAAACTTAGAAAACAACAGGCAGAAAGAACCATTTTTAAAATACAAGATAAGCAGAGTAATATACCTTACTTTTTGGACTTTAAGCAGCTACTTTTTTTCCACGCTCTGAACCCTGCGGCCATTACAACGGCGCGTCTAAATTTGAGATTTTTACCACCGGGGGGGGGGGGGGGCAATCTAGTAGGCGGCGCAAGAATTTTACACACTGTAGAAGAAGACGTCAGTGGAAGCAATGTCCAAGGGACACACATTGTGTTTTCTATATTTTAAGCTTCAAAACACTGTGTGTATTATTACAATCAGATTAATATTCACAGAGAAATTAGTCTAATGACGAAGTGAATCTAGACAAAGATAAGCGATATACGATTTACTAGCAGGACCACAAACCCAATGCAAAGCATTTATTGGTGTACAATAAACATGTACAGACAAATGTACAGAAATGGATGCCGTTTTGGGGCTTCTGGCAATGAAAGCTGTAGGCTCCCGGGCCTCGATACCCCCATCTAGGAGATGAATTAGGATAATTACAATGATTAAAAGAGGGTGGGAGGGAGAGGCACAAAAATCAACACCGGGGTGTATGATTTGGATGCTTAAGTAGCCGCAGCAAGGGGCGTGAATGGGGTGTAGTCCGGCTCCCGAACTTAAGATAACAAACTTCATTTCTCAAAGATGCTATAGTACCATGTCATCCAAACAGAGTTCTTCTCTCTCAAAATGCTGGCCTTCTGGTGGTCCCAAGAGTCTCTAAAAGCACAGTAAGAGGTAGAGCATTTAGCTACCAATGTCCTGTGTTATGGAATCAGCTCCCTGTCCATGTTAAAGAGGCCGACACAGTCTCTTCATTTAAGACCAGGCTTAAAACGGTCCTCTTTGAAATCGCTTATGGTCAGGCCAGTTGGGAACAGAAATTTAAAACCTACAGTTTCAGCTATGCTGCCCTGGGAGCAACTGTGCTGGGAGAAGTATGGCAGCTTGAACACTATCCTCTGCTTCTGACTACCTATTCTATCAAATAATATTTAATATTTAATTCCACTTGCAATCTGTTCATTGTCTTTTCTTTTTCTTTTCTCACTTCTCAGAGGGGGTGGGATAGACCCATTGATGACCTGTGGACCTTTGGACCTAGATGCTCCTCTCCTGGTGACACGGTCTCTACATCTGCCAGGAAGATCTGGTTCTCCTCCTGACGAACTGGTTCTCCTCAAGAACTGGTTCTCCTCCTGAAGAACTGGTTCTCCTCCTGAGTGGCTCCAGCTCCACTGTCTCCCTCGCGTCCGCCTGTCTGTCTGTGAGAGTCAGATCCCCCCTGACTCTGGGACTCTTCCAGGTTTCCCAAGGAGGTTTTTGTAGTTTTTCCTGGCCGAGAAGGAGGGTCTAAGGACAGGGGACTCGGATTAAACGATATCCGGATATCGTTTAATCCATTTTCACTTTCGCCCTCAGAGGCAACTGTTGTGATTTTGGGCATTACAAAAATAAATTTTATTGAATTGAATTTCAGGACCACAACCCCGGTTACGAATCAAAGTGTTTATTGGTGTACAAGAAACATGAACAACACAAATGTACAGATGTCCTGGGACATTGCCAAGTCCCTATGTAGCATTACGAGTGGTAGAGTCTTTTTTTTAACCACAATATTTGCTTTGCAATGGTGTAAAACGCCACCCTATTTTTAGAACAAAGGACAGGGAACCCTCAAATTCATTATTTAATCCCGCGCCATACAGGTCACACAGGTTCGTTAGGACTTTAAATCATTGGACAGAGACCAATATACAAAAGGTTACATTTATTAAAGCTTCATCATTTATATAAGTTAGTTCAATAAATTAAAAACACATTTTCTTCACATGTTACATCATTTCAGATGGTTTACAGTTTTAACAATGCACTCGTATCCAGCGTTGTCACAACTTCACTGTAACATGACAATTAGTAGTCCCAGATCAGTTTTGATCAAATAACACTCATAGATGGAAGAATAAAGAAGGACCGTATTATGTTACCCTAGTGCCCGAAGAGCGACCGAGGCCGGCTTCCCGGAAGGACCCCAAACGCTGATGAAAGGCATGTTTCGATTCCCAAGGACCAGAGCGACGCAACAAGCCAACACCCCGAGCCGAAAAGTGAGCTAAACTACTTTGAGGCCACAATGCTTTACGTTGAAGGTAGCACTATTAGTTTGCCACTGTCCGACAGTTGGCTGCCCAGTCTGCGGCTCTGCAAGCGGCCATCTTGGTTTGACCTCAGAGGTGAGAGGTCGGGCAACGTAACAGACAATCCTTTTATAGGGTACCCTCACCTCAGTCACTACATGCAGGTGGACAGTAGACCGTCCTGCTACACCTATCAACATTGTTTAATCTGTTTTACTGATTTTGAAATGTAATTGAATTGAAAACGGGGAATGCAGATTGAAGCCATTATGGAAGGAGCAGAAGCTGTACCAGGTGGTCTAGTTCAAAGAAGAGGTCAGTCAGAGCGGGGATCAAGTGTAGAACGTGGTAGCTGAGAATGGAGGAACTGCAGTCAATGACAATTCTACTTTGGGAATCAATGTTCTGAATGTACTTGTTGGTGTCAATGACTGCAAGGTCGGAGTGGATAGCCATGAGGAGGGTGTCAATCCCGAAGGCATCGATCTAAAAAAAGGCAGCCGGAGACATACAAACTCGCAAATGAAGTGGAGGACCTCGTCAAGCCAGGGGGGAGAACCACTTGCCTTAAGGTGACCCCCAAAACCGGCTGATGGAACTGCATATCAAAGTGGAGCAGCAACTTGATGGACTGGATAAGAATCACAACGCTGCGAAATGATTAACAGAAGACGCTAGGGTCGGGAGGTGGGAGAAGAAGGGCTTGCCCTGGGGGATGATCTGCATGGTGAAGTGTTTTGAGCATGAGAAGTTCCTGAGAAAAAAGCTCAGTTTTAGCTTTGGGTTGGTGCCTGAGAACTCCTAGAACGCAGAAGAACCGGCAGCTCTTAAGGGGGCATCCCGGTATCTGGAGGTGGAATCCCATTGCCCAAAGGTGGCATCCCTATGCCCGAAGAGAAAAGAGTAAGACCTGGTGACCTGGGGCCTGAGGAGAGAAGAGAAAGACTAGGCGACCCTTCGCTGAATGAGAAAGAGTGGGAGGTGGCATCTCGTTGCCCGGGGAAAAGGTGTGAGACCTGGCAACGTGTTGCCTGAGGGGAGGGATGGAGAGAGAAGGAAGGGGGAAGAGACAGAAGGAAGGGGGAAGAGAAGGAGGGAGGAGAAGGGAGAGGAGAGAGAAATGAGGAGCAAGAGGAAGGGTAAATAAGGGAGGGAGAGATGTTAGTGTTCATATTTAATTGTTTTCATATTTATTTACATTTCCTAGGATATATGCCAGCTTCTACTGTTAGGACGACGATTGGAAATTGGAGGGGCTAGCAAATAAATAAATAAATTAATTAATTAATTGAAAGGGGTGATCAAGTCTGTCAACTTGGTGCCTGGGAGAGATGTGTACGAAGCAACTGGTGAGAAGTGCTCTTCTGGAGGAGCTGCTGTGGGCCGCAAGAGTAGGCGTACTAGCAGAGGTGATTCGTGGCAGGACGGCGGCCTGCTGACTAGAGCCTGGTCTTGGAACATGGACGGAGCCCAGAGAGTGAGCCAGCAGACTGGTGTAAGTGAGACGAAGCGGGAGAAGGCGGAAAAGGAAAGGAGATAACCGATCATAGGTGGGAGCTGTGCCTGGGAGAACGGCCCTGCATGGCTTCCCTGTGCTGGGCGAGGTGAGGCCTGGGTCGGGCAGGTGCATCAGAAGGAACGAGGTCGAGCTGATCCATCGAAAGATAAGGAACAAATGTGTATTAGAGCATGGGCTTCCGCCGCCATGGAGTGTGTGCACAACAAATTATGATTTGGATGCTTAAGTAGCCGCAGGAAGGGGCATGAAAGGGGTGTGGTCCTGCTCCCAAACTTAAGATAACAGGACAAAGAATATGAATATTCATAAGAAGGTGGATCTTCTCTGGCACCAGACGTACCAAGCTGTACCTTCCAGGACATCCTAATATAGTCGTGAGATGTGACCCTTGACCCAGACAGAGAAATTGGGGGAGAAGCAGACACAAGCAGACAGAGCAAAAATGTGCAGTGTGTGTGTGTGCGCGTGTGTGTCCAATATGCATAACCCTGAAAGGTTTATGAATGCATTACAATATTAAATGTTTATTAATTGACAATGTAACACTCATTTGATAAGTACGAGCTCAGGAGCAGATGAACCAGATGTGAAGACACAGGCAAATCAGCTCACACAGTAATCAAGGACAGAGACAGCTGTGATGTGTTTTCTGTTTGTTAAAACTTCAAACTGCTGTGTGTTTTATTACAATCCAACTCACTGAGAAATTGGTTTAATTACTCCCACAGCGCAGCGGACCGCGGGTGCGCCACAAGACGGTTCAAAAGACGCATCACTACCACGTTACAATGTGGTCACCTGGTAGTAACAGGTATAAGGGTGGTATAAGTCTCTAAAAGACACACTTTGCTTTGATCAACTTTTAACTGGGCCCTTAGAAAAGCTCAAATCCCTCTGAGTTGGAAGGAAGCCATCATATCCTTAATACCTAAAGAGAGGAAGGATCATCTTGACTGCCTCATACAGACCAATTTCAATTCTGAATGGGGACTATGGTTAACAAACAATAAACACAAGGGGTCCTGGCTGAGTATCTGGACTTCAGCGAGGTCTTCAGTAAGGCCAAGGCAACCTCCCTTCCCCCACATCGGCCCTATGACTGTGCCATCAACCTACAGCCCGGAGCCACACCGCCCAGAGGACACATGTATTCCCTTTCCGTTCCTTTCTGTTCCTGAGAGGGGGGGGGGGGGTGTACCTTGATGATATTCTGATCTTCTCCAGCTCCAGAGAGGAACATGTGCATCATGTCCAGAATGTCCTCCATTGTCTCCTGGAGAACTCCCTGTTCGTCAAGGCCGAGAAGTGTGAATTTCACGCCTTGTCTGTCTGTCTGTGTCCTTCCTCGGCTACATCGTAGGGAGAGGGACCGTGGAGATGGTTTGAGCCATCAAGGTTTCAGCCGTCACCACTTGGTCTGCCCCTGATTACCGCAAGCAGCTTCAACATTTCCTGAGCTTTGCCAACTTCGACTGAAGGTTCATTAGGGGCTACAATTCGGTGGGGGCCCCCTTCACAGCTCTTACCTCCTCCAAGGTGCCCTTTCTCTGGTCCACGGCCGCCAATGATTCTTTTCTGGCCCTGAAGATACAATTCACCTCGGCTCCCATCCTTCAAATGCCGGACCCTGAACGGCAGTTCGTGGTCAAGGTAGATGCTTCCGTCTTAGGAGTGGGGGCCGTCTTGTCCCAGAGAGAGGCCTCCGACCAGAAGTTGCACCCCTGCTCCTTTATTCCCAACGTTTGACCCCGGCAGAGAGGAATTATGACTTTGGGAATCGAGAGCTCAATCTAACTCCATCACTCCGTCATGGAGGTCCCTCCTACACTGTCCGTCTCCTCCTGCAGTCTCGTCAGTGTGGGAAGGGATTCCAGTACTTGGTGGATTGGGAGGGTTACGGCCCTGAGGAACCGTCCTGGGTCCCTAGGAGATCTTGGACCACATCCTCATCAGGGAATTCCGTCGACACAACCTCACCCAGATGTCCAGAACCAGACCACCTCCCAGACCACATCCTCCATCGGAGTCCTCGAACAACAGCGACAACGCCGAGGATAGGGCGGGTCCCTCCTACTCTGAGGAGGATGATGACACTCTCCCCGGGATCATAGCGCGAGGGCTACCGGACCGCGCTTTAGGGCGTAGCATTAGCATTAGCAGTAGCAGTAAGGCCGAGCTCAGCCGGGACTGGACCAGGAACAGAATAGGGACCAATTTGTGACAGTTCGGAGGGGACAAGGCGCTAAACGCCGAACCTTAACGCACCGTGAGCTTCACGTCTATAATAGGTTTTCTCCCCTCAGCGAACACACGCCCGCTGAACACACTAGAGAAACTCTTGTAATCGGGAGTTCTATTGTTAGAGACGTGAAGCTGCCAGCTGCTAGCGTTAGGTGTTACCCGGGGGCCAGAATGGGTGACATCGAAGGAAATCTTAGGATCTTAAAGCAGAGTAGGGCCCGTTTCCGGCGAGTCGTGATTCACGCATGTGGTTACGACGCCAGGTGGAGACAATCAGAGGTGCTCAAAGTTCAAGTAGCCGCGGTGTGTGACCTAGCGAAGTCGATGTCAGACACTGTAATATTTTCTGGTCCCCTGCCCAATCGGATCAATGCTGAATTGTACAGCCGTCTTTCAGCATTCAACAGCTGGTTATCTAGATGGTGCCCTCAAAACAACGTAGTCTTTATTGATAACTGTAGTGTGTTTTGGGGAAAGCCTGGGCTCATACGCAGGGATGGCATCCATCCGACTTCGGAGGGTACATCCCTATTAGTTCGGAATTTGACCGATAGTCTTAGTCGTGTTAAGTGACCATCTAGGGATGAGGCGCAGAGCAGCAGTTTAAGACGCTCCTCTGTCGCTGAACTCTCGCCCGTTCTGTCACATGTGAAGTGTTCAGATTCAAGACAGATAGAGACTGTGTGTGTCCCTCGTGTCCCTCGTACAAATAATGCCAAAAAGTCACATCTCAGAAAAAATATTTCAGGCGTCAGACCAAATAACTTAAGGAAAATAACATTCACAAATGACACAAATATCCAAATGAATAAACACGTAAAATGTGGACTGCTAACCATTAGAGCAATTTCCTCCAAATCACTGTTAGTTAATGAATTAATTAGTGACTATAACATAGATCTTCTAGCTCTAACTGAAACGTGGCTTCAACAAGACGACTATGTCAGACTCCATTGTCCTCCCTCAAAACCCTATATTGTCAGATAATTTCCTAATTACCTTTCAGGTTATTCTTAAAGATCATCCAGCCCCACAGAATAAAGTTATAATGAAAAGGACAATATCTGAAAAATCTATCTCAAAATTCAAGGAAATAATAGAGCCAGTGACATGTCATGTGATCCTGCTGAGAACAGTTTTAGTCCCAGTATAAGTGATCAATTTGTCGACTTGACCATGAATTCTCTGAAGTCTGCTCTTGATGTTGCAGCACCGTTAAAACAGAAGGTCATCAAGCAAAAGCACGCCTCCCCCTGGTACAACCAAGAACTGCGTTCACATAAACAAAGAGTTAGAAAGTTAGAGGGATTATTTCGTCGCTCTCACACAGAAGAATCCCTAAAAGCATGGAAAAGTTGCCTGCTGTCCTATAAGCAGGCTCTGCGTAAGGCCCAAACCAGATATTATTCAAATCTAATAGAAGTCAACAAAAGTAACTCTAAATTCCTTTTCAGTACTGTAGCTAGGCTAACAAACTGTCACAGCGCAGTAGAGCCCTCAATCCCAGCTACACTCAGCTCTGATGATTTCCTCCTATTTTTTAACAATAAAATAAAAACAATCAGAGATAAATTAGATGAAATTACCTCCGCTATTAGCCCTGAACTAGCCCAAGCTGTAAATCTAACGTCCCATATAAATCCACCTGTAAACTTAGAAAGGTTCACAGCTGTTGATCAAGCAGAGATCACTTCAGCCATTATGTCCTCTAAAAGCTCAACTTGTGTCCTAGACCCCATTCCAAGCAGACTCCTCAAAGACATTCTCCCCCTAATTATAGACCCTATTCTTAATATAATAAATACTTCACTCGAAAGTGGCTATGTTCCACAGTCCTTCAAACATGCAGTCTGTTAATGTAAACCAGAGCTCCTCACCATGCTCTAAAGTAATTTACGGTGTGCCACAGGGTTCGGTACTCGGTCCAATTCTGTTTACTCTTTATATGCTGCCATTAGGCAACATTATCAGAAAGCATGGCATTAACTTCCACTGCTATGCAGATGACACTCACTCAGCTGTATTTATCAATGAAACCTGATCAGAGCGATCAAGTAGACAGACTTAGTGCTTGTGTGAAGGAGATAAAAACCTGGATGACACTTAACTACCTGCTTCTTAACCCTGAAAAAACCCGAGGTCATTGTGCTTGGCCCTAAGCATCTACGAGACGATCTATCTGAGCAGATAGTCACACTGGACAATGTTAGTGTAGCCTCTAGTTCTACTGTAAGAAATCTTGGAGCTCTCATTTAAAGCTCATATAAATCAAGCTTGTATAACAGCCTATTTCCATTTGCGCAACATCAGAAGAATCCTGCCTAAAAGTGATGCCGAAAAACTTATCCATGCATTTGTAACGGCTAGATTAGACTACTGTAACTCCCTGCTCGCAGCGTGTCCTAAAAGCTCCATAAAAAGCTTTCAACTGGTTCAAAATGCAGCAGCAAGATTACTAACAAAAAGAACAACTGGCACATTACGCCAGTGCTGAAGTCTCTTCACTGGCTCCCTGACGAGTTTAGAATCAAATTTAAAATTCTACTCCTGACCTACAAAGCCATAAATGACATGGCCCCATCCTACCTCAAAGATGCTATCGAACCATATCATCCAAACAGAGCTCTTCGCTCTCAGAATGCTGGCCTTCTGATGGTCCCAAGAGTCTCTAAAAGTTCTGCAGGAGGTAGAGCGTTTAGCTACCAAGCGCCTGTGTTATGGAATCAGCTCCCGACCCATGTTAAATATGCTGACACAGTCTCTTCATTTAAGTCCAGGCTTAAAACGTTCCTCTTCGAAATCGCTTCTGGTCAGACTAGTTAGGAACAGAAATATAAACCCACAGCTCTAGCTATGCTGCCCAAGGAGCAACTATGCTGGGGGAAGTATGACAGCTTGAGCACTATCCTCTTCTTCTGACTAATTATTCTATCAAACAATATTTATTTTTTAATTCCATTTGCAAACTGTTCACCACCTTCTTTTTCTTTCTCTCACTCCTGAGGACCTGTGGACCCAGATGCCCCTCTCCTGGTGAAGTGGTCCCTGCCCCGTGTGGACGGTCCCTCATCTGCCTGAAGAGTGGGTCCAGCTCGCCTCCAACGGTCCCTCATCTGCCTGAAGAGTGGGTCCAGCTTTTTCCCAAAGAGATTTTTCTTGTAGTTTTTCCTGGCCGAGAAGGAGAGTCTAAGGACAGAGGACCCTGGGACATCGTCCCTCGCCACCACAGACATTGTCTGACCCCATCGCCACCACAGACATTGTTGATTCGGCCCTCAGAGGCGACTGTTGCTGTGTTTTTGGGCCTTACAAAAATAAATTGATTTGATTTGATTTGTAAATGAGACTCAGATTTTGGGCAGAGAGCTGCTTTTGACACTGTCGATCCTCTAGTGGACTGGGTGGGCATCACTGGCACTGCACTAAATTGGTTATGGTCCTATCTGGAAGACAAGAAGTACTTTGTTGAAATTGGTAACTCTCTCAGACCACATGCTCCTGACCTGTGGGGTGCCCCAAGGGTCTGTCCTGGGACCCCTTCTGTTCAACCTATACATGCTGCCGTTAGGTCAGCTGATACGCAGCGAAAATGTGACGGAGCAGCGTAAATGCCGGTACATGTCGGCCTCTGTGAAACTGAGATAAACAGGTTTTTAGTTTTTTTTCCCCAAATTTGTGATTTTCGTTTTTTTGTATTATGTGAAAGTTGAAGTTATAAAGGAGCCCCTCTGTGCTTCGGATAACAGTATTCATTACCTTAAAAGTACACATTAAGCTGTTAAAAATGGGTAGTTTTCGTGTGCCGCGGGGGGGGGGGGGCGTTACCCTTTTTTCAGCACGTACTGTTGACATTTTTCCACCAATCAGCTGCGAACCACATGGCTACAGCTGTCCTCCGTGTACTGCTCATGCTCCTCATGCAGTTGGGGGAGAGGCCGTGTTTTCTCCTCTCAGAGACATTCATACTCCAGACTTTCTCCAGAGATGATTCCCTGGACTACATTGCTACGGAACTGAGGTACTTTTACTCTAAAGTATTGCTTGCTGTGTTGTGTTGCTTTAGCATCGTCACTTTTGCCTCGAGACAGAGCAATCCTAAGCTAACATGCTGCTTCAGTGCACTCTACGTTATAAATACGGGCTTGAATTTAATGTGACCACTTTCTGAATAATTAACATCACGTAGTCTCTTGAAACTAGCTGTTTCAAGAGATGTATCTTCGTGTTTTTTACTGTAGCCCGCGTTAGATGATTAAGCTTGCTACATTACAAGCTAGCACCGGGCCTGTTCTTTGTTCCTGGCTTCAGCATAACAAATACGGGCTTGAATTTAATGTGACCACTTTCTGAATAATTAACATCACGTAGTCTCTTGAAACTAGCTGTTTTGGGATGCAGGGTTCAGAATAAGCGGTATCGCATCGCAAAATGCGACGCAATTTCTCTCAAATGTGATGCATTCGTCAGAAAAAAGTGCTTTTGTATTGCAGCTTTTCGCAATACAAAAATGCGTGTTCAATTGTATAACCAAAGCGCCTAAAAGTACTGATCACTCGTCAATCGATCGTCGATAACATCATGACACATGTAGGACGCTGTGTTGACATGACGAGTTCCGCTGCTGTCCCAGAGTCAGAAAACGGGTCACAGATTCGGACTTCCGAGGTCAAAAGCTCCTAAACGCACTAGTCTTTGCAGATCATTCACATGCCAAAATATTCATATTTACACTGCCAAGTGACACAACCTTGTTTTTAACAATCAGATGCGTATTTTGGGCGCAGCGAATTACACTGATCCGAAAGCGCAGCCGGAGCAGAGACGCATGCTTAGGGACCGTCATCAAATGTGCAGCCGGAGCAGAGACGAGAGTACTTAGGGACCGTCATCAAATAGCAAAACGAAAAATGGAATGGAACGTCAAATAGAGCGGTACAATTTGAACACCATGATGGACACCACAGCAACCTTTATTTTTCCATCAGAAGCTTAATACATATTTTTTGTGAGTGTAATGACGATTAATATGTAAATGAGACTCCTGCAAATAGTCATCTGATTGATGATGATATGGAAGAAAGTTGTGAATTAGGCCATCTGACTTTGTGTTGATTAATTTGTTCAACTAATTTGATTTGCAAGTTTTCTGTTTTATTTGAAGAAAAAATGTTTAAAAATTGTTTAAAAATTAATTTGTTGAATAGAATGTTTACAAATACATTTTAAATAAATAATCGTGTTATATCAATGGAAAATATTGATTGTTAGTCACTTTCGTGTTTTGCTGTGCAATTATAAAATTGCAATACAAATTTTGAAAAATTAACGGATTGTTTAGCAGCACCGCTATACAAGTGAAAATCCTTAATCTGAACCCTGGGATGGTATAATGTCTTCGCAGAATAGCAATTATGCAGTATGAATAGACATAAATGTCTTTATCA
Organism: Eucyclogobius newberryi; assembly: GCF_026437365.1. Lineage (NCBI taxonomy): Eukaryota > Metazoa > Chordata > Actinopteri > Gobiiformes > Gobiidae > Eucyclogobius > Eucyclogobius newberryi. The sequence continues at coordinate 18,165,229 of NW_027315801.1, read as the reverse complement.
CACGCAATAATGTCACATTCAGGTGCATATAACTGATGTAAATAGTGTTTATTAGGCCCGAGCGCCACAAGCTGGCGAGAGGCCTATTAGTCCCGTAAGGCCGTGCGAAGTGCGAAAGTGCGCACCCATTTCCAAACACTCACTAACGCACTCCTCCACTCATGCACGCCCCGTGCATACTAATTAGTAGTATGAAAATGGAACATTACCGTTGTAAACGGTCGAAGCCCGTGCAAAAGTGCGCACTAAACGAGCACTTTACATTGGCATCCCCATATAAAGCACTCATTTGCGCTAAGTACCGAATACGTTCGAATACGTTCCCCATCTCTTGCATGTTCCGTGCATATAAGCATGTAATGCAAAAATTTAACATTATTACTGTATAGAGGGCCAAAAACACAAAGTGAGCGGAGCCCACTCAAAATTAACGAAAGTACCCGTCAGTGACCAGGGACCCACACCATGAGGTAGGAAAGCGTGAGCGCTTTCCGAAAATGTATAGTTTATGATATTTGAAAAATGGGAAACATTGTTTTCGCATCGGAATATTCTTCTTCTTTCTTCTCGGGACCAACCCCCCTATTTTTCACCCAGTGAACATTGACAAAAAGTCACAAAAATTTGCACACCTCTAAAAATCGTGCCTCTCTACATTCTGGCTATTTGCCTTTTCTAAAATAAAAAAATTGGCGCGTCAGTGCCCCCATATGTACCAAAAATGCATTGAGAGATAGGAAATGACCCCAAAAAAATCTGATCGTAAAATCATGAAATTTGGTGCAGAGGTAGATAGAGAGAGAAGTAAAAAATATGATTACGGCAACGCCGTCCGCCCAACCAAATGTCGGCCATATTGCTTCAAAAATGGCTAAGCATGACTCGGGAGTTTTTCCAAACGTCGTACTTTTACGAACTCCTCCCAGGGCGTTGGCCCTAAAAAGCTGAAATTTGGTGAAAATGCTACTGAGGAGTGGGACATCAAAAGTTATTCAAATGACATTGATACCTGTCACGGTCTCTGTGCGGCGAAGCCGCAAACTGTAGCTAGAATTTCAGAAATCTCCCAAATTTAACATTTCTGCCGTTTGCGCAGATAAAGTCCGAATTGCGTCAAATTAGAATCAGTTGTTAAACTCTTTGCCCTAAACCTACTTGAAGTGAAATAAATTAATTTGGCGCCACAGCGCCCCCTACAGATTTTATATGGAGGTTAAATGTTTAGTTTTGCGAAATTATATGAAATTTGACACAAAACTCAATTTTGGCCCCATCAAAAAAGTCAATGAGACCCATGTCATAATTGTTATGGCGTCGCCGTAGCGATGACCAAAACCTCCCATGTTATTCCAATGGGGAAATCGCCAGAACATGTTTACACTTTAGACTTTCACGAACTCCTCCCAGGGCTTTGGCCCTATTAACCTGAAATTTGGTGAGACTCATCTTCAGAGGTGGACCGTCAAAGGTTATCCACATTTTTATTCAAAGAGTCACGGTGTCTGTGCGGCAAAGCCGCACATTTTGCCAAGAATTCAAAATAAAATTGCTTTTTGAATGGTAAAACAAAGGGGAGAAGATGTGACAGCGTCACAGATTCAGCAGTAGGCGGACAATTGGGGCGCGTTAGCGCCCCCTCCTCTTGCGGCGTGGCGGCAGCGGCGTGGCGGCGGCGGCGTGGCGAGCACCGATCATTGCCGCTTGCGGCTATATTTTTACCATTATTGTTAGTATTATTTTGTCTTACGCTAGCTGTTTTTATTTTATCTTTATTTTTCCCCTCCATTCCTTATTGAGAAATGAGAGGTTCTGTCTACAGGAGATTTTGTTTATAAGAGTTCTTCTATTAAGAGTGTTTTTTAAACTCCCTCTGTCTTCTACAGATACACTGTACGCGCGCGCTCTGAGCGAGGAGGCGAAGTGCGCGCGCTCTCTGAGCGAGGAAGCGACGCGCTTTCTCCACTGATTGCGGCTTTGGACTTATCGAGCGAGCATACATGAAGACCAGGGTTGACACTTTGGAAGACATCACTGAGGTTAGTTTATATTATTTGACTACTATAATGTGTAAATATTAGCCTGGCAAAACTTCAGTGCTGCTCTCTGTTCTGCTTAAGATATGTTTCTTCAAATGTCACATTGTCTTCATCTAATTCCTTCCCTCTCTCCCTCTGTCTTCTACAGATACACTGTACGCGCGCGCTCTCAGCGAGGAGGAGGCGCGCGCTCTGAGCGAGGAGGAGGCGCGCGCTCTGAGCGAGGAGGCGACGCGCGCTCTGAGCGAGGAGGTCGAAGCGCGCGCTCTGAGCGAGGAGGCGAAGCGCGCTCTGGGCTCAGCTACTACACAATTCAGCTGTTCTGCCTCCGGTTGACAATACCCATGTCATGCTTATCCCAATGAGGTGCAAATGAGCCCCCCCTGTGACTCTGGGCTCACTCAGGTGAGAATATTTAGAGGCAGTTTTCTCAGTAAGAGGAATTCAGAGTTGTATACATTCAAATGACCACAACTTACTCAAATACTCAGATCTATGTTTCACTGTCGCAGGTGAATATGGACCAGTGGATTCACTCTGTCACTGCATCCAACAGATCAGTGTGTGGATGCAAAACAACTTTCTCCAGCTGAACTCAGACAGAAATAATCGTTTTTGGCCACAGAAACAAATAGAAAGTGTTAGTGGTAACCTCCAGAGTCTCGCTCTAAAACCTACAAATCAAGTTAGAAATCTAGGGGTAATAATGGACTCAGACTTGAACTTTTAACAGCCACGTCAAATCAATGACATCAGCAGCTTTTTATCGTCTAAAAAACATTACCAAAATCAAAATATAGCATCTAAACCAGATTTAGAGAGACTTATCCATGCGTTTGTCTCCAGTAGATTAAACTACTGTAACGGCCTGCTCACTGGCCTGTCCAAACGAGCTGTAAAACAGCTGCAGTACATCCAGAACACTGCTACTCGAGTCCTGACTAGAACCAGGAAGTACCATCACATTAGCCCTGTTCTCAGGTCTCTGCACTGGCTCCTGTGGCTCAGAGAATAGACTTTAAAGCAGTTCTGCTTGTGTACAAGTCTCTCCATGGCCTAGCACCAAAGTACATCTCGGTCGTGTTAGGGCTATATGAACCATCTCAATCAGAGAGGACCTAAGGGACCGGCCTTCTGCTGGTGCCCAGAGTCAAGACTAAATATGGACCAGCCTCCTGCTGGTGCCCAGAGTCAGGACTAAACATGGGGGATCTGTGTTTCAGTTTTATGCAGCTAAAATCTGTCTCACATCTTCAAGATGTGAGACAGGCTTCTATTCTGACAATGTTCAAATCTAAGCTTTTGTTTAGCTGTGTTTATGAAGGATTTTCTTTGCACTCTTCTCTTTTATGTCTTGACAAGAAGAAGAGAGCCTTCAGGTCAGGGAACAAGGAGGAGCTGAGGACTGTGCAGAAGGAGCTGAGGAGGAAGATCAGGCAGGCTGAGGCCGGCTACAAGAGGAGGATGGAGGAGCAGCTGCAGCAAAAGAACATTCAGGGAGTGTGGAGGAGCCTGAAAACCATCTCGGGCTTCAAAATCCCCCCTGCTCAGACAGAGGGCGATCTACAGTGGGTGAATGATTTAAACGCTCACTTCTTGAGGTTTGATCGGTCACCCGCCCCTCCCCCTGCACAGCTGCATGCTCCCTCTTCCACAGCTGGACAATGCCCTGCATCTGTTCCTCTTCGCTTATCTGCCCCGGACCATCAGCTCCCCACTTCGCCTGGACTCACCCATCCCCCCAGCACACGGTCCCCCTGCCAACCACTGACTGTCACAGCAGCACAGGTGAGGAGTGAGCTGAAGAGGATTAAAGTGAGGAAGGCAGCAGGACCTGATGGCATCAGCCCCAGGCTCCTTAAGTCCTGCGCAGATGAACTGTGTGGAGTTATGGAGCATGTCTTCAACATGAGCCTGAAGCTGAGGGTGGTACCACAGGTCTGGAAGACCTCCTGTCTGGTACCTGTGCCTAAGACACCGCGCCCCAAAGACCTCAACAGCTTCAGGCCAGTGGCTCTCACGTCCCACCTGATGAAGACACTGGAGCGGCTAGTCCTGGACCACCTCCGCTCCACCGTGAGCTCAGCCATGGACTCGCTGCAGTTTGCATATCGGTCTGGCATCGGAGTGGAGGACGCCGTCATCTCCCTGCTGCACCGCTCTCTCTCTCACCTGGAAAAGCCTGGCAGCTCTGTGAGGATTCTGTTCTTCGATCTTTCCAGCGCCTTCAACACTATCCAGCCGCTGCTCCTGAGGGACAAGCTGGAGACGGCTGGTGTGGAGTATGACCTGGCAGAGTGGATCCTGGACTACCTCACAGACCGACCCCAGTTTGTGACAGCCCGGAACTGTGTGTCTGACACTCGGACCTGCAGTGTGGGGGCGCCCCAGGGCACTGTCCTCGCCCCCTTTCTCTTCACCCTTTACACTGCAGACTTCAGACATGACACGGACAGCTGTGTCCTGCAGAAGTTCTCTGACGACTCTGCCATCATCGGACTCATCACGGACGACGATGACGCGGAGTACAGAGGACTGGCGCAGGACTTTGTGGACTGGTGTCAGCGGAACCACCTCCTCATCAACGCGGGGAAGACCAAGGAGACGCCACCCCACTGCCAGGGACATTGAGAGAGTGGACTCATACAAGTACCTGGGTGTTCATCTGAACCACAAACTGGACTGGACTCATAACACAGACGCACTGTACAGGAGGAGCCAGAGTCGGCTCTACCTCCTGAGGAGACTCAGGTCTTTTGGAGTGACAGGGTGGTGGCATCGGCCCTCCTGTACGGTGTGGCCTGCTGGAGCAGCATCACAGAGAGGGAGAGGAGGAAGCTGGACAGAGTCATCAAGAAGAAGTCCAGCTCCGTCCTGGGCTGTGCTCTGGACTCGGTGCAGGAGGTGGGGGACAGGAGGGTCCTGGCTAGATTCACATCTATGCTGGACCATGAGTGTCACCCCCTGCAGGACACTCTCTCCGCTCTGGAGAGCGGCTTCAGTGAGAGACTGATCCACCCTCGATGTGTGAAGGAAAGGTTCCGTAGGTCTTTCCTTCCTGCTGCTGTCAGACTTTATAACAAAAACTGTTAGTACTGAACACTCGCAATACTGACCTAACCTAATACTGATGTGCAATTCTGTCATATGTGCAATTGCTGTTGGAATTCATGTGCAATTCATGTGCAATTACTATGAAATTCATGTGCAATCTATGTGCTGTCGTGACACATATTCATGTGCAATTACTGTCGTGATCACATGCAATGGTATTTATGTATTTATTTATTAATTTGTCTATGGGAGTTTTTATTTATTTATAGGAGATCTTCTACTGAAAGTGTTTTTCAGACTTCCTATAAGTGATCTGTTCTTCTGTATCTACCTCTGTATCTACCTGCGTTGCACCAATGAAATTTCCCCATGTGGGACAATAAAGGAATATCTTATCTTTTCTTATCTTATCTTATGAACTGTTTTGTAATTTCTGTAATTTCTTTGTGATTTTAATGCATTTTTTTTCCTGTTGTGAAGCACTTTGAATTGATTTGTGTATGAAATGTGCTCTACAAATAAACTTGTCTTGCCTTGCCTTTAATGCCCAATTAAACATTCAATTTGGGCAAATAAAACAATTGTTGTAAAAATGGGGCAAAGAGGCCAAACAGAAAGCATATTAAACTTTCAGACATGGAGACATTTTCCATCATTGTACATTAGTGATATCCCATGTACAGTTGTTATTTTGGCTGCTTATCCATGAATTTCAGCATTGCTGTCCGCACGCTGTAGCACAGAACCAAAGGACCAAGCCAACAGGTGAATGGTTTTGTCCTGCACAAAGCAATTTAATGACGTGAAAAGGAAAGTGGACTTGTTATCACATCTTACACCTGTATGCTATGTCTTGCAGTTCAGTTCCTTGTAATTGATACATTATGCGGTGTACCATCTTTTTTTCAGGAGACGCGTAAGAGGAATGTTACCAGGAAGTAGACTTTTTCATCCATCTCAGGGCTATCAAGTACTGTAAGTTGACCTTCATCTCCCTGAACAGTGGCTTTGATACAGAGAGGTATGTTTTAGAAACTGGTTCTACGTCTTTTAACGTAATATCCATCTGCGGGTTTGTCACACACCCTATGATACCATCGTCTGTTTTGGAAAATGATGGAGACTCTTCTCTTAACGTTTCCTGAAGAGTTTTTCTTTTACCTTCATTCAGATAAGACAGGTCAACAGGAGGGTCCCATTGCTCTCTGGTGAAGGAGGGTCTAAGGACAGGGGACCCTGGGACATTGCCAAGTCCATATGGACATTGTTGAATCCGTTTTTCATTGTCGCCCTCCGAGACAACCGCTGTTGTGATTTTGGGAGTTACAAAAATACATTTATTTGGTGTGGGAGCATCCTGTGTTGTCCTGGACACAGATCTCATTGATGGCAGCAGAAGGGAGATCTTTCTCGAAGAGGTTGGCTGAATAAACACACTCCACTGACTGCACAGTATCAATGGTGGTTCTGCCTGATAGAGTAATATCACGGTTGATTGGGTCCTGTACACAGAAATATCTTAGGAATGGACCCTGCTTTTATTGAAACTAAAGTCTCACAAAACTCTCATCCATCGGGCCATTGTGGATTTTCTTTTATCATTTTCTTTCTTAATGTTTTTGATTGTTTGTTCTTTTCATAATTTAAACACATAGAACACAAACCAAAGAACACAACACAGAGAGAAAGTAAACTAAATCAAGACATCCGCTAATAACAAAGGTAACTTGTTGGTGCATTTTGAGTCATCCATACTTTTCTTTGTAAAGCCCTACCTGCAAGGTATGCTCCCAGAGTATTTATCTATAGCGTCCACGGCAGGTGTTTTAAGGCCCAAATACATAGTCCTGAAATCAAGTGGGATGGTGGTTTCAAAGACAATCTGTTGCGCTTCATTGATCTCAGTCCAATATTTTTGAGTAACGTAAGTGAAAGTCTGGTCACAAGCCAACAACAAACTTTTAACATCTTTGTTTAGTTTATTGTTTTAAGTAGCTCCTCAGGTCGTAATCTCAGATTTTACCCAGGTAACCTTAACTTCCTCACAATGCATTCAGTATTTTCCATTTTGCTTCATATTCTGGGTCACACCAGTATAGCAACGCTCTGATTTGAGCTAAAATAAAGTTTATTTTTCGTCCTTTTATTTTGATAGCTGTAGATTTTTTTATTGTTTTTATTCCACTAACTGAATAGCCTGTTGGGGGAAAATTCTTTTTAAAAGTCAACATTTCAAATCTGCCTTGCTGATCTTAAGGTTACTCATTCTGTTTAAAAAGGCAGAGACAATCATAATCCTTGTCTTGAAGGCTGACTACATGGAGCTGCTGGTTTTGTCTACAGTCATCTCCGAGGACAGCTGTGTTGTTGTTGCTCTTTGTCAGAATAAATAGATGAGATGTGGAAACGTGATGCTGAGCTTGGGGCCCCTGCTTTGCGTGGACCAGCAGCTTCCGGCTCCTTTTGCAGCACCAGCACGCCCATGTTTGTCTCTGTTTGTCTCTACTACCTCCTCCATCAATGATTAATCCTCTCTTCAGGCCTGTGCTCTCTGCTCACAACCAGGCCCTGCATGTGCTGACAGCGCCACTCACAGAATGAGACTGGGACTGAGACTATCTCACCCCAGCCACACTGCAGCAGAACCAGCCGCCTCCCTTGCCTATCCAAATCCTCCACCAAAGTGTATACAGCCAATTACCATTTCATCAACCCTCACCCATCTGTGTTTGTGATTACCATGTTATAATGTCAAAGAGAGTTGTGTTTAGTAACATTCATGAATGTTTGAATGACTCTGCATATTCCATTTCAAAAGCTCGGCATTCTCCTGTGATGATCTGTTGGTAATCCAGTAGTAGTGCTTCTCTGTTGTGTTTTATTTGTTTGAATATGTTATTTTTTCCTTTATTTTTATTTACAGTGAATTTGAACACCTTGCGATTTTGCAAGGTCTCTCACAAATTATGGATTATTACTCACAGTGGAGACTCTCCACTCACTTCTTCCACTGTGAGAGACTCTCTTCCACTGTGAGAGACTCACAGTGGAAACAGTGGAGAATCTAAAAAATAATAATCCGGGAATCACATCCATCAATCCATTTTCTACCACTTGTTCCCTTTCGGGGTTGCGTATTTTTAAATAATGTATTTGTATGTTATTGCTGCAAATAAGTATTTGAATACCTAGCAATCAGCAAGACTTCTGTCTGTCAAAGACCTGCCTTTAAAAGTCCACCTCTACGCCCAGTTGCACCTGTTTGACCGCGCGGGCTACATAAAGACACCTGTCCATCCCCCAAATCAGTCAGACTCCAACTACAACCATGGGCGAGACCAAAGAGCTGTCAAAAGACACCAGAAACAAAATTGTAGAACTCCACAAGGCTGGAAAGGTCTACGGGCCAATTGGCAAGTAGCTTGCTGAAAAAAGATCACTGTTGGGAGCAACTGTTAGAAAATGTAAAAGGCTAAAGATGACAATCTCCCTCGCACTTTGTGGGGTATCAATAATGATAAGAAAGATGAGGAATCAGCCCAGAACTATGAAAGTAGCTGGTCAATGATTGGAAGAGAGCTGGGATCACAGTTTAAAAGTTAATACACTACAATGCCATAGTTAAAAATCATGCCTCACACACAAGGATCCCCTGCTTAAGTCAGCACATGTCCTGGCCTGTCTTAAGTTTGCCAATTACCATCTGGATGATCCAGAGGAGTCATGGGAGAAAGTCTTGTGGTCAGATGACGCCAAAATAGAACATTTTGGTATACATTCCACTGGCCGTGTTTGGAAGAAGAAGGATGAGTACCATCCTAAGAACACCATCCCTTCTGTGAAGCATGGGGTGGAAATATCATGCTTTGGGGGTGCTTTTCTGCACAGGAGACAGCACAACGGCACTGTATTAAGGAGAGAATGAATGGGACCATGTATTGCATAGTGGTCTAGCCAGTCTACAGACCTAAATCCAATAGAAAATCTTTAGAGGGAGCTGAAAAGAGCTAGAAACAATCAGTGTTGAGGAGTGGGCCAAAATCCTTGCTACAGTGTGTGCAAACCTGGTCAAGAACTAGGTTTGATCTCTTGATACCAATTATTAACACTGATTTTCTCAGGGGTTCAAATACTTATTTGCAGCAATAACATACAAAGAAATTATCAAAAACAATTTACAATCAGATTCCCATAAATAATAAAACATTTTTTTTAGATTATGTCTCTCACACTGGAAATGCACCTACAATGATAAGATAAGATAGCCTGTATTTGTCCACACAATGGGGAAATAGACATACATACATGCATACATATATATAGTTTCAATTTTTTAAATACAAACAAACAAAACAAAGAACTCAACCAAAATATTATAATAATCATAGTAATAATAAAGAATAAATAACTAACACAAACGGCAGTATGGCAAAACATAAATAAAATTACAGCATAACTTTTCCTACATGCAAGTCCAATTTAGTCCAAAGTCTTTCAAAGATGTCCATTTTTAACCTAAGTCTGAATAATGAAGCCTGCGTAAATTCAGCCTGGAAGACCTAACTCCATCCATCTACGTCAAGGCCACCATGGAAGGACCCCTCTCCCCAGCGCCACCATCGCACTCAAGCGGGCGTCCGCCTGTCCGTCTGTGAGAGTCAGATCCCTCACTTCACCATGGACTCTCCCAGGTTTCTGCGCTTATCCCAAAGAGGTTATGCAGTTTTTCCTGGCCAAAGAAGTAGGGTGAAAGGTCAGGGGGCGTCTGCACCATGGCCCTCGCACCTGCTCCTCATCCCCAATCAACGCTCTCAAGTGACTCCTCCCCGCTCCCAATCAGCACCAGGCGGTCACATTTAAGATATTCCTTTATTTATTCATTTAAGCCCTCAGGCAGATGGCTCGGCCGCTCAAACCGTACTGCGACTGATATTATGTCAGATTTCAAATCAGATGACCCTCCGTGTTCCTCTCACGGGGGCTCCGGGTCCTCCCGCGGTCCTCCGGCTTCGGAAGAGCGCATCCACCTGACCCGGTTAAAGAGCTGAGCGTCTCGCCGCGTCCTTTCATTACAGGACTCCTCACTTTCGCTCGAAACGCTTCCCATCCACCTGCCACGTGCCCCGCCTCAGGAACCAGGAAATCATCAGCCGCTCCGCGCACGCCGCGGTGCCTCTCCTCCGCATCGAGCGTCGGGACGTCTCCTTCACGTGGCTCCTCCCGCGCCACAGCGTCTCTCCACCGGATCACGCTGACACCGGGTCCAGCTGCATTGCGCAGCAGCTCCAGAACACGCTCCTCTCCACGTCAGGCTCCAACACGCGGCAGCGCTCTGTCCTCGACTCCAGGGGGCCTGTCCCAGGCCCGCCGCTGGCCATACAGGGTCCCCAGGCCGAACGCCCAGCGATGTCCCCAGTCGAATTAAGTATTTTTTAAATTGTCTTCATCTCGTGAATATTGCTTGAATCACAATCTTTAGCAAGATTTCAAGGTTCTCAACTAAGGTGTCTCCAACAATCTAACTTACTTTCATTTCTTCATTCCTAACATCCTTGCTCCCCCCCCTCACCTCACGCACGCTGCTCCTCTGTGGAACAGATCGAGGCAGCTCCATGCATTGTACATATCGTGTCATTCATTCCTTTTAGGGCTTATTCAGCTCAGTCCAATCTCATTCATCGGAAAAGGTATCCGCTCCTCAGCTTTCCCAAACACTCTGTGGGTTTATTAATAAATAAATAATATAAATAAAAAATAAAATAAAATGCGCTGCATGTCTCAGATTCATTCACGAGGAATGGGTCATGTGCCCAGTCCGCAGGCACACCACAATCCCCCGGTCCAAAAAACAACCGCTACGTCGCATCATGTACTATATGTGCCCCGCCACGGCAATTGTCGGACCATGTCGGCCTCGGTGAAACTGAGAAAAACAGAATTTTACTTTTTTCCCCCCAAATTTGTGATTTTCGTTTTTTTGCATTATGTGAAAGTTGAAGATATGGACCGGCCATTCGATGTATCAGATAACAGTATTTGCAGCATTAAAAGCATAAATAAAGTCGTTTAAAATGTGGTGTTTTCGGGCGCTCTGTGCACGTGCAGAGTGGGTGTGACCGCATTTCCATATGAACAGCTGCGCTATTGTAGTCAGCCAATGGGCTGAGCCGCCAGCCGCATGGCTACTTGATAAGCAGCAACACAGGGACACGCAACCAAGCCCCCGGAAGCCAAGATGGCCGCCATTGAAACCTATGGAGCTGCTCATTGGCGCATGGTTCCAAAAAAGTTTTTTAGTTCCGCATTACTTCCTGAACAGTGGTATATCTCCTCCCACTTTTGTGACGTCATTGCCGTGAGGCTTTGGCGTCGGGAGCGCGCACGTTACAGCAGCGTGACAGACTGAGAACAGTCAACACCGACTTTTGGAATAATTCGGCTTGAAATAGTCTGTTTACGTAACGTATAATGATGGATTGTTATATCCATCTATAAATATACATGTATCATATTGTAAAGCTCTGATATTTAAGAGAATTATAAAGAAGTGTTAAGATAAAAAGTCTGGTTTAATGACAATAAATTACATTTAGAGGTGGAATAACGTCCTCATCATTTTCTGTAGTTTTTGGTTTGGGTATTTATTTTGTTATTAACTTTTCAGTTATTTATTTACATAATATAATTTGGCCAATATGCATTTTTTTTAATCAGATGAGAAGAAATATAAAATATAATCATCGATTCTGTTACATAATTGAGTTAAGCAGTATTTAATTATATTCAGTTTCCTTTTGAGTCATTTTTTTTATCATGTCAATCTTTAATAAATACAAAACACATTTGTTTATTAATGTATTCAATATGAATAATGAACATGAATGAACTTGTTCAATAAATGCAAATCTGATTATAACTACAAATGATAAATTGATTTTAGTCAGTTTTAGTTGAGTTTTAAAGCTCCAATGAGTTTTAAAGCTACAATGTGGGAGTCCCTTATTAAGGTGTTTTGGAGTCTGTGTACTGTTCATTATTATTATCATCATTAATAGAATCAGAAAATGTATTGCCATTGTCAAAGAAAAGAATTCACAAACAGTGGAACTTACTTTGGTGATTCAGTGCAACATAAAAATATTAACAATGATAAAACAACCTGTATAAGTCAAATAGAACAAACTGAATAAAATAAGATATTCCTTTATTGTCCACACATGAGGAAATTTTGTTGTTGCAACACAGTAGATCCAGAGGAAAAGGACAGAAAACTTATAGGAAGTTTAAAAAACACTCTTAATAGATCGATCTTAATAGAAGAACTCTTATAAACAAAAACTCCTATAGACAGAACCTCTCATACCTTAATAAGGAATGGAAGGGGAAAATAAAGATAAAGATAAAATAAAAACAGCGTAAGACAAAATAATACTAATAATAATGGTAAAATAAACACTCTTTTTACATCAGTTATATGCACATGAATGTGACATTATTGCGTTAAATACTGAATATCTCAGTATTTAACAAGACTTTGTTTCCATGGCTACGCAGTCTTCTGTACTTCAGTAACTGCACCGTTCAGCTCCATCGTATGACTGAGAGACAAACAGAACATGTCACAGCTTTAGATTATACAAGTCATATAACATACACTTCATATGTTTAGATTATACAAGTCATATAACATACACTTCATATGTTTGTCCTGAAGCTGCTTCACAGACACATGTGACACAGCAGTGGCTCTTTTGAAAAACAATTATCATTTAGTTTTTTTGGTCATAACAAAACAGACATTTTATAAATTCAAAGTACTGATTCTACACTGTTTACTTTTAGTCGAGGCACAAGTTATTATTAAAATACCTTTTGCTTTGGAGTCGTCAGGAGTTTACTTGAGATGACTGTGTCTGCAGTGATTAGGTCTGCAGTGACCTGTAGTGACCTGTAGTGACCTGTAGTGACCTGCAGTGACCTGTAGAGCTCTGGACAGCACAGACAGTCTAAACTCACTGGTCAGCACTGAAGATGAGAAAGATACTCATTAGAACATTGATATATTATGCACATTTAACAGAGAAAAGCTGGAATATGTTATTGACAGATTTACATTTCGCTCTGTAACACAAAAGTTCCTCTTTTCACATTAATTTTTAAAGCTAGAACCAAAAGTCATTTATTTATGCATAAGTTTAAACCTTAGAAGTTAGAACATAACTGACATGTTTGCTAAATCTCTACATATTCCATGGAAGTAAATCCATGACATTCCTATACAAAACAAGCGTGTGCTTTGTTTAAACACAGCACACGTCATTATGAAATATGTAATAAAACCTCAAATGCATATTCCATGGAAGTAAATCCATGACATTCCTATACAAAACAAGCGTGTGCTTTGTTTAAACACAGCACACGTCATTATGAAATATGTAATAAAACCTCAAATGTGGTCTCAGCCCCTGTAAGTACAGGACTGTCACTTTTATATATGTAAGATATGACCCATTATAGCAGGTTATATTTGAATTATTGGTTGTTTTTTATAGCACATAATACAAACATCACTTTATTTCCCTTCTTTCTCTAGTTTTCCTTGATCTGTGTATAACCTCTTGTCTCTTAGAACATTTAGTAAGAGAAATAATTAGTTATTTATTTGCAGAAGCACGAGCCATCACGACGTGTTGTTGTATCTTTGTGTAGTTAAACTTTAGCTTACGTTAGCTCGTGTTAGCTCGTGTTAACTGTGTAATCGTTGTTTTACACTTCATATGGAACGATGTGTGAAACGTGAGGAATGACATACAAACACAACTTACGTGTATCGTGGTCTCGTCTCGTCTCTTTCTTCTGTTTGTGTTTAGTTTCTGTCACGTGTTCTCCCGAGGCTCGTTCATGAGGGTTACGTGCGCGCTCAGTGCGCGTACACCGTTCACCGGAAGGTTAAAAATGTATTTTTTAAGTATTTTAGAAACAGTTGAAGAGTGAAATTCCTTCTATTTTATTTTTAGACTAAAAAAAATTTAGCATGTTTGGTAATTTTAGAGGCCGAACTCCTGAAATGGTCCGACCAAAAGACTGCATTCTGCGAAGTGGCCACTACTCAATTTGGAGCCAGAGGCAGAGGGGGCGTACCCTATCCAGATAATATAATAGATCCATGCACGCAACACACACTGTGTAAAATCAGTTGAAAAATGGATCCTTCTGCTATCGCTTCGGAGTTTAACAGAGGTTGTTACAGCTCCACGCTTTTGGATTATTTCTGCGAAAAGTCCGCTTATCCAGATGACTATCTAAGTTTTGAATCTGAAGATAAGGTCACAGATGAAGAGTGCGATTTCATCCAGCTGGAAAATATCCCTAGTCTACGGCTGACCTTAGATGAGGAGGAAGATGGGTTTTGGACAGAGGAAGGAGCGCCCGGTCACGCCGAAGAGCTGTCGCGTGAAATAACAGACGCTATAGCCACGGTTACTTTTGCAGGAGAGAACGAAGAGTTGGAAAAGATCCGTAACTTTGACTGCAAATGTTACTCAAGAAGAAAAGAAAATTCTCTGCTCTCAAGAGAATCGTGTAGCGGGAAACTCACTCCAGAACTCATGTACAAGCTACGGAGCGACTCATTAGCAGCAGAAAGAGAGTGGCAGGATATGAGGATTATCGGACATATGGAAGCAAACAGACGTTCTGTCGTCATTTCTGAGCTGACGACCTCCACGAAAAAGCCTCAGACAAAGCGCAAGTTTGCAGTCTGCAGAAGTGCTTTCCTGTTCCTCATGGCGTAAGTAATGATTAATATTAAATACGCCTGTTTTAGTGTGCTGTTGTGGTCGTGTTTGTGTTGTGAGTGCCTGTTTTGTTGAGCCATCACAAGCTAGCTAGCCACGTAGCGCCGCTAGCCCAGAGCCGGCCGTGTCCCGCTCCTCCGCCTTTTAAGTCTTAAATACGACGTAAACGTCGGAATGTGAATAATGCAGAATAAATGGCATCACAAACACGCTTGAAAGTTATGTTTTGGTGTGCTGTTGTGGTCGTGTTTGTGTTGTGAGTGCCTGTTTTGGTCTAAACCTGGTGAGCCATGATATCACGGGCTAGCTAGCCACGTGAAGCGTGTTATTCCCATATTACTGTCAACCCTAATCCTTTTTTTTTCCCCTTTTCAGAATTGGCAAAGACACCCTGACTGACATAATTAAACACTATGACGAAAATGGAGCAACACCACAGTTGAGGAAGAAGCGTGCACAGCCACGTTCACGCAGGTTCATCAGCCATGAAGTGATTCACACCGTTGTAGAGTTTATCAAAAACTTTGCAGAAGTCCATTCCATAATGCTACCTGGTCGACATCCTGGCCATAGGGACTGGCATGTGAAGTTGTTCCCAACCCATGTGACTAAGGCCTCAGTTTGGCGTCTCTACGTGAAGTCTGCTAAGGAGCTTGGTAAGTGTAAAACATTATTTTGGTGATTTTCATGTTTTAATGATTAGAGTATAATTAACCATAAGCAACATCTGTTTTTTAGGTGAGCCTGCAGTTTGTAAATCAAGCTTCAGATCACTGTGGAAACAGCTTCTCCCACACATCAGAAGCTGCAGGCCACGCACAGATCTCTGTTGGCAGTGTCAGAGCAACAACGAGCAGCTGATTCGAAGTGCAAATGTCCCAGATGAAAGAAAATCTGAAGTTGTCCAGAAGCAAGTGCATCATCTTGCCCTTGTGCAAAGTGAGAGGACTTTTTACATCACTTTGATTACTGTCGGTGTAATCCCTCATTCGTCCAGGCGTGTTCCATAGTAGAAAAAGCTTCAGTTGTAGTCATCTGGACTCAGTTTTTTGAACCTTACAACACAGAGCTCAAGGTGTGCCCACCAGCTCAGAGGGCAAGAAGAAAGAGGAAAAACATGTCCGAAATGCCCTCTCAGCCTGTTGTTACCCCGCTTGGGCTCTCAACAGAGTGAAGAGAACCAAGAAGCAGGACAAAAGGGAAACTGAACAGAGAAGGAAGGGTGTTTTTATCCCTTATGTGTCTGGCCTGTCGGAAAAACTGCAGAGAATTTTTAGACAACACGAAGTCCCTGTTTATTTTAAACCAGGAAACACTTTAAAACAAAAACTGGTTCACCCTAAGGACAAGTTGCAGACTCAAAAACAGAGCAATGTAGTTTATTCGAGCCAATGCAGTGAAGAAAGCTGTAAAGAACGGTACATAGGTGAGACAAAACAGCCTCTACACAAGAGGCTTTATCAGCACAGAAGAAATACAAGTTCAGGACCACAGAGTGTCGTGCATCTCCATCTTGAAGCCTTTAATCACTCGTTTGAAGACGGTGAGGTGAAGGTTTTAAGCAGGGAGAAAAGATGGTTTGAAAGAGGAGTCAAGGAAGCTATTTTTGTTAAAAAAGAAAGACCTTCTTTAAACAGAAATGGAGGGCTAAGGTTTAATCTTCCTGTTATTTATAATGGGATACTGAACCCCTGGAAAGGTAGAGGACCAGGACCAGGACATTTAGATGCTAATCAGGTACTCAGGGTGGTTGAGCCAGGGTCTCACAAAGACAAAGAGGATTCTAATAGCCCATTCAAATTCTGAATAGGCTAGCTCGGTAGATACAAGGGGGGAGTTTCTGTTGAAACAAACAACTCTTCTACTTCAGGAAGGCTCCTCCCAATGGGCGGGTCTTACCACAGAACAGTATTAATATCGGAGTTCTCGATCTAAATTCTTTTATTGACAATGACTCTTGGATGAGAGTCGAAACGTCTCTTTTTTCAAACTGAGTCCAGATGACTACAACTGAAGCTTTTTCCACTTTGATTGCTGCCTGCAGACTGACAACAGAATCTAATGTGCTGTCTTTCGGACCCTCACGAAAATGTGGCCTTTTTGGTGTCTCCTGTGAAGGGATGCAGAAGCAGGTCAATTTCCTGATTGACGAAGGCATGTCGTCAAGTAAGGGAAGCAATGAAGTCATAAGCTACATGCATCATTTCTTCAACAACTTCGGGGGTTGGAGAAAAATATGTGGATCTTCATTGTGACAACTGAAGTGGCCAAAACAAAAACAATTTCATGTTGTGGTATGCTGCCTGGCGTGTTGGACACAAGCTTCACCACACAATGGACATCCACTTCCTCATTGCTGGCCACACGAAATTCTCCCCTGATTGTGGCTTTGGACTTATCAAGCAAGCATACATGAAGACCAGGGTTGACACTTTGGAAGACATCGCTGAGGTTAGTTTATGTTATTTGACTACTGTAATGTGTAAACATTAGCCTGGCAAAACTTCAGTGCAGATATTTTTCTTCTGTTCTAATTTTTTTTTACATTGTCGCCCTTGTCATCAGGTAGTGGAAAACAGCTCTCCTGAGAGTCACCTCAATATCCCACAGCTTGTTGGAACGGCGGATGGCAAAGTGTTTGTCTAGAACATCTGAGTCCCTTCTTCAGACGGCTTCCAAAGATCAAGAGCTATCAGCACTTCAGGTATTTATATTGAAACAAAAAAAATGAGTTAATGAGTGTTTCATGTGAAATAGTTAGCCATTTCTTAAATGTCCTGTTATTTGTTTACAGCTTTGATGCCAAGAGACCAGGTGTGGTGCTTGCGAAAAGTCACTGGAGCAGAACCAGTGGAATTTCAGCTACTACGCAATACAGCTGTTCTGCCTCCGGTTGACAATCTCCATGTCCTGGTCCCACCTGGACTGAACATTGACAGGCAGACCTACCTGCATGAAAAAATCAGGCCTTTCTGTGCTGACGAGGCAAAAGACATCACATGCCCAGCGCCGAGAGTCACAGCACAGAAGACGAATGTGCAAAAGAGGCTGCGGACGTAATTGGACTCTGATGGTGTACCTATGATGTCTATTATCTCATATCTCATATACTCAAAGCCATGGACCCGTTGCAGTTTGTATACCTGGCCCTGGCATCTGTTTATAAGAGTTCCTCTATTAAGAGTGTTTTTAAGTTATCTGTCCTTTCCCCATGTGTGTTTGACTGAATCACTGAATCACCTGTGAATTCGGTTTATCGACAAATGGCAATAAACCCTATTCTGATTCTGATTCTTTGATCCAAGTATTTTCCATTTCAATAACAACACTCCTCTTGAGTCTTTAGTGACAGCTGTAGGGGGAGGTGCTGTCAGTGTGACAGGGGGGAGGGCTTATCTCAATGAGATGCAAATGAGCCCCCCTGTGACTCTGGGCTCACTCAGGTGAGAAACTTTAGAGGCCATTTTCTCAGTGAATGGGTTAGAGAGTTGTATACATTCAAATGACCACAACTTACTCAAATATTATCAGATCTACATGAGTGTGACATCATTGGAAAGCTTTGAATTCACACTTTCAAAATGTCTCCAGGGAGACATGTAACTGGTTTAGTCACGGTCAGTCACATATATTCACGTTTAAAATATCCCACGTTACACCTTGGTCTCACGACGGCGTGGCCAGCTATGTACAATCTATTTCTAAATTTCAGGGCAGCTCCCATTCCGGAGCACCTTTTTTATAGCCCGAAAGTACGGTAATTATAGTCATGCTACACTCACTGTCATATCATAAAGCGATCAGCGCAAGCGCTGCACAAAAGGCCACGCCATTCAATTCAAACTGCCTGTCAAGCCGGCTTATTTGCGCATGCGTGTAACAGGAGTTGCAGCACCGGTCCAGTCTGTCCAGCCCCACAGACTGTTCCTTTACTGTCCCTCTCCCCGGAAACTGCCCGCTCCGGGCCCCCCTGGCTGTTTTCATGGGCCAAATCTCTTCCTCCCAAGGCCATCTTACTTCAGAGTTCATTCCACACCGCTCGACCTGGCTAGCTTCGCCCCTCCCCTCTCGACTCATCTGTTTGGCAACTACGCCGGCCCCACCTCACCTCCGGTCCCGCCTCCTTCACGAGTGGAATGGTATTTAAGTTTTCCATGACAAATCATTCTGTCTCCGACTCTGGGCGCTTTACACGGACGCTCCGCCTCCTCTGGTTTGGGGGTATTAAAACTATTATAATCTAAGGTCTGCCGGCACCCGCCGTCTACCGGCACTCTCAGTCCACGTTCTGCCGTCTACCGGCACTCTCAGTCCACGTTCTGCCGTCTACCGGCACTCTCAGTCCACATTCTGCCGTCTACCGGCACTCAGTCCACGTTCTGCTGTCTACCGGCACTCTCGGCCCACGTTCCGCCGTCTGCCCCGGCTTTCCCAGTCCTGCCCACGTTCTGCCGTCTGCCCCGGCTTTCCCAGTCCTGCCCACGTTCTGCCGTCTGCCCCGGCTTTCCCAGTCCAGCCCACGTTCTGCCGTCTGCCCCGGCTTTCCCAGTCCAGCCCACGTTCTGCCGTCTGCCCCGGCTTTCCCAGTCCAGCCCACGTTCTGCCGTCTGCCCCGGCTTTCCCAGTCCAGCCCACGTTCTGCCGTCTGCCACGGCTTTCCCAGTCCAGTCCACGTTCTGCCGTCTGCCCCGGCTTTCCCAGTCCAGCCCACGTTCTGCCGTCTGCCCCGGCTTTCCCAGTCCAGCCCACGTTCTACCGTCTACCGGCGCTCCCAGGTCTACGCTCTGCCGTCTGCCGGCGCTCTGTCTACGCTCTGCCGCCTGCCGGCGCTCTGTCTACGCTCTGCCGCCTGCCGGCGCTCTGTCTACGCTCTGCCGCCTACCGGCGCTCTGTCTACGCTCTGCCGCCTGCCGGCGCTCTACTGTTTACGCTCTGCCGCCTGCCGGCGCTTCCAGGTCTACGCTCTGCCGCCTGCCAGCGCTTTCAGCTCTACGCTCTGCCGCCTGCCGGCGCTTCCAGGTCTACGCTCCGCCACCTGCCGACGCTTCCGGGTCTACGCTCTACCGCCCGCCGGCGCTCCCAGTCCAAGTTCTGCAGTCTGCCCCGGCTTTCCCAGTCCACGTTCTGCCGTCTTCCCCGGCTTTCCCAGTCCAGCCCACGTTCTGCCGGCTTTCCCCGGCGCACTGCCTGCACGCTCCGCCGTCTGCACCGGCGCACTGCCTGCACGCTCCGCCGTCTGCCCCGGTGCACTGCCTGCACGCTCTGCCGTCTGCCCCGGCGCACTGCCTGCATGCTCCGCCGTCTGCCCCGGCGCACTGCCTGCACGCTCCTCCGTCTGCCCCGGCACACTGCCTGCACGCTCCTCCGTCTGCCCTGGCTCTCCCCTCACGGTCTGCCGTCTGCCCCGGCTCTCCCCTCACTGTCCGCCGTCTGCCCCGGCTCTCCCCTCACAGTCCGCCGTCTGCCCCGGCTCTCCCCTCACAGTCCGCCGTCTGCCCCGGCTGTCCCCGCACAGTCCGCCGTCTGCCCCGGCTCTCCCTTACAGTCCTCGCTCCGCCGTGCTTCCAGGTTTATGTTCTGCCGTACTGCTGGCGCTCCCAGGTCTACGTTATGCCGCCTGCCGGCACTCTCCAGTCCACGCTCAGCCGTCTGCCGGTGCTTCCAAGTCTACGTTCTGCCGCCTGCCGGCGCTTTCAGATCTACGCTCTGCCGTTCTGCCGGCGCTTTCAGATCTACGCTCTGCCGTTCTGCCGGCGCTTTCAGATCTACGCTCTGCCGTTCTGCCGGCGCTTTCAGATCTACGCTCTGCCGTTCTGCCGGCGCTTCCAGGTTTCCGTTCTGCCGGCGCTTCCAGGTTTCCGTTCTGCCGGCGCTTCCATGTTCTCGTTCTGCCGCCTGCCGGCGCTTCCAGGTCTACGTTCTGTCGCCTGCCGGCGCTCTCCTGTCCATGCTACGCGCCTGCCGGCACGCTCCCATCCACGTTCCGCCTTCTGCTGGCTCTCTCATGTCCACATTCCGCCGCCTGGCGGCGCTCTCCCGTCCACGCTCCGCTGTCTGCAGACACCTCCACTTCCTGTCGTCTGCTGCCTCCTTGTTTTTGGGGGGAATCAGAAGTCTATTATAATCTAACTTTCAAAATCCCTAAAGGTAATGCCCCTGCATCATCACAGCACGCACACGTGGCTCATTCTGCCTCTTAGAGCAACGGTTAAATTCTCAATCGGGTCAAACCACGGCGCACTCCATTCCCCGCTGTTCCTAACTCCAGAGGCAGCCCATGACAGCAGCCCCCTGGTTTCGGAAATACCCGAGGGTAACATTGATCCTATGCAATCCGCCCCCTCGTCGTCTCACCGGGCACCGGTTTAGAATAGGAGCCGCTACATCCGCGGCCACTCGGGGCATATCCTCCACAGCCCTCTAACAACTCGGGCGACAGTCCCTTTCGCCCATGCCCGCACGTTCGTCCCTACCTGCCTCCAATCTTGGTGGCTCAACGCTCCTCGCATCTCTAGTAAGTCTCGTCTCGCAACAAATACTGGTGGTGGTTCATATTTCCTCATTACCTGTTCCTTAGCAGCATCCTCAAGCTCTCCCCGTGTCTACGTCATTTCTTATCTACTCCCAGGTGCTTCATATTCCTGTCCTCGGTCCTTCACCACATCTCCGTGAATAGAGGCCTCCATTTCAGACGCTTCGAGTTTTCAGGGCTTCGCCCCCTACTCTCCCCGTCACTACGCATCCGCCCCTCTCGGGCCACCACGTGATCAATGGCGGCCTCGTGGCCTGACCAGTCTACTCTATATTAAGTATCTGCTGTTATGTTCTTTCTGAGTATCAGTAATAACCTCGGCACACAGCTGCTCAGACCCCGGGTTTTTGGGGGGAGACATCTAATACAAATAGATCATGGAGTGCCCATGATTGCAACGTCTTCCGCCGGGGTCTGAGCGCCAAATAACTCACGAATAAAGCTTGCTAAACAGTCCATTCTCGTGGTCTCTTTGTCTCTCCAGGGTGAATTGTTTTTCCCATTTGTCCGATGTCCGTTACCATGTCAGTCCAGTCCTTGATCATGTAATAATTAAATAAAATTTGTGTTACCTCTGATCTCATTTTTCTTACAGTAATTTTCTTTTCTTTTTAGTTTGATAAAGTGGGTGCACAATAAGAGACAACCATTTGTTCCCTCAGAAAGAATCTCCTCAATCTCTTTAAAGGTCCCATAACATGCAAAATCGACTTTTCAGAGCTTTTAACCTTCTCACATTGCTATTTGTGCTTCATATACATGTGCCCCAGAGTGTTTTTTTGATTGATTCCCGCAGTTTTTAGCTATATTACAGACTATCTCCTTTCCGCGAATCTCCAAACTGACGGGCGGTGGGTGCAAGACCGCGTCATAAGGGCAAGCACGCAGCATATATATATATATATATATATATATATATATATATGTAGATCTATAGATATATCTGTTCTGCGCACACTGCAGAATTAACAACAGATTTATTTAGTCTCAAAGTAGACTCTGTCTCACTCACTTGCGCGGAGCGCCGCACCGCGGAGCTTACAGCACACAGCTGTGGGGCACACACTACGTCACGGGTGGGCGGGGCACACACGCGCTCTGAGACAACGTCACGGGTTGGGCCGGGAGCCAGATCGCTCTTCGCAAGGGTGGGGGCGAATATCAAACCAAGCCGTTTGCATTTCCGGGTTGGTGAGGGGGTCCAAGGTATGGGTGATATTTCTTAACTATTATGTTAAGGGTGTTGCACAACCCTTATTATTATCAATTATACACTTAGGATAGACTATGAAATGTGAAAAAAGCATGTTATGGCACCTTTAATGTCAGTAACCAGACTTTGTTGTTTCTTTGTGAATTATGAATAATGACACTTTTATAGTTTGACATGTGGACTAGTATAAAAACCTTAATTTGTAATTTTCTGTTTAGTTTAATAGGACTATTTAGAGCTTGAAGATTGCTCAACGTTGACATGACGGAGATGACCAGAACCAGCACCACTGTGGCTGAGGGAACACAAGTAACTAAGGTCTGTAATCTGCGTTTGTTTTACGAAACCTTTTACACCATGAAAAGTATGATAATTCTTATACTCTAAGAACTTTTTTGCTAAAATTCACATCCCATTGTATTTTCAAGACATCAGATCAAACTATAGTTTAATTTAAACAGATGTTATATTGGGTATTCCAGTTTTACAGCAATTAAATATGGTAACATCCAGTTATTATCGTTACTCTTAACATGAGTGAAACCCATTTTTTTTATGTAAAAACATAGGGGTGAGCGATATTGAGAAACATTAATACCTCAATTATATCCCGATAACCACATTTAGACAATATTCAGTCAATCCAACAGAAATGTGTTGAAAGATGTATTTAAATGTATTTGTTGAGGTTTCATTATCAGTCAAACATGAAATGTATGTAAAATGTATCACAAAAGTGCATAAATATCACATTATACTCTCATTGTGTAGATAGGTGAGTGGTTCCTTGATGCACTTTGAGTGCCTTGAAGTTAAAAAAGCTGTATAAATGTGACCATTTACCATAATTCGAACGTTTACAGCATAACATTATTTTTTACTATTAATTAGCTCATTTTGCAGCATATTTTATTTTTCTTTAAATAAACTATAAAAACGGCATTCAAGATATTACCCCTTTATACATTCTGAAATATTGCCCACCCCTACTTTGACATAGTGTATAGCAGAGATGGGAGTAAGTCAACTGTGTGCAAGTCATAAGTAAGTATCAAGTCTTAATGTCAAAATCACAAGTCACCTGATCGCGAGGGTCAAGTAAGTCAAATCAAGTTTCCGTTTTTAGTAAGTCCCCTCAAGTGCATGCTCATGCATGCGAGTGTTGCCTAATCTCTAAATCCTAATCTAATCTTGCCTAAAACTCTTTATGTTCAGAGCCACACAGAGCATTCGACTTATAAAAGCAAATAAACCGAACAAAAGATCTTAGTGAATCCATTTAAACTGAAGTAGCTGGAGTTTATATTTTGATCCTGACAACAACAAAAATGTCAATTTTGAAAATGTTTAAATAATTAAATTCACATAATAAATATGCTAAGCTAAACTTTTATTGACTGTATAGACTGTAATGCTTCAAAAAAAAGTTGGGGTAATAACACGAATATGCTAGAAAACTATGTTACTGTTGATCAAAATGAAATGATTGAAGTCTGCATACAACATAAACTATAATAAGATTCCATGTGGTCCCCCTGTTAGTGCCCTTAGAGTTGGCGTGTAAATAACACCCCTGGACATCTGCCCACAGTCACAAAAGTGTGGTCTAATGTGGCCCCTAAATATCACAAGCTTCTCAGCATTAGCATTAGCAGTAGCAGTAAGGCCGAGCTCAGCCCCTCAGCGTCTCCCGTGCAGCCGGGACTAGACCAGGAACAGAATAGGGACCATTTTGTGACAGTTCGGAGGGGACAAGGCGCTAAGCGCCGAACCTCAGAGCGCCGTGAGCTTCACGTCTATAATAGGTTTTCTCCCCTCAGCGATCACACGCCCGCTGAACACACGAGAGAAACTCTTGTAATCGGGAGTTCTATTGTTAGAGACGTGAAGCTGCCAGCTGCTAGCGTTAGGTGTTACCCGGGGGCCAGAATGGGTGACATCGAAGGAAACCTTAGGATCTTAAAGCGGAGTAGGACCCGTTTCCGGCGAGTCGTGGTTCACGCAGGCGGTAACGACGCCCGGCGGAGACAATCAGAGGTGCTCAAAGTTCAAGTAGCCGCGGTGTGTGACCTAGCGAAGTCGATGTCGGACACTGTAATATTTTCTGGTCCCCTGCCCAATCGGATCAATGCTGACTAAATGAGTCCACCCCACCCAGCCATGTTAACTTTCAGACTGCCAGGAGCACAGGCCGAGGTGGTGGTGTGGCAGTGATCTCCCACTCAAGCCTACTCATGAGCCCTAAAACTAACAATGCATTTCACTCATTTGAAAGCCTTATGCTGTCAATCACATGTCCAAATATGAAAAACCAAAAAGGAGTTTTGTTCATAGTTATCTACCGACCTCCTGGTCCTTATTCAGAGTTTTTAACAGAGTTTTCTGACTTTATATCAAACTTAGTGTTAGCCTGGGATAAAATAGTTATAGTTGGAGACTTTAATATCCACGTGAACATGAGTGATGACGCTCTCAGTAATGCCTTCAGCGCCTTGTTAGACAGCATTGGTTTCATTCAGAATGTAAATAAACCGACTCACACTCACAAGAACACTCTGGATCTTGTCCTAATGTATGGAACAGAGATTAGTGACCTCAGTGTCCTCCCTCAAAACCCTATATTGTCAGATCATTTCCTAATTACCTTTCAGTTTATTCTTAAAGATCATCCAGTCCCACAAAATAAAGTTATAATGAAAAGGACAATATCTGAAAAATCTATCTCAAAATTCAAAGAAATAATAGAGCCAATATTCAGTGACATGTCATGTGATCCTGCTGAGAACAGTTTTAGTCCCAGTTTAAGTGATCAATGTGTCGACTTGACCATGAATTCTCTGAAGTCTGCTCTTGACGTTGTCGCGCTGTTAAAACAGAAGGTCATTAGGCCAAAGCGCGCCTCCCCATGGTACAACCAAGAACTGCGTTCACATAAACAAAGAGTTAGAAAGTTAGAGGGATTATTTCGTCGCTCTCACACCGAAGAATCCCTAAAAGCATGGAAAAGTTGCCTGCTGTCCTATAAGCAGGCTCTGCGTAAGGCCCAAACCAGATATTATTCAAATCTAATAGAAGTCAACAAAAGTAACACTAAATTCCTTTTCAGCACTGTAGCTAGGCTAACAAACTGTCACAGTGCAGTAGAGCCCTCAATCCCAGCTACACTTAGCTCTGATGATTTCCTCCTATTTTTTAATAATAAAATAAAAACAATCAGAGATAAATTAGATGAAATTACCCCCGCTATTAGCCCTGAACTAGCCCAAGCTGTAAATCTAACGTCCCATATAAATCCACCTGTAAACTTAGAAAGGTTCACAGCTGTTGATCAAGCAGAGATAACTTCAGCCATTATGTCCTCTAAAAGCTCAACTTGTGTCCTAAACCCCATTCCAAGCAGACTCCTCAAAGACATTCTTCCCCTAATTATAGACTCTATTCTTAATATAATAAATACTTCACTCGAAAGTGGCTATGTTCCACAGTCCTTCAAACATGCAGTCATTAAACCTCTTCTGAAAAAGCCTAATCTAGATCCCGACCTATTGGTAAACTACAGACCTATTTCAAATCTTCCCTTCGTCTCTAAAATCCTTGAAAAAGTTGTAGTAAAACTGCTTTGTCGCCACCTGCAGGACAATAACTTTTTTGAAGTTTTCCAGTCAGGGTTCAGAGCCCACCACAGCACTGAAACTGCACTAGTTAAAGTCACAAATGATTTGTTATTAGCCGCTGACGATGGACTGGTCTCAATCCTGGTTCTGTTGGACCTCAGCGCAGCGTTTGACACCATCGACCACAACATTCTACTGCAGAGGTTAGAATGTGATGTAGGTGTTGGAGGAACAGCCCTCAGCTGGTTTAAATCCTATCTATCTGATAGGTTCCAATTTGTTAATGTAAACCAGAGCTCCTCACCAAGCTCTAAAGTAATTTACGGTGTGCCACAGGGTTCGGTACTCGGTCCAATTCTGTTTACTCTTTATATGCTGCCATTAGGCAACATTATCAGAAAGCATGACATTAACTTCCACTGCTATGCAGACGACACTCAGCTGTATTTATCAATGAAACCTGATCAGAGCGATCAAGTAGACAGACTTAGTACTTGTGTGAAGGAGATAAAAACCTGGATGACACTAAACTACCTGCTTCTTAACCCTGAAAAAACCGAGGTCATTGTGCTTGGCCCTAAGCATCTACGAGACGCTCTATCTGAGCAGATAGTCACACTGGACAATGTCAGTGTAGCCTCCAGTTCTACTGTAAGAAACCTTGGAATCTTATTTGACCAGGAGCTCTCATTTAAAGCTCATATAAATCAAGCTTGTAAAACAGCCTATTTCCATTTGCGCAACATCGCCAAAATCAGAAGAATCCTGCCTAAAAGTGATGCCGAAAAACTTATCCATGCATTTGTAACGACTAGATTAGACTACTGTAACTCCCTGCTTGCAGCGTGTCCTAAAAGCTCCATAAAAAGCTTTCAACTGGTTCAAAATGCAGCAGCAAGATTACTAACAGGAACAAAAAGAAGAGAGCACATTACGCCAGTGCTGAAGTCTCTTCACTGGCTCCCCGTCGAGTCCAGAATCAAATTCAAAATTCTACTCTTGACCTACAAAGCCATAAATGACATGGCCCCATCCTACCTCAAAGATGCTATAGAACCATATCATCCAAACAGAGCTCTTCGCTCTCAGAATGCTGGCCTTCTGGTGGTGCCAAGAGTCTCTAAAAGTACTGTAGGAGGTAGAGCGTTTAGCTACCAAGCGCCTGTGTTATGGAATCAGCTCCCGACCCATGTTAAATATGCTGACACAGTCTCTTCATTTAAGTCCAGGCTTAAAACGTTCCTCTTCGAAATCGCTTATGGTCAGAGTAGTTAGGAACAGAAAGATAAACCCACAGCTTCAGCTACGCTGCCCTAGGAGTAACTGTGCTGGGGGAAGTATGACAGCTTGAGCACTATCCTCTTCTTCTTCTGACTACTTATGCTATCAAACAATATTTATTTTTTGATTCCACTTGCAAACTGTTCACCACCTTCTTTTCTTTCTCTCACTCCTGAGGACCTGTGGACCCAGATGCCCCTCCCCTGGTGAAGTGGTCCCTGCCCTGTGTGGACGGTCCCTCATCTGCCTGAAGAGTGGCTCCAGTTCGCCTCAGTCGGTCCCTCTTCTGCCTGAAGAGTGGGTCCAGCTCGCCTCCGACGGTCCCTCATCTGCCTGAAGAGTGGGTCCAGCTCGCCTCCGACGGTCCCTCTTCTGCCTGAAGAGTGGGTCCAGCTCGACTCAGACGGTCCCTCTTCTGCCTGAAGAGTGGGTCCAGCTCGACTCAGACGGTCCCTCATCTGCCTGAAGAGTGGGTCCAGCTCGACTCAGACGGTCCCTCTTCTGCCTGAAGAGTGGGTCCAGCTCCAGTCTCCTCGTGTCCGTCTGTCCGTCTGTGAGAGTCGGATCTCTCCTTCACTGGAACTCCTCCAGGTTTCTACGCTTTTTTCCCAAAGAGGTTTTTTTTGTAGTTTTTCCTGGCCGAGAAGGAGAGTCTAAGGACAGAGGACCCTGGGACATCGTCCCTCGCCACCACAGACATTGTCTGACTTCATCGCCACCACAGACATTGTCTGACTCCATCGCCACCACAGACATTGTTGATTCATTTCTCCCTGTGGCCCTCAGAGGCAACTGTTGTTGTGATTTTGGGCCTTACAAAAATAAATTGATTTGATGATGATTTGATGTTGTGTCTAACTTTAGAGGATAGTAGCCACTGTTCCCTCTAAGCTGTGCATGTGCACAATTGCGCACTGCTCTAAACGTCTCTGCACACAGAAAATCTGCACTGCGCACAAATAAAAAATTCAACTAGAATTGAAAATAAATGAAACACATAAAACTGTATACAATGTGATTCAGGTAGTGACTGGCAAGGGTGGACTGGCATACGGGGATTTTCCCTGTGGGCTGATGTGTAAGTGGGCCGAGCTGTGGAGGAAATGAACTGCGCCTTGCCATATATGTGACCTCTAGATATCCAGAATATTCAGATGGCGCATGTAAACTGCAGTGGCATGCGGTCACTCAAGGCAAGCAGTGATTGACCAATACAATTTTAAATTGGCATATAAGATAAGATAAGATATTCCTTTATTGTAACAACAATATTAAAATATATGTAACAACAATATTAAAATAGTTCCAAAATAAATACAAATATGCCTGTTTTCCCCTCACTTCTGCAGCTGAAGCTTGGCTTTTAGTGGCCTCTACAGGCCGCTGAGCAATACTGCGGGAAGCATCGATCTTCTTCACCGCTTCTAATGTTTCGCTAAAGCATGAGCTTTTAGAACCAGAGCAGAAAGCAGCTTGTTTTAGAGGACCACACAGCCTCAAGCCATTCTGAATAAACCTGTGTAATGAATTGATTGGTGAAGTGAGACTATTCAATTCATCCAGCAGGTTAAATGGATACGGTTGTTTAGTTAAGGAGGATAGGTGTTCACCCTTCATGTGGGAGAGTAGGGTTTGAGACTGGCCTTTTGCGCGTGTGTTAACCACTAAATATTAATGAACACCCCAAGTCCGCCTGCCCATCCATCAGTCATCGCATGTTTCTCTGAGCGCATGTGAAAGCCATAACCAGAATACTTCTCATAACCAGGTTATTTGTGTAAACGCACTCAGTGAGAGCATGTAAAGTCCACAGTCTGATAGTGAGTGCAGTGACTCTTACTGCTCTGCCACTGTAATGCTTTTTGCCACAACCAACTAATGTGTTGCTGAATGAAATAGGCCTAAGTTACATGTCATATAAAACAAAAAACAAATGTTCATCCAGGGCCGGTGTGAAGGGCCCGCTCATCCAGGGCCAGTGTAAGGGGCCTGCTTATCCAGGGCTGATGTGAGGGGTCCACTCATTTAAGGCTGGTGTGAGGGGTCCGCTCAGCCAGGGCAGGTCTGAGGGGTAGATCCCTCCTCCTCCTCCCTCCTCCTTCTCTTTTTCCCTTCTCCTTCTCTCTTTTCTTCTCCCTCCTCTTAGGCCTATCCTTTTGCCCGTCCTTAGGCCCACCCTGCCCACGCCTCTGTGACGGCTCACACCTGCACCATCTCCACGGCACTCTCCAACACAAACACAACACCGCCAACCTGAGCTGGTGTGAAGGGAACCATGGCAACCACTGCCCAGAAATAAACCTGCCACAGTGCCACCTCCCCCAGAGCTGTGCCACAGCGAGGAGGCCCCTACCACATCACCAGCTCCCCCAGAGAAAAGGCCACTTTACCTTTATGACGACAGGCTCGCAGGAGATTTATTGATACATAAGTTGTGAGAAAAAATACATTTATAGACTTAAGACATTATTTCAGGTTAATTCAGGCATTTGCATAGAAAAAAATATTACTACTATAATAGTAATATTAAAGGCACAATGGACGATTTTTCGGCGATTTGTATCAGTCCTCTGTGCGGACTGATACAACACACACGTGCGTTTGTTTATTAGCGTGACGGATCACATCGCATCTCTTGTCTCCCGTAGATTTCCGTCTTCTTCTGAGCCAGCTCGAACAGTCTTTCTCCGTCTTCATTTTGTCCCGTACACTGAGGGAACTATATTATGATAGATCAATGCGCTTAGACACGCAGAAACGTGGGGACGAGCCGCACGCGGCTGCAGGTGAGCGGTAGGTGCGTTTTATGATTGATATGTGGCAGGACTAATCGGCAATCCACGCCACGAGGAAATAAAAGGCAGATTTGGGCAAAAAAAATCGTCCATTCAACCTTTAATATTACTATTATTATAATAATATATTTTCCCATTTGTTTTTTTTTAAATATAATTTAGATATTATTCCCCTTGAAAGTTGTGATTTATATGCTTTCATAAATATTTTAGTCAGAGAGTTATAATTTTCATTACTAATCTGATTAAAAATGTTGGTCTTAACCCAAACAGATTGAGATTTTAACATCTTTGTTTAGTTTGTATGCTTTGATAACTCCTTCCATGTTGTAAGCACAGATTTTGCCAGGGGATTCTTAACATTTATTTTTATTTTAATGTTTTGACTTAAAGTTCCCATATCATTTTTCCCGTTTCGTAGTCTATCCTAAGAGTATATTTGATCATAATAAGTGTTATGCAACACCCATAACATAATAGTTATAAAATATCACCCATATCTTGGACCCCTATCACAAACCCAGAAATGCAGACGGCTTAGTTTGAGAAGAGCGATCTGCCTCCCCCGCCCAACCCGTAACGTAGTCTCAGCGAGAGCGTGTGTCCCCCACCCACCCCGTGACGTAGTCTCAGCAAAAGCGTGCCGAGGCGTGCGCCGCTACACAGCGCATGACACAGCGGCACATGTCAGCAGCGTTGGAACTAAAGATGTAGCGTTTGAAGCTAACTGTGCCTAAATAGCCACGGTTCCACTTAAGCGCCGGAGTGTTACAGGTACAGTGTGCTTCCTGGAGGATGGGCTGAAACAGAGAAGCGTCCTGCGGCACACACCAGTGGTGAGTAGGCCCCATCCGTCTGCTCATCCGAGGAGAAGGATAGAGACTGTTCTCTAGCTAAAAACTGCATGAATCGATCAAAAAAACACCTTGGGCACATATATGAGGAACCAATAGCACTTTAAGAAGGTCAAAAGCTCTGAAAAGTAGTTTTTTTATTATATGGGACCTTATGTATAGAATCAGTTTTTTTCCCCCGTTAGTGTAGAGAAAAGGAGTGTAGTTTTTCTTTAAGGTTGTTGATGGAGGAATACACCTAAAACCTATTTAAGAGATTCTATTTGCCATTTAAATGGGTACGTCTTTCTAAAGGACACCAGTAAAAAATACATTTCAACGCGCCAACAAAATATATATATACATATATATATATATATATATATATATATATATATATATATATATATATATATATATGTGACTGACCGTGGCTAAACCAGTTACATGTCTACCCGGAGACATTTTGAGTTATGAAAGTGTGAATTCAAAGCTTTCCAATGATGTCTCACTCATGTAGATCCGATAATATTTGAGTAAGTTGTGGTCATTTGAATGTATACAACTCTCAAACCCATTCACTGAGAAAACGGGGCTCAAAGTTTCTCACCAGAGTGAGCCCAGAGTCACAGGGGGCCCTCCCCCCCTGTCACACTGACACCACCTCCCCCTACAGCTGTCACTGAAGACTCAAGAGGAGTGTTGTTATTGATGATAACTGGACTTGAATCAGAATTAGAAGTTACTATATTAGAATGGAAATACTTGGATTACAAAAGGCCCTGAATAGAATCAAAGAATCAGAATCAGAATAGGGTTCGTTGCATTTGTCGATAAACATAATTCACAGGTGATTCAGTGCACCAACAATGGTGCACTGAATGATTCAACACAAACAACAAAAGATAAGATAAGATAAGATAGCCTTTAATGTTACAACGCAGTAGATACAGGGGGAAAGGACAGTAACTTATAGGAAGTTTAAAAAACACTCTCAATAGAAGAACTCTTATAAACAGATGCCAGGGCCAGGTATACGAACTGCAACGGGTCCATGGCTTTGAATATATGAGATATGAGATAATAGACATGATATGTACACCACCAGAGTCCAATTACATGAGAGATCACATCCTCATCCTCTTCTTCGTCTGTGCACTCTTCTGTGCTGTGACTCTCGGTTCTTGGCATCAAAGCTGTAAACAAATAACAGGACATTTAAGAAATGGCTAACTATTTCACATAAAACACTCATTAACTATTTTTTTTTTTAACACAATGTGAGAGTTTCAATATAAATAACTGAAGTGCTGATAACTCTTGATCTTTGGAAGCCGTCTGAAGAAGGGACTCAGATGCTCTTGACAAATACTTTGCTATCAGCCGTTCCAACAAGCTGTGGAATATTGAGGTGAGACTCAGGAGAGCTGTTTTCCACTACCTGATGACAAGGGCGACAATGTAAAAAAAATGAGAACAGAAGAAACATATCTTAAGCAGAGAGAAGCACTGAAGTTTTGCCAAGCTAATGTTTACACATTACAGTAGTCAAATAATATAAACTAACCTCAGCGATGTCTTCCAAAGTGTCAACCCTGGTCTTCATGTATGCTCGCTTGATAAGTCCAAAGCCACAATCAGGGGAGAATTTGGTGTGGCCAGCAATGAGGAAGTGGATGTCCATTGTGTAGTGAAGCTTGGCCCCGGCTGCAGAGGGTTGGACGGAAAGTGTATCTGTAGTAGACAGAGAGAGAGAGAAAGGAGATTAGATTAATACATATGACATTTGATTAAGACGTATATCTCTCTATAATTGCCATTCTGCATTTGCACTATTATTAGTACCTGCTGTGCAAAGTCAAAGCTGTAATGCATCCTGATGTCTTTGCTTGCTGGCGGTGAGGGTCCGAAAGACAGCACATTAGATTCTGTTGTAGAGATCTGTGTGTGGCCTGCAGCTTCTGATGTGTTGGAGAAGCTGTTTCCACAGTGATCTGAAGCTTGATTTACAAACTGCAGGCGCACCTGAAAAACAGATGTTGCTTATGGTTAATTATACTCTAATCATTAAAACATGAAAATCACCAAAATAATGTTTTACACTTACCACGCTCCTTAGCAGACTTCACGTAGAGACAGGTCATGTCAGTCAGGGTGTCTTTGCCAATTCTGAAAAGGGGAAAAAAAGGTTTAGGGTTAACAATAATATGGGAATAACACGCTTCACAGATAACAGTTCACATTGTGACGTTAACGGTGTATTTAAGATGCAAAACGCGGAGATATTGGGACATCTGCCCTCGGCTAGCGATGCTAGCTAGCTCACTTGAGATAACACGGCTCGTAAAAGCACGCCTTCCCACGTCGAAAAATAACCCGATAACATAGCAAAGTTTAGCTTACAACTTAGCTCCGAATAGCTGCGTTCAGCTCCAGGCTGTGGGGCTAACAGCCGGTTTAGTCCACCATAAAACACACACAAAGCATGACCCACACAACCCACGGGCCAACCCACGCCGAAAAATAACCCGATAACATGGTGATAACAGCAAGTAGTCACATTAAGCCCGTATTGCAGAGTACACTGAAGCAACATGTTAGCTTAGCATTAGCTCCACCGGAGCAGACAAGTAAGATTCTAAAGTGATCACGAGACCGCCTTAAAACACAGCGTTAAAGCAATAATTTAGCAGTAAAGTAAAAGTGTACCTGAGTAAACAGTTCCTTTGCAATGTAGTCCAGGAAATGTAAGCTCTGAAGACTGTGCTCTGCAGACGGTCTGGAGTAATGAGAGGAAAACACGGAGCACGCAGCTGCCATGCGGATCACAGCTGATTGGTGGAAAATGTAAACAATACGTTGGCTAGAAAAAGGTGACGCCCCCCAGGAGAGCAGGAAAAAGACCCGAAAGCTCCACATTTTTAACAGCTTAATGTATACGTTTAAGACAACCAATTCATAACTTCAACTAGCACATTCTGCAAAAAAACGAAAATCACATTTTGAAAAAAAAAATCTTTTTTGGGGTTTATCTCAGTTTCACCAAGGCCGACATGTACCGGCATTAGGGCTGCTGCGCCACATATATATGTATTGTATTATATTATATATGTATTGGGCCAACGGTTCCAAGTAGTACAAAGTGAACAAAAGGGGAACCAGGCTCAGCCCTGCCTTACCCCTCTCTCCAAACTAAATGAGTCGGTCACACGACCGTTCAATTTAATTCTTGATGTTGGGCGAAAGCCCAACATCAAGAATTATAGCAACCACAACTACAATTATAGCAACCACAAATTATGATTATTATTATTAGGCCCGAGCTGAAGGACGAGTATCGTCCCGGCGAGGGACTTATTAATATTGTATCCGGGGGCTGGAAAAACGCAAAAATCGAGTAGTAAACAAAGACGGATATGCTCGTGAGTATCAAAAATTAGAACTCCGTGAGCTCTAATTTTGAGAGAAGGTTTCATGAAAAAATATTGAAAGACGGCTCAGTAGCGCCACCTCAAAAATCAAATAACATGGGGCCAATGGGAGGCCGACGCCAAAGAAAGTGGCCATAAAAATATAACGCTCACTCCCAAAAATAGTTCATGGGAGGACATATAAAAAATTATGACCCCGTCCTAAGTCATACAGGAAGTCGGCCATATTAAATATGCTATATATAATATAGCATATTTAATCCATCCATTTTCTACCGCTTGGTCCCTTTCGGGGGTCGCGGGTGACTGGAGCCTATCCCAGTGACTTCGGGCCTTAGGCGGGGTACACATACACATAGACATTACAGACAGTTCACGCTCACATTCATTCACTAGGGCCAATTTAGAGTCACCAATTTTACCTAACACATGCATGTCTTTGGATGGTGGGAGGAAGCCGGAGAACCCGGAGAGAACCCACGGTAACACGGGGAGAACATGCAGACTCCACCCAGAGAGATCATGTGATGTTGGTCTGGTCCGGGAATTGAACCCATGATCTCCTTCTTGGGAGGCAAGAGCGCTATCCGTCTTTGCCACCGTGCACCCCATAGCATATTTAATATTTAATATAATATAATAACTCGGCGCTGACAAATGTACACCTCGTCGTACATTTGGCATTTTCTCTTACAGTTTTCATCGAAATCACTTCAAACTTGGCTACAGGACACAAAACCCATGAGCAAAGTAGTGTTTAAATTCTGAAGCTGATACGTTTAAAGGTATGGTCATCGTGAATTTTAAACAAAATTGCGATTTCTAGAAATATTAAAAAAATTCTACATTTCTTAATTTTTTTTTTTTTTTTTTTTAAAGTTTTGCTGGAGTGTTTTGGGAGATTTCAGAGCTGAATGCAATGATATGCAAATGTAGTGGATAGCAATTAAAATGGCTCTCTAGCGCCCTCTCCAAATTTGATTTTTAAAAATTCATAAAAGACAATTTATTTGTCTTAGACAACTGAAAAAAATGGTAACAGGTTAATTTGTGACCGGGCACAATATGACAAAATCACTGCGCTCTAGCTTGATTTTTATAGCATAAAAAAATGGCCATAAAAAAAAGTTTCTCCGTTATTATTATTTTTCTAGCCGAAACGACCCCAATTTTGACCCCCTGAACGTTAATGTTAACGTTCATTTTTCAATTTTTCAAATTCATTAAAAATTATTTATTTGCCGTAGACAAGTGAAAATATTTATGAGGATTAAGTGTATGACCGGGCACGATATGACAAAATTACGTGACTCTAGCTTTAAAAAAATTCAAAATTCAAAAAAATTTACTTCCGGTTTTAGAAAGTGCACTTTTATTTTGAAGAGCTACTTCCTGTTAAGCGTTTTGGCGGAATATATTTATATATATCTATCTCTCTCTCTCTCTCTATATATATATATATATATAGATAGATATATATATACATGTATATATATATATATATATATATATATATCTAGATATAAGATAAGATAAGATATTCCTTTATATATATATATATATATATATATATATATATATATATATATATATATATATAATATGTATATGTATATATATAGATATATATATATATATATACGTATAGATATATCTATATATATACATATAGATATATCTATATATATATATATATATATATATATATATATATATATACATGTATATATATATATATATATATATATATATATATATATATATATATATAGATATATATAGATATATATAGATATAAGATAAGATAAGATATTCCTTTATTGTCCCACATGGGGAAATTTTATTGGTGCAACGCAGGTAGATACAGAGGTAGATACAGAAGAACAGATCACTTATAGGAAGTCTGAAAAACACTTTCAGTAGAAGATCTATAAATAAATAAAAACTCCCATAGACAAATAAATAAACAAGTATCTATATATATATAATATATATAAGATAAGATAAGCCTTTAATATCCACACAAGGGGAAATTTTGTTGTTACAACGCAGTAGAACAGGAGGAATATAATATATATATATATATATATATATATATATATATATATATATATATATATATATATATATAATATATATATATATGGGTCACACGTACGAGGAGCTCCTGTCTCTCACACGTACGAGGCGCTCCTGTCTCTCACACATACGAGGCGCTCCTGTCCCTCACTCGTACGAGGCGCTCCTGTCTCTCACACGTACGAGGAGGTACGAGGCGCTCCTGTCTCTCACACGTACGAGGAGGTACGAGGCGCTCCTGTCTCTCACACGTACGAGGCGTTCCTGTCTCTCACACGTACGAGGCGCTCCTGTCTCTCACACGTACGAGGCGCTCCTGTCCCTCACACGTACGAGGAGGTACGAGGCGCTCCTGTCTCTCATTACAAGCATTTTGAATGGGCTTTAAACATGTACTTTGTCATTAACAGTTAAAATTAGGCACTTACTCTCCACATCACACTGAACATAAACGCCAGTGGGGACATAACTCTATCTTGAACCGTGCAGTCGTGAAAATGTTGAATTAAGTATTATACAGTTTGTGCTGTTTGTGAGGGAGGGGTGATGTAGGCGGGGGATTAGAGGTGTGCTCTTCGCGGTGGCAAGTACCCCGCGGTCGCAAGGGAGGCGAGGGCCTTTATCGCCGCGTGCGGCTTTAATTAGGCCCGAGCGCCACAAGCTGGCGAGAGGCCTATTAATCTCGTAAGGCCGTGCGAAGCACGGCTGCGAAAGTGCGCACGTAGTGCGCACGAAATCGAGCGAAGCGCTCGCCCACTTCCAAACACTCACTAACGCACTCCTTCACTCACGCACGCCCCGTGCATACTAATTAATAGTAGGAAAATGGAACATTACCGTTGTAAACGGGCGAAGCCCGTGCAAAAGTGCGCACTAAACGAACACTTTACATTGGGATGACGACCGCGAAGCACTCATTTGCCCTAAGTAGCTCACGAATACGTTCCCCATCTCTTGCATGTTCCGTGCATATAAGCATGTAATGCAAAAATTGAACATTATTACTGTATAGAGGGCCAAAAACACAAAGTGGGCGGAGCCCACTCAAAATTAACGAAAGTACCCGTCAGTGACCAGGGACCCACACCATGAGGTAGGAAAGCGCGAGCGCTTTCCGAAAATGTATAGTTTATGATATTTGAAAAATGGGAAACATTGTTTTCGCATCGGAATATTATTCTTCTTCTTCTTCTTCTCAGGACCAACCCCCCTATTTTTCACCCAGTGAACATTGACGAAAAGTCACAAAAATGTTCACACCTCTAAAAATCGTGCCTCTCTACATTCTGGCTATTTCCCTTTTCTAAAATAAAAAAAATTGGCGCGTCAGCGCCCCCAAATGTACCAAAAATGCATTGAGAGATGGGAAATGACCCAAAAAAAATCTGATCGTAGAATCATGAAATTTGGCGCAGAAGTAGATGGTGACAAGAGAAGTAAAAAATATTATTACGGCAACGCCGTCCGCCCAACCAAATGTCGGCCATATTGCTTCAAAAATGGCTAAACATGATTTTGGAGTTTTTCCAAACGTCGTACTTTTACGAACTCCTCCCAGGGCGTTGGCCCTAAAAAGCTGAAATTTGGTGAAAATGCTACTGAGGAGTGGGACATCAAAAGTTATCCAAATTACATTGATACCTCTCACGGTCTCTGTGCGGCGAAGCCGCAAACTGTAGCTAGAATTTCAGAAATCTCCCATATTTAAAATTTCTGCCGTTTGCGCGGATAAAGTCCGAATTGCGTCAAATTAGAATCAGTTGTTAAACTCTTTGCCCTAAACCTACTTGAAGTGAAATAAATTCATTTGGCGCCACAGCGCCCCCTACAGATTTTATATGGAGGTTAAATGTTTAGTTTTGCGAAATTATATGAAATTTGACACACAACTCAATTTTAGCATCCCCATCAAAAAAGTCAATGAGACCCATGTCATAATTGTTATGGCGTTGCCATAACGATGACCGAAACCTTCTATGTTATTCCAATGGGGAAATCGCCAGAACATGTTTACACTTTAGACTTTCACAAACTCCTCCCAGGGCGTCAGCCCTATTAACCTGAAATTTGGTGAGACTCATCTTCAGGGGTGGACCATCAAAAGTTATCCACATTTTCATTCAAAGAGTCACGGTGTCTGTGCGGCAAAGCCGCACATTTTGCCAAGAATTCAAAATAAAATAGCTTTTTGATGGTAAAACAAAGGGGAGAAGATTCAGATTCAGCAGTAGGCGTAATAAAAGGACAATTGGGGCGCATTAGCGCCCCCTCCTCTTGCGGCGTGGCGGCGGTGTGGCGGCGGCGTGGCGAGGGCCGATCATTGCCGCTTGCGGCTATATTTATTATTATTATTATGAAACTGTAAAAATAGCATAATATAGGATTTTTTATCTGTTCTTACTGCCACCCTTCAAGGCAACTACTGATGAGATTTTGGGCATTACAAAAATAAATTGAATTGAAAAATTTAATTGAGGTATGAACAAATCCTTCAGTTTGATCTGACAAAATATTGTTCACTCTAAGATTGTAGTTTGGTGTTGTTGGTGCTACAGTGCCCCAGTAAATATTTTGGTGTATCGATCAGTTATTTGGCTTCAATGAAATAGTAAAACAGATTTAGGTACAGATTGGACAATGTTTTTGCTTCCTCGTGAAAGTTTATAAATTGAGAGCGTAACCTGACCGAAAAAACATGCTAAGCACTTAAGAGTTAACTTAGATTCTTACTGTGTTTGTGATAGTGTCTGTCTGTCTCTCTCATGTTTAGGCGATACAAGCTCCGCACTTGCAGGACGTCCCATGTATGCTCTGCAGGGCCTCCTGCCAGCTTACAAAGGCATTTATGGTTTCCAGCATACAGCATGTTTTTCGGGACCACTTCACCAAGTCATATTCTGCAAGGCCCCTGGAAATCCTGTGTACCTGCTCCACTGGAGGTCTCTGAGGCAGCATCCTTCTTTCATACCAAAGTTGTTCAAATATTCATTACATTTTTCAGTTGTCCTGTACCTTTCTTACCTCCATCAAAATGTAGATGTTGGATTTTTAATTTGAATTAGGGCTAGACTATGTCTACACACATTAGCAGCTACAGAAGCCCTGCTCTTTAGGTACCTGCCCAAGGTATGAATGAATGAATAAAACGGAAACGATATTTTGTCCAGAACAAAAACCTGAATAAATGAATACAATTTAAACTAAAGATTACACTAGTTAGGCCCGAGCGCCACAAGCTGCGAGAGGCCTATTAATCTCGTAAGGCCGTGCGAAGCACGGCTGCGAAAGTGCGCACGTAGTGCGCACGAAATCGAGCGCGAAGCGCTCGCCCACTTCCAAACACTCACTAACGCACTCCTTCACTCACGCACGCCCCGTGCATACTAATTAGTAGTAGGAAAATGGAACATTACCATTGTAAACGGGCGAAGCCCGTGCAAAAGTGCGCACTAAACGAGCACTTTACATTGGGATGACGACCGCGAAGCGGTCGTCATACCATATAAAGCACACATTTGCGCTCGTCATCCCATATAAAGCACACATTTGCGCTAAGTAGCTCACGAATACGTTCCCCATCTCTTGCATGTTCCGTGCATATAAGCATGTAATGCTTGAAAGCATGAACATCATTACTGTAAAGAGGGCCAAAAACACAAAGTGGGCGGAGCCCACTCAAAATTAACGAAAGTACCTGTCAGTGACCAGGGACCCACACCATGAGGTAGGAAAGCGCGAGCGCTTTCCAAAAATGTATAGTTTATGATATTTGAAAAATGGGAAACATTGTTTTCGCATCGGATTATTCTTTCTTTCTTCATCTTCTTCTTCTTCTTCTTCTTCTCGGGACTAACCCCCCTATTTTTCACCCAGTGAACATTGACGAAAAGTCACAAAAATTTGCACACCTCTAAGAATCGTGCCTCTCTACATTCTGGCTATTTCCCTTTTCTAAAATAAAAAAAAATGGCGCGTCAGCGCCCCCAAATGTACCAAAAATGCATTGAGCGATAGGAAATGACCCAAAAAAAATCTGATCGTAGAATCATGAAATTTGGCGCAGAGGTAGATGGTGACAAGAGAAGTAAAAAATATGATTACGGCAACGCCGTCCGCCCAACCAAATGTTGGCCATATTGGTTCAAAAATGGCTAATTATGACTTGGGAGTTTTTCCAAACATCTTACTTTTACAAACTCCTCCCAGGGCGTTGGCCCTAAAAAGCTGAAATTTGGTGAAAATGCTACTGAGGAGTGGGACATCAAAAGTTATCCAAATTACATTGTTACCTCTCACGGTCTCTGTGCAGCGAAGCCGCAAACTGTAGCTAGAATTTCAGAAATCTCCCAAATTTAACTTTTCTGCCGTTTGCGTAGATAAAGTCCGAATTGCGTCAAATTAGAATCAGTTGTTAAACTCTTTGCCCTAAACCTACTTGAAGTGAAATAAATTAATTTGGCGCCACAGCGCCCCCTACAGATTTTATATGGAGGTTAAATGTTTAGTTTTGCCAAATTATCTGAAATTTGACACAAAACTCAATTTTGGCATCCCCATCAAAAAAGTAAATGAGACCCATGTCATAATTGTTACGGCTTTGCTGTAGCGATGACCAAAACCTCCCATGTTATTCCAATGGGGAAATCACCAGAACATGCTTACACTTTATACTTTCACTAACTCCTCCCAGGGCGTCAGCCCTATCAACGTGAAATTTGGTGTGACTCATCTTCAGGTGTGGACCATCAAAAGTTATCCACATTTTTATTCAAAGAGTCACGGTGTCTGTGCGGCAAAGCCGCACATTTTGCCAAGAATTCAAAATAAAATTGCTTTTTGATGGTAAAACAAAGGGGAGAAGATGTGACAGCGTCACATCTTCTCCCCTCCTCTTGCAGCGTGGCGGCGGTGTGGCGGCGGCGTTAAAGGTTTGAATAGTCTAGCTCAGTAGACACAAAGAGGGTAAGTTTCTGTTGAAACAGAATAGTACAAATATCGGAGTTCTCGACCTAAATTGTCTTATTGACAATGACTCTTGGATGAGAGTCGAAACGTCTAATTTTTCTAACTGAGTCCAGATGACTACAACTGAAGCTTTTTCTACAACGTATAGACTTATTATTGAACATGGCATACGCCATGGGTGCACAATATCTGCCTTTTTATTCTTATTACCTATGTGAATTTTAGCCAATTATACTACTAATAGTAGTCTTCAGGGAATCACCATGGGAGAAAGACAAATATGCTTGAGCCAACTTTTGCTGCTACATTAGCTTCACAACTCAAACTATCCATCCATCCATTTTCTGCCGCCTTATCCGGGGCCGGGTCGCAGGGGCAACAGTCTGAGAAGGGACTCCCAGACTTCCTTCTCCCCAGACACTTCCTCCAACTCCTCCGGGGGGATCCCGAGGCGTTCCCAGGCCAGCCGAGAGACATAGTCTCTCTAGCGTGTCCTGGGTCTTCCCCGGGGCCTCTTCCCGGTGGTACATGCCTGAAACACAGGGAGGCGCCAGGGAGGCATCCGAAACAGATGCCCGAGCCACCTCAGCTGGCTCCTCTCGACGTGGAGGAGAAGTGGCTCTACTCCGAGCTCCCCCCCTGTGGCCGAGCTCCTCACCTTATCTCTAAGGGAGCGCCCAGCCACCCGGCGGAGAAAAACTCATTTTGACCGCTTGTATCCACGATCTTGTTCTTTTGGTCATTACCCAAAGCTCATGACCATAGGTGAGGGTAGGAACGTAGACCGACCGGTAAATTGAGAGCTTTGCCTTTCGACTCAGCTCCTCCTTCACCACAACGGTCCGATCACTGCAGCCGCTGCATTGATCCGCCTGTCGATCTCACGCTCCATCCTTCCCTCACTCGTGAACAAGACCCCGAGATACTTGAACTCCTCCACTTGGGGCAAGGACTCCCCACCCACCTGAAGAGGGCAAGCCACCTTTTTCCGGTCGAGAACCATGGCCTCGGATTTGGAAGTGCTGATTCTCATCCCAGCCGTTTCACACTCGGCTGCAAACCGTCCCAGTGCGTGTTGCAGGTCCGGTTTGATGGAGCCATCAGGAACATCGTCTGCAAACAGCAGAGATGAGATCCTGCGGTCCCCAAACCGGACACCCTCTGACCCCTGACTGCGCCTAGAAATTCTGTCCATAAAAATTATGAACAGAACCGGTGACAAAGGGCAGCCCTGGGGGAGTCCAACATGCACTGGGAACAGGTCTGACTTACTGCCGGCAATGCGAACACAGCTCCTGCTCCGGTCATACAGGGACCGGACAGCCCTGAGCAAAGGGCCCTGGACCCCGTACTCCCGGAGCACCCCCCAAAGAACACCCCGAGAGACACGGTCAAAAGCCTTCTCCAGATCCACAAAGCACATGTGGACTGGTTGGGCAAACTCCCATGAACCCTCAAGCACCCGATGGAGAGTATAGAGCTGGTCCAGTGTTCCACGACCGGGACGAAAACCACTCTGCTCCTCCTGAATCCGAGGTTCGACTATCGGTCGGATTCTCCTCTCCAGTACCTTGGAATAGACCTTACCGGGGAGGCTGAGGAGTGTGATCCCTCTGTAGTTGGCACACACCCTCCGGTCCCCCTTCTTGAACAGAGGGACCACCACCCCGGTCTGCCAGTCCAGAGGCACGGTCCCCGACCACCAGGCGATGTTGCAGAGACGTGTCAGCCAAGACAGTCCTACAACATCCAGAGACTTTAGGTACTCAGGGCGGATCTCATCCAACCCTGGAGCCCTGCCACCGAGGAGTTTGCGAACAACCTCAGTGACTTCAGCTTGGGTAATGGATGAGCCAGCCTCTGAGACCCCGGTCTCTACTTCCTCTTCGAAAGACGCGACTGAGGGCTTAAGGAGGTCCTCAAAGTATTCCTTCCACCGTCCGACTACATCCCTAGTCAAGGTCAGCAGGTCTCCACCCGCACCGTAAATGGTGTTGGTGAGGCACTGCTTCCCCTTCCTGAGGCGCCGGATGGTTTGCCAGAATTTCTTTGGGGCCGACTGATAGTAGTAGTGTATAAAGGCACTTCTGGTGGGCTTTTTT
Source organism: Eucyclogobius newberryi (assembly GCF_026437365.1). Taxonomy (NCBI): domain Eukaryota; kingdom Metazoa; phylum Chordata; class Actinopteri; order Gobiiformes; family Gobiidae; genus Eucyclogobius; species Eucyclogobius newberryi. The sequence goes on along the minus strand of NW_027315801.1, from coordinate 18,121,497 downwards.
TGACCCCCCTTAATAGACCCCCCTTAATAGACCCCCCTTAATAGCCCCCCCCCACGAAAACCTTTTAGGGGGCGCATGTGGTTACATAAGGTACTGCACCTTGAAACCTGTTAGAGGGCGCATGTGGTGAGGAAACGTTACTGCACCTTGAAACCTGTTAGGGGGCGCATGTGGTGAGGGAACGTTACTGCACCATCTAAAATGTTTTAAGCATCACACACACACGTGTTTAAGCAACGGAGTGAGCCAGGGGCGAGCGAAAGAGCATCCATGGGTGCGAGGGGTGAGACCCCTTAGGGGGACGAGGGGTTTCCCCTCTGACGGTCTTTTACTGACGGTCTTTTACTGAGGAAAAGACTATTGGTTATATATATATTATATATATATATATATATATATATATATATATATATATATATATATATATATATAGCTCTGAAGGTAGAATTCAGTTTTTAAAACAGGCATACTCTAAAACAGGGCTATTCAGAAATAATAGGGTTTTAGAAATAGCTCCTGTTTTAGCTCTGATTATAGCTGGTTGGAATCATGTTATAAAGCACAAAGTCAGTGGAAACTATTTTGAAAATAAATAAAAAAACAAAAAAAAAACTGTTAGGGGCGTTCCATGTGCTCTGTGGGAGGAGTGTTCAAGAACAGCTGGTGTATTTAGGGGGGACATCTGTCTCTCAGGTTTAAGTCTTCCTTTCTTTTGGAGTTCTTGAGCGCTGCAACAAAAGAGCAATGGCTGGCCCGATCGAGATGTCTCAGGATTTGTTACATACGCCTGACTTGTTTTTGAGTGCTCCTGACCCGCCGCAACGGAAACCTAAGAAGCGCACGAATACATCTTTGTGCGGTTTTGGAGCAAAATTTCAGGGTGAGGGTGGGTATCTTTATAATATTGAGCATTACAATGGAGTGGTAATGTTAAAAACTGCCATATCAGATATCAACGAGTCATGGGGTCTTGGTGAATCGAGCCCCATGTCTGTATCAGACTGGAGAGAGTTTAGGGATATTTGTAACGACGATCGTGAAGGTATTTTTGTTAAAAATTCTAATGTGTTTCATTGGCCCAGTTCTACGGGCCCCGAAATGTATCGCGTGGAGTCTGTGCGGGGTAGCAGCCAGAAAAATGGTTTTGTTTTTGTATCTGTCTGTGTGGATAGAGCGGTGTTACTTTTGGAAAAGGGTTTAGAGGACTGGCTCTTACAGCCCTATAGTTCAAGGCCCTACGACCAGGACAGATATTTCGACAACCTGTTTTTTATACAGTGGGGTGATTGGGAGCATATGCTAGAGTTATTTGTCAAGATTGACGAAGCCATCCTACGACCCAGACGAGTCCCTGGTTTGGAACACGTTAGGAAACGCCTTGTTTTTGAGGATTTATCAAACAAAACAAAAACAAACAGCGTTATAGAGAAGTGATAAATCTGGACTGGTAGGTATTATGCGTATGTGATGATTTATTTGTTTTATTTATTATGGTTTACTAAAATGTTTTTACTTTTCAGATAAAACAGACACGCAGTTGGTTGAAGAGGGTGTTAACGCTGTGTTACATGTGCCTACATCTCAAGCCTCTACAGGAGCCGCGTTGTTAGAAAACAACGATGGTGGACCAGACAAACCGATGGAGATAGAGGGCGGAGGAGGCAAACCTGTGGCGGGTCCTCTAATGCTGAAATTTGTTGAGAAGGTCAAAAAAATTGTTACACATCTTCTCAGCCATGTGATAATTAAACATTGGAAAGCAAACTGTTATGGGTGTGAGACAAACCATCCGAGTCAGAAACACCATCAATGTCTCTTTCCATGGGGCCCTGAGTATTTCCTCCTGTTTTTTGAAGAACTGACGAATGAACTATGGAACGATAACTTTACAGAAGCCGTTTCACGCTTTTTGATTGGACACGGTATTTATGCCACACCCGGGAGGATCCAGGGTGCTGTGGAAACAGTTTTGTATGATTTGAAAGAAGAAGGAGACCTCCATACAGTAATTGATTCTATGTATGAAACCGTTGCTGGAGACTGGTTTGAATCCGCTATGTTGAATGCGGGCTTAAATACATGGCGCAGTTGTATTCACTAATAAAAAGCTTTGTCATTCTATAACCATGCTAATCTGTGTTTTGTCTTCATCATGGAGAGTACCTTACGCAAAATATATTATGATCCAGCTCACCCTGCAGGTTTAGGAAGCGTGTGTAAGCTACAGAAAGCGGTGCAAAATGAAACGGAGGACAATAAGCCATCATATCAGAATGTAAAAAAAATCTTATTAGGGGAAGATTCATACACGCTACACGCCAGGGCTAGACGCCAGTTTCGAAGGAACAGAGTTCTTGTTAAAGGCATAGACAACCAGTTTCAGGCCGATTTAGTTGACATGAGTGAATATGCATCAGATAACGAAGGCATTCGGTGTCTATTGACATGTATTGATATCTTCTCAAAATATGCCTGGGTGCGGTGTCTGAAATCCAACTCTGCTTCAGCTGTTTCAAATGCTTTTAAAGACATATTGAGTGAAGGGCGGATCCCCGATAAACTTCAAACAGATGAGGGAACTGAGTTTTACAATAAACTCTTCCAACAGTTATTAAAAGACCATACTACCATATTCTACAGGGAATGAGACCAAGGCTAGTGTGGTTGAACGCTTCAACAGAACTTTTAAGACAAGAATGTGGCGTTATTTAACCTCTGTAAATTCACGTCGTCATTTAGATGCTATACCCATGTTAACAATTGCTTATAACAACACACACCACCGCTCGATAAAGACAACGCCTGCATCTGTATGCAAAGAAAACGAGAAAGAGGTCTTCCGTGTATTGTATAAGGACAAACCAGAGGCCCGGACTGTTTTTGGGCTAAACGTGGGTGATCAGGTGCGAATAGCGAAGAAGAAAGGTATTTTTAGGAAAGGTTATGAGCAGACTTTCACGGATGAATTTTTCACAGTGACACATCGGATTGCTAAACCTGTACCAGTGTATAAGCTGAATGACTTAGGAGGAGAAGCTGTCAAAGGTACCTTCTATGGCGCAGAGCTCCAGCGCGTGATTGTGGACAAGAACAAGATTTTTAAGATTGAAAAGATTTTGAATCGACGGGGTGCAGGCGAGAGAGCTTCTGTTTTGGTTAAATGGTTGGGATGGCCAGAAAAATTTAACTCGTGGGTGAAAGCAAAGGACGTGGTGGATATACGTTAAAACAACTGTGAAAATGAGTAGAAACAACGTTTTTTACGTAACTCTAGCTAGCAATGCATCACTGGATGTTTACCCAAACAATAAAATAGGACATTTTAGAAACAAACTAGCGCGAGCCTTGTTGTTGAAGGAGGCCTATGAAGTCGGTCTTATCGAAATACAATATCCAAGAGTCTGGAAGAGCTTTCCAGAGGATGACGCCGTAATCACCGTTATAACACCCTCTGGAAAGAAGTGTATTATAACAGTTACAGTTGGTTATTATGAGTCTGTACATAGGTTGGTTAAAGAAATTAACTACTGGTTGGGTGTTAACAACGCAACAGAGCATTTACATATTGAATACAATAACATAACAAATAAAATAGCTATATCGAATAATACAACAAATAAAGTGGCTCTATCCAATCCAAAAGGCTATACTTTCATTTTCCGTGGTAATTTGGCAGAAATACTTGGGTTTATACCAGGCGATAATTTTTTAGTAGATGTAAATAAGGCTAGCAAGCTTTGTGAGGCACCATTCCCTTCAGATATCCACACAGGGAGCTACAATATCTTTATATATAGTGATATTGTTGATTATCAGTTGGTTGGAGACACTAACACGCCGCTTTTACGCTGCATTAATATAGCGAATCAAACGGATACTATCGCCACTCTTACTTATGATAAGCCTCACTACACATCGCTGTCCAAGACGGTGATTGGCGATATTGAGATTTCACTCAAGAACGATCAAAACAAGCCCATTCCTTTTCTATACGGCAAAGTGTTTGTTAAGCTGCACTTTAAACAACTAAAACATTATTTCTAATTGGAATCAAAATGGCTCACACACCGTTTACCAGCGATAATGATAAATATATGGGATATTATGCAAGTCAGGCCGGCGGTGAGCTCCCCGGTTTTCACGGTGGTCGTGTCCAATATGGCACGGGCTTGGGTGGAATCTTCCGAGGCCTTTACAGATGGGAAATTCCTCTCTTGCGGAAAGGTGTGAACATGGCGAAGCCTCATTTGAAAACAGCTTTTGGAAATATTGCAAGGGGCGTGGCATCAAATGTTTACCAGGTTCCCCAAGAAAAAACAACAGCGCGGTGAGGGTCTTGTGGTCTTCACAAAAAGAGGCGTTAAAAGACCACCAAGCATTCGAGAGACCACGCAGACACGCACACCTAAAAACCTAAAAACACAGTCAAAAGACGATGCACTGGTAGAAAGACTTCATTAGCAGCAGCGGGGAGTACTAAGAAAGGACGTCTATTTTCTAGAGACATTTTTTAACATGGCTCTTCTACATAATCAGTCAAAAGAATGTGTAAAGTCCGAGTTGGATCTTTTTACCGTCCCTTATACGCAAACGTCGATTGAGAAGTCTATATTTATTGAGATACCACCTGTGTCCTCAATAACCGACACAGGCCCCATAGAATTTCATATAACAGGGAGTGGTGAAGATTACCTCGATCTTAACGATTCGTACATTCTTCTACGAGCTAAAATTACAAAAGCCGACGGTACAAATATCGACGCAGGAACAGACGTAGGCTTCGTCAACTACCCCGCAGCTTCACTATTTTCACAAGTTGATATTATGTTAGGGGACCGTTTGATTACACAATCATCTAACACCTATCCTTACAGAGGAGTTATTGAGTGTTTACTAAACTACAGCCTAGACACATTGGAAAGTACGTTCAGCACGGCGCTGTTCTGTAAGGATACGTATGGGCACATGAATGATGCGACAGCTGGAGCCAACGTCGGCCTGACGACGAGAAGCACATACACGGACAATGGGCGCATCGTGGAGCTTATAGGGCCTATTCACTCAGATTTATTTTTTCAAGAAAAGCTACTTCTTAACGGCATGGATCTGTCTCTGAAATTTATACGCTCCAAGGATGAATTTGCATTAATGTCAGTGGTTAATAATGCTGCTTTCCGTGTTAAAATAGTAGCTGCGAGTATTTTTATCAAAAAGGTCACCGTAGCACCGGCTGTGAGACTAGCGCACTCTAGTGCTTTACAGCATGCTAATGCAAAGTACAGCATCGATCGTGTTGGTACATTTTCCATACCCGCAGGCACGAGGGTGTGTAATCAAGATAACATGTATATGGGTCAGATACCTAAATTTATAATAATAGGCTTTGTTAACAACGATGGATACACGGGGAGTTATACACAAAACCCGTTTAATTTCCAACATCTTAACACAGAATTTATGGCCGTGTCTGTAGATGGTCAAACATTCCCGGCAAAACCGCTCCAGCCCCATTTCCAACGAAAGGCATACGTCCGCGCCTATTATCAACTAGTCCAGTCAACTGGGTGTCATTTGAAGGACAGATCATTAGCCATTACGCGTGACGACTTTGGAGACGGATACACGCTTTTCTGTTTTAACCTAGAAGCAGACGAGGGTCATTCCGGAAATGTATCCCTAATTAAAAGTGGCAATGTTCGACTCGAGACTCGCTTTCGTGTGCCTCTACCAAATACTGTTAATTTGATCTGCTACGCGGTTTTTGACTCCATAATAGAAATCCCGAATAGAAGACAGGTGCTTTTGGACTACTATTAAATATAGGACATTATGAATATCCGCGACCCCAAAGGGAACAAGCGGTAGAAAATGGATGGATGGACATTATGAATACCATCGAGCTAACAGCCGTTATGAAGTGTTGTGTAAAAAAGAACGTACACTTTTTGGGTGTTTTCCCCGCTGACAGACTGCCTGAGCGAGTAAACAAATTACCATCTATGCTGATTATAAACACTCATCCATCCACAAAACCTGGTGAACACTGGTTTGCAGTGCACATTAATCATAACAGTGTTGGCTATTTTTTCGATAGTTTTGGAAACTCACCGGCATCTAAACTTTTTCCACCAGATGTTAGACTGTTTCTAAAGAAAAACTGTGCATGTGTTTTTCATTCTACAAAGCAGGTTCAAAGCACCACTTCTACAACATGTGAGCAGCATTGCGTTTTTTTTTCTTTGCCATATTCAGAAAGGGATAACCTATGAAAAATATATCACCATGTATGATTCTGATTTATCATGTAATGATGTAATGGTGTGTCGTTTTGTTAAACATATTCTACCTGTTTATGTATGTCGTGATATCCATCTTACATGTGTGTACAGTGTGTTAAATAAATACTCTAGAAAACGGTTCAAGCATTGAGAATTTGTATTTATTTCAACTCAAAGACATTTTTATATTCATACAAAATCAGTAATTATTTCAAAAGACAGAATGAAAACCAAACATTGAAAACATATTCAAATACATGATCATAAGAAAAAAAACAAGTTTAATACTTTTTTTTCATTATTCAAAGTCATTAAAGAAGAAAAAACAAAACAAACAAAAAAACAAAACATTCATATTTGCACACAATCACCAATTATTTCAAAAGGCAGAATGAAAACCAAACATTAAAAAACATATTCAAATACATGATCATAAGAAAAAACAGGTTTATTACTTTTTTCAATATTCAAACTCATTAAAGAAGAAAAACAAAACATTCATATTTACACACAATCACTAATTATTTCAAAAGATAGAATGAAAAAACCACACATTAAAAAGTCAACCATTTAGCAGCTAGTGTAGGGCGTCGTTTGGGGGTTACAAAATCTGGTGAAAGATTATATATTCTTTTACGCTTAACTGTGTCAATAGGATCATCAGGTGTGTCAATAGGTTCACCACAGTGAGTCTTTAAAGCAGATATAGAATTACGAACTTGGTTGTTAGGGACTGCAGACATAGGGATGTTCAATACTGCTAAGGTGGTTAAAAATGATTTCCAACCAGTGGGTCTGGAAAACGTTGAAACATTATGATGTGATGTAACACTTTTGATTAAATCGAATACATGCGAACCCCTAACTGTTTTATTATTGAAAATGACTTCACCTTGTGCATTCCATGTTATTTTATCTGAAGCAGTCAAAGCATCCATGATTAGTTCAGCATTTTTCCTACTGCGTTTTGGAATATGTTTCAAAATATCAGAATTATCTGAAATAACTGTCCTGCCATCAGTGGATGACGGCACAGCGTTTACATCAATTTCACCACTAGGGTTAGACGGCATAGATAATGTCAAAACAGATTTCTCTTGTGCATCCTGTCTCACTAATGAGAGATAACGCTGTAAAATAACCCCGTATTTTTTAGCTTTTTCGCCCACGTCCATGTCTGTGATGTCTAGTATTTCGGCCATAGCTTTATCAAGATCATTTTGAGCCTGTCTGTTAATAGAACTGAATTCTACCTTCAGAGCTAAATATATATATATATATATATATATATATATATATATATATATATAAATATATATATATTTATATATATACTCTTTCGCTCGCCCCTGGCTCACTCCGTTGCTTAAACACGTGTGTGTGTGTGTGTGATGCTTAAAACATTTTAGATGGTGCAGTAACGTTTCCTCACCACATGCGCCCCCTAACAGGTTTCAAGGTGCAGTAAAGTTTCCTCACCACATGCGCCCCCTAACAGGTTTCAAGGTGCAGTAACGTTTCCTCACCACATGCGCCCCCTAACAGGTTTCAAGGTGCAGTACCTTATGTAACCACATGCGCCCCCGAACAGGTTTCAAGGTGCAGTACCTTATGTAACCACATGCGCCCCCTAACAGGTTTCAAGGTGCAGTACCTTATGTAACCACATGCGCCCCCTAACAGGTTTTCATGGGTGAGGGGGGGCTATTAAGGGGGGTATATTAAGGGGGGTCAAAAAGCCCCCGCCATAAGTGCCTTTATACACTACTGATAGTCCTCCTCCATGGCCTCCCCAAACTCCGTTTTTGCCTCTGCGACACCACGAGCTGCGGCTCGCTTGGCCTGGCCTTGACTCTGTCGATGACCTCAGGAGACCTACAAGCCAGAGTGGCCTGATCGGCCTCCTTCTTCAGTCTGACGGCATCCCTTACTTCCGGTGTCTACCACCGGGTTCGGGGGTTGCCGCCACGACAGGCACTGGAGACCTTGCGACCACAGCTCCAAGCAGCCGCATCAACAATGGAGGCGGAGAACATGGTCCACTCGGACTCAATGTCCCCAGCCTGCGAGTTGAATACCCTACTGACAGAGGGCTCCGCAAGACGTTCCCAACAGACCTTCATAATGCGCTTGGGTCTGCCAAGTCTGTCCGGCTTCCTCCTCCGCCAGCGGATACAACTCACCACCAGGTGGTGATCGGTTGACAACTCTGCCCCTCTCTTCACCCGAGTGTCCAAGACACGTGGCCGTCAGAGGTCAGATGACACGGCAACAAAGTCGATCATTGACCTCCGGCCTAGGGTGTCCTGGTGCCATGTGCACTGATGGACACCCTTGTGCTTGAAGATGGTGTTCTTATGGACAATCCGTGGCTAGCACAGAAGTCCAATAACTGAACACCGCTCGGGTTCAGATCGGGGAAGCCGTTCTTCCCGATCACCCCTCCCCAGGTGTCACTGTCATTGCCCACGTGGGTGTTGAAGTCCCCCAGTAGAACAATGGAGTCCCCGGTCGGTGCACTGTCCAGTACCCCTCCCAAGGACTCCAAGAAGGCCGGGTACTCTGCACTGCTGTTCGGCCCGACCTGTCCCCCACCCGAAGGCGAAGGGACGCGACCCTCTCGTCCACCGGGGTGAACTCCAACACGTGGCGGCTGAGCTGGGGGGCTATAAGCAAGCCCACACCAGCCCGCCGCCTCACCCCGCGGGCAACACCAGAGAAGTGGAGCGTCCAGCCCCTCTCGAGGAGATGAGTTCCAGAGCCCAAACTGTGCGTGGAGGTGAGGCCGACTATATCTAGTCGTTATCGCTCAACCTCCCGCACAAGCTCAGGCTCTTTCCCCCCCAGCGAGGTGACATTCCATGTCCCCAGAGTTAGTCTCTGTGTCTGGAGATCTGGTCGCCGAGGCCCCTGCCGTCGACTGCCGCCCAGATCTCTTTGCACCGGCCCCTTATGGATCCTCCTGCAGGTGGTGGGCCCACGGGAGGGCGGCCCCACGTCGCTCCTTCGGGCTGTGCCCGGCCGGGCCCCGTGGGTTAAGACCCGGCCACCAGGCTCTCGCCATCGAGCACCCATCCCAGGCCTGGCTCCAGGATGGGGCCAGGTGACGCCGATCCGGGCGACGTAAACGGCCTTGTTTTTGTTGTCATCATAAGGGGCTTCTGAACCGATCTTTGTCTGACCCGTCACCTAGGACCTGTTTGCCTTGGGAGACCCTACCAGAGGCTTGAAGCCCCCGACAACATAGCTCCTGGGATCATTCGGGCACTCAAACCCCTCCACCACGTTAAGGTGTTCAAATCAAATCAATTTATTTTTGTAAGGCCCAAAATCACAACATCAGTTGCCTCTGAGGCCCACAGGGAGAAATTAATCAACAATGTCTGTGGTGGCGATGAAGTCAGACAATGTCTGTGGTGGCGAGGGACGATGTCCCAGGGTCCTCTGTCCTTAGACTCTCCTTCTCGGCCAGGAAAAACTACAAAAAAAACCTCTTTGGGAAAAAAGCGTAGAAACCTGGAGGAGTTCCAGTGAAGGAGAGATCCGACTCTCACAGACGGACAGACGGACACGAGGGAGACTGGAGCTGGACCCACTCTTCAGGCAGATGAGGGACCGTCGGAGGCGAACTGGAGCCACTCAATTCAAGGAGGAGACAACTCAAACTAAATCTTTCCAAATGTGAACTGCTCCATATGAAACCTTGTAGTGCCTTAGAAATACCAGGAATTCCCATAAAACATGAAGTAAAATTTATTAAAAATTAAATTGATTAAAATTTAACATAAATTAAAATTGATGGTGTTACCATCACAACAGATAAAGACAAAAGACAGAGTGAAAACATGAATCCACTTGTTCAAAGAAAACAGAACAAATGTAACATATGGATTCAAAGAGACTTATCAATATCGGGTAAAATCTTCACACATCGTGTGTCGGTCAGAGGGGTAAACCCCCCTCGCTCCAAAGGGGCTCACCCCCCATCGCTCACCCCCCAAGGGGGACTCGCTCCGCTGTTTAGACACAGTGTGTGTGTGTGTGTGTGTGTGTGTGCGCGCACAAGGCCTGATCCAAAAACAGACATGCGTATTCACAAAAAGATAACAACCCAACCCTGTGGGGGTCTTGTAACGGAGAAGATTTATAACTATAAACAAACACTCACCAGTTTCTAATGACCTCCTAATGACCCTGTGTTTAAGCTCTGGATTCAAAGTATCACTTTCCTAAACCACTCCCTAATGACCTCAAAATGACCCCTCGTGTTTATGTCTGCGAGCTCCAATCAAAACACACACACCCCTCCCAATGTTTTGGAGGAAAAAATAAATAAATAAAAATAGATGCAGTACCACATTCCAGCACATGCGCACCTGGGAAGCCGTACCTGTACTATTACTACTATTGTCACATGACTATCTTCTTTCCTCACGGATTGTAACATTACTGTATCTGCTTTCCTCACGGATTGTCACATGACTGTATCTGCTTTCCTCACGGATTGTAACATTACTGTATCTGCTTTCCTCACGGATTGTCACATGACTGTATCTGCTTTCCTCACGTATTGTCACATGACTGTATCTGCTTTCCTCAGAGATTGTCACATGACTGTATCTGCTTTCCTCACGGATTGTCACACAATGTCCGGATTCCGGTCTGATTGGTCACAGCTCACAGAATATGCAGATTGGGCTATAAAACTACTGGCACTTCAGTTTGAATAATTTCATACAATTTTGAATAGAATATAAACATTACTAGTACTCTGAATAGTATTTTTAGTTAAGTCAAATGTTGGCAGCAATAGTAATTGAGTACATTGTTTGACATTGAGTACAAATTTGCTTTCCACCACTCTCTGTTGTATATGTTTTAGGTCTCCTGCACAGACTGTTAACAAACTAAGAGATCATTATGGACCAGATATAGCTCCTTCAGCTCACATTTGCTAGAAATTGAACCAGACATGGGAATTGCATTACTTGTCCTGGGCTGGGACGACAGTGATCTCAAAGACAAAGTGGTAACAGCTTTAGAGCAGTAGCTCTCAAACTTTTCATACAAAGTACCACTAGTAGTCATCAGATCTATACCAAGTCTATAATAGCAATTTTCCAGGTCTAAATTAGGACTCAACCAGGTCTTAAATAGGACTGCAAAATTGTCACTGTCATAACAAAGAAATTCCTTTATTTAATGCACATTATATAAATAGTTAGGCTCTACTTAAACTACTAAAACAGTGGCTTCTTCTGGTGGTATCACCGGAAGTAGCCAAGGTTTGAGAACCACAGGTTAAGAGGCAAAGAAACTAACCCCAGATATATATAATTATATATAACTATGGATAATGGGTACCTCAGGGTGCTGTTGCCCTGCAGTCAAACAGGGGTAAAAGAGAAGTGGGCTGTTTGTCAGTGAGAAGCCACTTTCCGTGGGAGGCCAGATTGTTTGCCGTTTTAGACTGTTTAAATTGTACCCAACCTGTTTTGAGTGTATTTGTTTTCAGTGATGGCCATTGCTATCTGCTGTCCTTGTTTTGTTGTGTAGTTTATGATATAGTTGATCCGCGTGCCTTCGTACGTTCCCTACAGGTGTAGCCTGGGAAACACCTGTATAGGTATATGACTGCTTTCACTGCTACGCTGACGACACCCAAATATACGTCACCACCAAATCCACCCAAAACCCTCCCTTCTCCCACATCGAAACCTGCACCTCTACAATAAAAACATGGCTAACTCACAACTTCCTAAAACTGAACAGTGACAAAACAGAGCCCCTCCTCATTGGTAAATGGTCACATTTATATAGCGCTTTTCTACCGTCAAGGTACTCAAAGCGCTTTACATCAAGGAACCAGTCACCCATTCACACACACATTCACACCCCAGATATACGCAGACACTGGGGGGCAAGTTGGGTTAAGTGTCTTGCCCAAGGACACAACGGCAGTATTCACATGAGGCAGCTGCGATCGCACCGCCAACCTGCGGGCCAGTGGATCTGACCGCTCTGACTGAGCGGGGAGTCGAACCGCCGACCTTTGGATCAGAAGACGAGCACTCTACCACTGAGCTACTGCCGCCCATTGGCACCAAATCCACTCTCAATAAAACTGGTCCCTTTTCACTCACCATTGATACCTCGACCATTACCCCCTCCACCCTGGTACGCAATCTCGGTGTCATCATGGACCCCACCCTCTCCTTCACTCCCCATGTCAGCCACATCGTCAAGACCTCATAATTCCACCTCCGCCGCATCGCCAAAATCAGACACTGCCTCACCCTCCCCACTGCCATATCCCTCATCCATGCCTTCATCTCCTCCCACCTCGACTACTGCAACTCCCTCCTCACTGGCATCTCCTCCCATTCCCTCCATAGACTCCAAATGGTCCAAAACTCCACTGCCCGCCTCCTCACCCACACCCAGTCCCGTGAACACATCACTCCCATTCTCCACTCTCTCCACTGGCTTCCCATCAAGCAGCGCATAAACTTCAAAATACTCCTCCTCACCTTCAAAGCTCTTCACCACCTAGCCCCCCCCTACCTGTCTGACCTCCTCATCCACCACCGCCCCTCCCGAGCTCTCCGCTCCTCCTCCACTCTCACCCTGGCTGCACCAACATCCCGACTAAAAACTTTTGGTGACAGAGCATTCTCCCCGACAGCACCCCGACTCTGGAACTCCCTCCCCCAACCTGTCCGCCACTCTCCCTCACTCAAAACATTTAAATCCCGCCTGAAAACATACCTCTTCACCCAAGCCTATGACCTACCCCTAGCCTCCTCTACCCCACTGTCTACACTTTTACCCCCTGTTACATCCCCATCATTTTCTTTGTACTTCTTCTGTCTTGTTTATTTTATCTGTTTCTTTTTTCGGACTGTGTATATTATTGTGTATTGTACGTGCTGTCCCCCCTGTCTGCAAATACCCCCTTTTTGTATATGTCAAAGCGTCTTTGGGTCATTGAAAAGCGCTATATAAATAAAAGGTATTATTATTATTTATTTTATTCACTCATTGTTTGTCCCCGTCTCCATTTGATTTGGGTTGCGTCCCTATAAAAACCTGTTGCCAGCTGAGCAGAACCTAATTCGGACCTGATTGTTTGCAGTGTGTCCATCTGGGATGTTGTGTGCAGTGTTTTGTAAACTTGTTGTGCATTTGGGTTTTAAAATTTGACATCAAAATCTCCGATGGTGGGCAGGGGCATATGTATTTCTATAGGAGATTCACTGTTTTTGACAGAAATTTCCTGATCCACCAATGTTGCACCTTAAAATCAAACCTTAGTTTGATTTTGACTCCACAAACTTGTAACATTAATCTTATGGTTTAAAGTCCTTAAGGCAAGATGTTTTTAATAAGTTGTTTCGCTAGTCACCGACATAAAAAAAAATGGAGAGCCAAAAAAAAAACAGCGGATTTTCCACAGTTATTTTGGCCAAAACCTCACTAAAAAAATAAATAAAAATGTATTCTGCACCAGCAAGTCACTTGCGTCAGAACGTCAGAAGAGCCTGGCACGCCTGTGTCCGGGCCGCGCCGCTGGCCGGAGCCCTGGCGCGCAAGCATCCCTCAATCATTCAGTTTTATTTATGTCTTGGCTGTAGCTGCAGAGCCGCGGTGCGGTCAAATGGCCCAGCAGTTTCAGGAACCGCGGCACAGCCATATAGCCTCATGGCTAACCCTAACCCTAACCCTAATCCTGACCCTAACCTTAACCCTAACCCGGCGCGGTCTAAAACGGCACGGTCAAATAGCCCAGCAGTTTCAGGAGCCGCGACACAAAATAACATTGGAGTTTCGGCCACGCGCCGCGGCTCTGTAGACACTCCCTTATTTCTTTTGTGTTTCTTGTGTCGTCTGATGTGTGTAACCGTGTGTATTCCTTATTCGTTTGTGTTTGGGTGGTGTTTTGGGTGTCTTTTGTCTGAATCTTCCTGTTGTTTGTTCCTGTTAGCCGCGAGCTAAGTTGGGAGCTATGCTAGGCTAGCGCCTTGTTCATTGTTCTCGACCTCTCTGCGGCTTATTTTTCGGTGTTGTTCTGTATTTCTTGACCCGTGTGTCGTGCCCCCGGGGCCCAAACTCAGCCTAGCCGAAGCTAAGCTGTTAGCTCCAGGGGTTGAGTGCTGAATCAATGTGTAACACGCTTAAAACACGGAGGTATTTTGGTCAGTCGTGCATTCACATATCGGAAGATCCTTCTCGGCAGATTTGACCAGAGCCCAACTCTTTTGGTATCATAACTTTCATAAATGTTTATGATCATTAAAGACAGATTAACAAGTCTGACGATTTGTTTGACATCCGATGTTGCTCTGTCTAATATGACCAGTTTTTGTTGAAATAAACCTGTTTAATGAAAAGTTCTCAAATAAAGAATAATCATTACTTCAGAATATTGTTTATTATTTTCAATTTCTTGCATTGATAACTATAATTATATAGATAATGTAGAGAGGTGGTAGTAGGGCCTATATTCTAAGAATCCAAGAAATGTATTTAGAACGAAATTTAAATTTTTAAATTCAACTCCGACTTCTAGATGGTAGAGATGTGATTTGATAAGGCCGCAGTCATTTTATTACTTGGTTTACGGCTCCGCCGCACTTAGATAATTGATTTCTGATTTATAAATGAAATACATTTTTATCATATTTTTTTTATAAAGTACTGCCGACAATGCAAAATAGCATTAAATGAAATATAAAAAGCGGTATTAAGTCAAAAGATAAGAGAGCGTGAAGCCAAAATCCTTGCAGAGTCATTTATTTTGGAAAGCATTGTACTGATGCTATGCGTGTGTGCGCAATGCATGATGGGTATTTAAGATGGCGCCACCAAAGTGGCTAGCGCTCGGCGCTCCATGGGCCAGTGTGGTTTCACATAACCACTGTGTCAGAAGAAGTTTGTTCAGCTACTGCAGTGGCCACTCTGGACACCCTGGACGTGAGGACATATTGGGGGATGCTCAAACACGGGCCATTTCAAAAGCTCAAAATGCGGGATTCGCGCCGTTCAGATGCACAAAACGCACCGCAAACCCGTGAGCACGGGCCCCGGTGCGCGGGCGCTGGAAGCTGTGTAACGCACGCTGTCAAAGGAGAGAGGAGAGAGAGGAGAAGTAAGAAGCAGGAGGAGGAGAGAGGAGAGAGAGTCGAGGCAAGAAGCAGAAGGAGGAGAGAGAATTGAGGCAAAAAGCAGGAGGAGGAGAGAGAAGAGAGAGTTGAGGCAAGAAGCAGGAGGAGGAGAGAGTCATGGCAAGAAGCAGGAGGAGGAGAGAGGAGAGAGAGTCGAGGCAAGAAGCAGGAGGAGGAGAGAGAGTCGAGGCAAGAAGCAGGAGGAGGAGAGAGGAGAGAGTCAAGGCAAGAAGCAGGATGAGGAGAGAGGAGAGAGTCATGGCAAGAAGCAGGAGGAGGAGAGAGTCGAGAGAGTTGAGGCAAGAAGCAGGAGGAGGACAGAGGAGAGAGTCATGGCAAGAAGCAGGAAGAGGAGAAAGGAGAGAGTCATGGCAAGAAGCAGGAGGAGGAGAGAGGAGATAGAGTCATGGCAAGAAGCAGGAGGAGAGAGAAAGGAGAGAGTCATGGCAAGAAGCAGGAGGAGGAGAGAGGAGAGAGAGTCGAGGCAAGAAGCAGGAGGAGGAGAGAAGAGAGTCATGGCAAGAAGCAGGAAGAGGAGAAAGGAGAGAGTCATGGCAAGAAGCAGGAGGAGGAGAGAGGAGATAGTCATGGCAAGAAGCAGGAGGAGGAGAAAGGAGAGAGTCATGGCAAGAAGCAGGAGGAGGAGAGAGGAGAGAGAGTCGAGGCAAGAAGCAGGAGGAGGAGAGAAGACAGAGTCATGGCAAGAAGCAGGAGGAGGAGAGAGTCGAGAGAGTCGAGGCAAGAAGAAGGAGGAGAGAGTCAAGGCAAGAAGCAGGAGGAGGAAAGAGGAGAGAGAGTTGAGGCAAGAAGCAGGAGGAGGAGAAAGGAGAGAGTCGAAGGCAAGAAGCAGGAGGAGAAGAGAGGAGAGAGTCATGGGAAGAAGCAGGAGGAGGAGACAGGAGAGAGAGTCATGGCAAGAAGCAGGAGGAGGAGAAAAGAGAGAGTCATGGCAAGAAGAAGGAAGAGGAGAGCGGAGAGAGAGTCGAGGCAAGAAGCAGGAGGAGGAGAGAAGAGAGAGTCATCAGACATCAGAACATTTCACATCAGAAATCACATCAAAAGTCCATATTCCTGTTCCTGCTGCTGCATGAATATGGACTCAGTCTTTCACCTGCTGCAGATTTGTGCAACAGTCTCCACAACTATTACTAGGCTGTAAAAAAGCTTTTTCTTATATTTTTCATTGTTTTATTTTGTACATAATATTTGGCCCACGATTTGACAAAAGAGTTTGATGGAACACTGTGGCTCATGCACTTATTCTATATTTTCAAGGCCAGAGGGGTAACTTAACCTCCTTACTTAAACGCTTCCACGTTTGTTTGTTTTTTGTGCTGAGTCTGTTCAGGTGTACAGAGAACTACACAGACGTGGAAATGTTGGTTAGTACATTTAAAAGGTTTTTTAGATCTTGAGAAGTTTATTTTGTTAAGTCAAATACAATATTTTTCAGTTCCAAATACCTATTTAACAATCTATTTAACAATAGACTAAATGTTTTGCTCTGTAGATCAACTCTGAAGTTGTAATGCACATAAATTGAAGCACAGTATTGGTGAAATTACACTTGTTTTTCTTAATACATTTCAGTTTATGAAAATCCAAAATGTTTGTAATTTATTTTAATTGATACAGTAATTGCTTCAAAAACAGCGTAGGCTATATAAAGCTATTTATTTCTTATATTTTTTATTGTTTTATGTTTTACGTCATGTTCGGCCCGCGACTCAGCCTGCGCGTCGAAATTCGGCCCAAAATGAGTTTGACACCTCTGTCTAAGTCAAATAGCAGATTATCTCTTTTTAAATTGCACATTTGTATATGATAGATTAGGCTATTAATGAAAGCCAACAATGTGTTTCTATAGCCTATTTATGGTTAAACAAAAATAAAAACCTGTTTAGTACTGACAATAAAAATAATACTACATTATTCAATAATTTTGATCTATTGGTAGATCTTCAGGCTTTGTTGGGTATAAAAGTAGCTTGTGACCCGAAAACGTGTAGGTACCCCTGGTCTACGACTACGGAACGGGAAAAATAGCATGAATAGGGACATTTAAGTTTGATACATATTCAGCCTGATTCATTAAACAGTTGAGTTTACCTGAAAACAAAACATGACACACTAAAATAGGTTCCACCTTGATCAAAATTTGGTTATTATGTACATTCCCGAATTAAGTCTGAATGTGATTTTCCGTCTTCCGTACGTCTATTAGAATGTCACTCCAGTCCTTTTTTGTATGTGCAGATCGATTTCTTAAACATATCAAAGCTTTTTATTTGATTATCTTTACATTCTAGTACAAAACTTGTCTCTTTACAGGTTGTAAGGACATATTTTACCCAGGGATTCTCAATTTGTAAAAGATTTGAGCATGTTTACCTTGTATGGGGACACATAGATAATATTACATAACTTCCCTTCAAAAGGTGTCAAACATACGGCCCGCGGACTCTGCACTGCTGTGTGTGCTGCAGAGGGAGAAGTTTTGACGGCACTTTACAGCACTTACGCACCTCAGAGCAGAGGTCTGAGCAAGGAAAGAGACGTGTGTTTTAGGAAACACGCGGAAGAAAGAAAGGAGACGGTTTTGTAGACTTTAGAGCTGTGCTAAAAGTGGCGCTAATGTGCAGCTAACTACAAGAAAACAAACTTCTGTGATGATGCTCTGTGACGAAAACATCCAAACTTCTACAAAACTGGACAGATCAGCAGCCGCAGGTTAAAACAAAGGTCAGAGTGTAATAAAGTATGAACATGACTGTGTCCACACTAATGTAACTGTGAACCACACAAACACAATGCACTCATTGAGTCACTACATGAATAATTTGTCAATAAGATCAGCTTAAACTATGAAAATAGCGTGCTCATATTGAGCTTGAGCAGAAACATGTCTGTGATATCAACATTTCATATCAGAAATCACATCAAAAGTCCATATTCCTGTTCCGGCTGCTGCATGAATATGGACTCATATATATAATATGGACTTTCACCTGCTGCACATTTGTTCAACAGTCTCCACAACGATTACTAGGCTGTAAAAAAGCTTTTTATTTCTCATATTTTTTATTGTTTTATTTGTACACAATATTTGACCCACAACTCAGTTTGAGCGTTGAAATTCGACAAAACAGTTTGGTTTGATGGAACACTGTGGCTCATGCACTGCCCCAACTTTTTTTAAATTCTATATTTTTCAAGGCAAGAGGGGTAACTTAACCTCCTTACTTAAAGGCGTAATGGACGATTTTTCACAGATTTGAGAACTCAAGCGGAAGTGTGCATGCACACACTCCCCCCCTTGCAAAGCAGAGAAAAGCCTCGCGGCTACACGTGCGTTTGTTTATTAGCGCGACGGATCGCACCGCATCTCTCGTCTCCGTAGATTTCCGTCTCTTCTGAGCCAGCTCGAACTGTCTTTCTCTGTCTTAATTTTGTCCTGTACACTGAGGGAACTATATTATAATAGATACATGCGCTTAGACACAAGGAAACATGCTGGTCTCCTGGGGACGAGCCGACAAGGCTGCAGGTGAGCAGTGAGTGCGTTCTATGATTGATACGTGGCAGGACTAATCGGCCGTCCACGCCACGAGGAAATGAGACTCAGATTTGGGCCAAAAAAATCGTCCTTTACATTATGCCTTTAATGGCTCCCACGTTTGTTTGTATTTTGTGGTGAGTCAGGTCAGGTGTACAGATAACTACATAATCGATCCAGTAATTGCTTCAAAAACACCGTAGGCTATATAAAGCTATTTGTTTCTTGTATTTTTTATTGTTTTACATTATGTTCGGCCCGCGACCCAGCTTGAGCGTCGAAATTCGGCCCGTGGCCCAAAATGAGTTTGACACCCCTGCTTTAAATGGACATTCAAAACAAGACAAATGTGGCCACTGAAAAGAGCTCTGTGTGAAAACCCATTAGAAAGTCACAAACGTAAAACTTAGATTTCCTCCTCTTTTTCCTTCATTTAATAAATAGCTAAATAAGAGTATAATGGATGTGTGTGTGTGTGTGTGTGTGTGTATCACTCCAGACGTGAGTGGTCGTCTTCCTGTGCTCGGCCTTCAGGTTGCTGTGGAAACAAAGATCCTTGTTTCAGAGCGCTGTGAGTCAGAAGCTGTGGCCCTGAAAGTCATTGTTGAAATGTGTAGGCTCCAGAACGAGAGGCCGTTAGGGAGCAAACATCTGCAGGCACTGAGCTACTGTGGCCAGGCCACTGGGGCTGCACAATGTCTACCAAGACAGAGTCAAACTAAAAATACACTGCTTCCCTCAATCATATGTAGTCCTGCTTTAAATTCCACTTCAAGGTTTTGAAGTTCAATTATATAGTAGCCTGCCAACTCTGCAGAGGTAAAGTAAGAGTAACGTTACTTAAAGTAATCTTACTCAAGATGAAATTATTGGTAAACGTCCAATCAAGAGTAAAACGTATTTGGAGAAACTACTTCTCAATGAGTAATTTGTAAGTTAATGTAATAGGAAGAACAAAACCTTTTCTTTAGATATTTTTATCAATCAACTTTGTGAACATTGAACAGAAAATAAATACAAACATGAAAGGAAAAAAAAAGACCAGAGAGAGAATAACCGACAAAAATTAAAAGGCAGCCCGCAAATCAATAAAAACTGAACCACAAAATTAACCCAAACAAAAATCCTACTTTGCCTATAGTCTGTCAAATTTGTCAATTTTCAAATTGAGTCCAAATAAGACTTTTTCCAGGTTACAAATGTCCTTTATAATGTCAGTCCAGTCCTCCAGTCAATGTGTTTTGTGTCATCCATTTTTTTTGTGAGGATACCCCAGCGATAACTGCTGGTTGTGTCCATGGCAGGAGTCTTGAGGCCCAAATACACAGTCCTGAGGCCCAAATACAGAGTCCTAAGCTCCAAATACAGAGTTCTGAAATCCATTGGGATGGTGATGTCATAAATTGTCTGTAAGGCTTTGTTGATGTCAGTCCAATCCTTGTGAACAACAGGACAATCCCAAAACACATGACAGTGATTTGCCTCCTACTGCCACATCCTCTCCAACAGTCTGAATTTCCCTGTGAGTAATGGACACTTTGACATAGTTATTAAGAAACATGAGACACTTTTCTTACAGAATTCCGAGATGTGCATATACTTTCCCACTCTTCATCATCCAATGACCCTCTCTCTCATTTACCCTTAATTTAGTCAATAGCGTTACTGCTCATATTGTTAATACATTTTATTTAAACATTTATAAGCTTTATAAATATTTCAGTCAAAAGGATAAGATGGCCATTATTCCTTTTAATTTATTGGTTATAATAATTCCTTATTTGTAAATACCTAAAAAAATCCTGGATTCTTTCAACTCATCAAAGCTCTTCAGATGATTCTCCTTTACAATCTGGTAAAAGACATTTATAACTTTTGTTGTACAGACTTTAAATCTTGAGAAATTTTGATTGTAAGCCAACCAAATTACAATTTGATTTGTTTTGATCAGCTCCTTCCATGTTGTAAGAACAGATTTCACCCAAGGGTTCTCCACCTCCCCCAAATGACTCAACCGTCTCTCATCTGCCAGTAAGGCCTGTACGGGAACAACCCAACATTAATCTCAATATTTTTCCATTGCGCTTCATATTCTGGGTCCCATCAGTATAGCTGTATAGCTCTGATCTGAGCTGAAATAAAGTTTTTTTTCTAAGAAGGCAAACCCCTGCCTCCTTTATCTTTTGATAAATGTAAAGTCTTGAATTGGATATTCGGTTTATTTCCTTGCCATATAAATCTTGAGATTGTTTTATTCCACTCATCAAACAGCTGGTTGGGGATGGAAATCGGAAGAGTCTGGAACAGATAGAGAAGACTTAGAAGGGGATAAGGTTACATTTTTCAAGATCTTTATTTATCGTAATAAAAGGAGAGGTGTAATTTTTCTCCAAAACTGTTGCTTGGTCTCTATAAAGTACCACACCTAAATATCTAGCCGATTCCGCCATTTAAATGGGTAGGTCTTTTTTAAAGGGGATGCCGGAATGAAATAATTTCAGTTGACATTCATTTTGTATCCAGACATTCATTTTGTATCCAGACATTGAACCATTTTTTTGGGGAAGAAAATGCATCAGATTACGTATGGAAATTTCTGGTTAGGTCAAATACAATAGAACATTGTCATAGCAGGCAATTTTATTTTCCGTCCCATCAATTCCAAATACAAAGCAAATAGGACCAGGCACAGCCCTTCCAGACATAATTGAGGCGTATATACGATAGTCCACATTCAGAATAGAAATGGGTCTATATGAGGCACAATCCAATTGGTCCTTCCCTTATTTTGGTATCAGGGATAGTATAGTTGGAGATGTTAATCGTCAACTGGTGTTCGGGAGCTAGACCACGCCTCAACCTCTTACTCATCCAGCACCACACCTCCACTCTTTAACCACCCAGGAGTCCTACTTTGCATGTTATGGGACCTTTAAAGCTTTATACTACTCTGAGGTAAACCTATCGCTCCCCGGAGACTTATTGTTCTTTAATCTTTTGATTGCGCCTTGTATTTCCAATGTATTTTGTTATTTTGTTCCTCTGACATAACAGGCAAATTGGGGGTGTCCAGAAAGGAATTTATATAATCTTCTTTATCGTCTGGAGTTTTTTAAAATAGTTTTTTTTATAAAAGGACTCTGAGAAAGTTTTGCCCTATGTTGGCTGTCTGTTTTGTAGATAAACTCTGTGTCTAGTTACATGTGCTCGTCTGTGCTAAATGTGGGAGATTGGATCTGTGGGAAATTGGGGAAAATATATACAGAAGGCAGCGAAGGAGAATGGTGAGTCCAATTCCTCGTAAGGATTTGGTACCAAGAGCAGGCGGGGAAAAGTTTGGGGGGCCCTTCATTAGGAATGGACTTTACTCCTTTTTCTGACCTTTTATGAACCTTTTTTTTTCATTTAATGTTTTAATTTGGATGGATGGATGGATGGATTTTGTAGTTTTTGTATGTTGTGAGAGAGTCCAAGAGTTTTATAACAATTTAAAATAAACAAGAGCAAATTTAATTCAATCAATCTAAGGGCATCGGAATTTTTACAAGTAGCATTCTTTAAGATTAATGACATATTAAACCCAATCAAATGATAAAAATATTATCAAAAATGAGAAAATAAAAAATAGACACGATATATTCAAACGAAACACATTTAAAGATCCCATATCATGCTATTTTTCCCCTTTCATAGTCTACCCTAAGGGTATATTTGTCCCATATCATAATAGTTATAAAATATCACCCATACCTTGGACCCGCTCACAAACCCGGAAATGCAAACGGCTTGGTTTGAGATTCGCCCCCACCCTTGCGAAGAGCAATCCGCCTCCCCACCCCGTGACGTAGTCTCAGCGTGCAGAAAGTGGGGGTGTAAACAGAGGCAGAGGTGTCCACTGGTACACAGCGCATGACCGAGGGGTACACAGGAATAAACATTCTATTCATCATGGTGGTGCGTCGAGCTGAGCCCTATGCTCTGGACCCAGAGTCAGACGTGCATGCAGCAGAAGTACCACAACGACTGCAGCAGGACGTTGTCGTTTGGTAATTAATAAACTAACGCTAATATATTTTGTATATCTTGTTATTACAGTTTAGCATTTGCTTGAGTTTGGCTCCTTTGTTTAGGTGTACCTGCGGGAAATGTCGGACCATGCCCACGGAAACAGAGAACATTAGCTGCCGATGAATTAGAAATGGTACTAATCGTATGGTAAACGTCAAGCCAAATGTATATATACGTGTAGGCCTATATTTATTATGTTGCACAGTTGTATCAATTTCTTGGATTGATTCCTAAGTAAATACAACTATGTTATTTTAAAGTGAACAATAAACATTTTATATTTATTTTATTTCCATTAAATAAAATGTCAGTGGTGATATAATGTAATCCAAATAGGGTACAATATTGTAATATATTGATGCTATATCAGTTTATATGTAACTATTAACCGTGAATTAAAATATATTGTTATGTTAATATGATTACACTAAATAATTTTCCAACTTACATGTGTAGGTTGTAAGGAGGATTAATCAGCTGGACCTTCTTCCTGGTTGCATTTCTGGCTTTCTTGTGAACTGTCTCAACATTTATGCCTTACAAGATATAAATAATATCTACCGATCAGACTATGAGCGAATACCCGGACGAACACAGGAAGAGTGATATCATGAAACTTTGATAATAAGCCACTTTATTCTTTATTAGTCACATATCAAAAATGTTATAAAAAAAAAAAAATCTAAACAAAGTAACAATGGTAAATACAAATATACATACACACAGAAAAAGTAAGTAAACAAATCGTGTGTCCTTTTCAAGGCGTCTCAGCTTTATGAACTGGTGTTGGGGGGTTCTTGGTGCCAGGATCAGGGTGGTCATTCCGGCATGTGCTGTGCACCGGATATGCCAGGAGAATCCAGATCCTGATGGGCACTATGTTGGGTTTCTGCATCCTGGTCAGATCCGCCCCCCACTTGACTGAACCTGGAAATATGTGCAGCGATGACGTCCTTATTTGGAATCTTCTCGAACTGTGCGCAGAGATCTACGATATATATTTTTACAATATACAATTGACTCCAGTATACAATTGAAAAAAAAAAAAAAACTTCAATAAAGACAGATCACTGAGGTAGCTATAGGCACAAGTGACCATGTTCCTATCTACATTGCTGTTGAATTAGTAAAAAGATTGATAGATCGAGATCGAGTCATGTGATATTGTGAAGTATTTGGGAGGGGCTATTGAATTGAGAGGTCCACGGTTCAGCCTCTGTCCTCACAGAAAATAGTTAAGAAGATGCACTTTACCTAACAAACTATTATGAGAGTGGATCAAAATTGACCAAAACAAAACCAAATAGGACCAAATTCAACCATCGTTTGAAAAATTTTATTTAAAAAAAAATCATTCTAAAATCTCAGGAGATAAAAAAGATAAATTTACCATACGCATGTCTCTGGCCGGTGGGAGGAAGAGAACTTGGAGAGAGCCTACGGGATTACCGGAATGACGTCCAGACTCCACCCAGAGAGATCATGTGATGTTGGTCTGGTGCGGGAATTGAACCCATGATTATTGGGGGGCTAGAGCTCTAAACTTTTTGCCACTATGTACCTCATACATATTTGGGTTAGGGTTAAATGTTTCAGATCATCAAACAACCTTCAATAGTTTTTTTAAAAATTATTATTAAGGGAAAACAAAATCCAAACCTACATGGCCCTGTCTGAAAAAGTATTTACCCCTAAACCTAATAACTGGTTGGGCCAATATTGAACATTAAACTTTGCTTTTTTCGACAGCTTGATGTGAACTTAAAATGATACAGCAACACCTGCAATCAAGCGTTTGCAATGAGTTTATCACCGCACTGTGGTGGAGTCTTTTCAGAATTGTTTTGGGGAATGGGAGGTTTTGTCTATGGGAGTTTTTGTTTATAGATCTTCTACTGAAAGTGTTTTTCAAACTTCCTATAAGTAATCTGTTCTTTTCTTCTGTATCTACCTCTGTATCTACCTGCGTTGCATCAATGAAATTTCCCCGCGTGGGACAAAAAAGGAATATCTTATCTTATCTTTAATTCAGCCACATTCGAGGGTTTTCGAGCATGACTGCCTTTTTAAGGTCATGCCACAGCATCGTAATAGGATTCAGGTCAGGACTTTGACTATGCCACTCTAAAGTCTTTCTTCTGCCATTCAGAGGAGGACTTGCTGGTGTTTTTTGATGATTGCCCTGCTGCAGAACCTAAGTTTGGATCAGCTTGAGGTCAGGAACAGATGGCCGGACATTCTCCTTCAGGATTTGTTGGTAAACAGCAGACTTCATGGCTCCTTTTATCACAGCAAGTCTTCCAGGTCCCAAAGAAGCTAAACAGCCCCAGACCATCACGCTACCATCACACTACCACTACCAACCCTAATTTGTGGCTGTGATTGGAATCTTCACATTCACATACATTAGACGTGTCGAACTCAAGAGGCACTTGAGGAACAATAAATAAGACGTCCCGTATCGTATTGAAGAATAATAGGATTGATTGACATTGTGAATGTTGACCAAGCTATTGTCATGCATTTATCTTATAATTCTGTGTCGTATTTATCATATGGTATACGATATTCTTACTGTGTACTTTCTCATTATCTAAGAACTGTACAAACAATCTAAAAGCTGACATCATGCCATTATATCAGACCCAAGTGTAACCCTATAAATATGTTAATTTAAACCAATTGTACTTATTTGCACATTTTAATTAAAGGTATCGTTAAGTATGGGTTACACAAGCAACATCTATATAAAACACAGTTAAACAGTGGGAGGACGGACTCAGGAGCAAGACAATACAAAATGCTACTGTTTTCCCTGTTTTCCCTGTATGCACCAAATGAAGTCCTCTCGCAGTCAATTATAGACTAAACTTCAACAACATTTGGAGGGAAATGAACCCTAGGGCACACAAGTATACCCATTTTTCAAATCCACATGCAATCTATTCAAGAATAGACTACTTTTTTGTTTTCAATAAAATCACTGAGGCAGATATAGGCGCAAATAGACTTAAGTGATCATGCTCCTATTTACATTTCTGTAGATTTGGAGGAAAGACGAAGAAGCACACTGTAGAAGTTCAATATCAGCCTTGTTTTTCATTGTTTGATGAAAAAAATGTCCAATAGCATTAAGACTTTAAGAAAATTACACCGGGGAAATTTCTCTTTTTATCTTTTGGGATGCTTTCAAAGCAGTCTTGAGAGAACAAATTATAGCCATAGCCTCTGAAAAAAAAGAAACAAAGCTAAATGATCTGCAAGAAAAAACACACAAACTCACACAAACTCCTCCGCTCACTGCCCTTTAGTTTGGAGACATTTATGAGGCCTGGTATGCGCAAGTGAACCCCAAAATGTGTGTATGTGATAGATATATATACATTTTTAAAAATATTTTTTCAAATACTTGTGCGGAAGGTAAAGTTTATGGGTGATAGGCCCGTCACGCACGCACTCCATGCGCGCAGACCAGTCAAGTATTTTAAAGTTTTCCATCGTTGTTTCTGCATTCCGATGCCCTCCCTCAGTGTCACAGATCCTCCCTCACACTTACCTGACGCACAAGGCTCTGTAGATCGGTGCTGCTCATCTGACATCATGTCTGCAGCATTTTTGTCCTTAAGAGCTCTTGTTCATTCTGGCGGTTCACTATTATTTTCATACAATTAAGATTTACAATGATCGCTTCTCTACTTTATCTGCACACATTTGACACAATCAGGCCCATATTATTGTAGCAGTGTGCCCATCATGCCGGCAGATGGTGCACATCACTACAATATCTCTTGTATCTTTCGCATTCCCTGTCTGCCACTTCCGCCTTCCTGTTCGCCGGGGCTGTCATTGGGTTGCGTAGGTTGTCTCGTAAGGGCCAGGGTCACAATGTCCTGCAAATATACTGATTATTATTACTTGAATTTATTAGCAATTATATGTATTTTAGTGCCGTTGCGAGGCAAGACGCCACACGCCTCATGTCGCCACCCTTCATAGTGCCTATGGAGGGTGGTCCGGCTGACGGTAATGGGGTCCTCCGTGTAGCTGGCTTCAAGGTTGTCATGTCCCCAGCTGGGGTCCTTGGTGAAGCTGGTACCGGGCGGGTCGGGCAGGAGCGTAATTGCTCGTCATGGGGGGCCTAACGGGATGCATCTTGGATATGTCTCTCAGCATTGAGAGACATATCGAACCAACATATTGACATATTGAACCAACTTCAATTCAGTTCAATTCAATTTATTTTTGGAACGCCCAAAATCACAACAATGGTTGCCTCTGAGGGCCACAGTGAAAAATGAATCAACAATGTCTGTGGTGGCAATGGAGTCAAACAATGTCTGTGGTGGCGAGGGACGATGTCCCAGAGTCCTCTGTCCTTAGACCTTCCTTCTCGGCCAGGAAAAACTACAAAAAAGTAGAAACCTGTAGGAGTTCCAGAGTGAAGGAGAGATCTGACTCTCACAGACGGACAGACGGACGCGAGGGAGACTGGAGCTGGACCAACTCTTCAGGCAGATGAGGGACCGTCCATACGGGGCAGGGACCACTTCACCAGGAGAGGGGCATCTGGGTCCACAGGTCCTCAGGAGTGAGATAAAGAGAAAGAAGGCGGTGAACAGTTTGCAAGTGGAATTACAAATGAAATATTGTTTGATAGAATAAGTAGTCAGAAGAAGAGGATAGTGCTCAAGCTGCCATACTTCCCCCATAGTTGCTCCTAGGGCAGCGTAGCTAAAGCTGTGGGTTTATATTTCTGTTCCTAACTGGTCTGACCATAAGCGATTTCAAGAGGAACGTTTTAAGCCTGGTCTTAAATGAAGAGACTGTGTCAGCATATTTAACATGGGCCGGAAGCTGATTCCATAACACAGGCGCTTGGTAGCTAAACGCTCTACCTCCTACTGTACTTTTAGAGACTCTTGGGACCACCAGAAGGCCAGCATTTTGAGAGGGAAGAGCTCTGTTTGGATGATATGGTTCTATAGCATCTTTGAGGTAGGATGGGGCCATGTCATTTATGGCTTTGTAGGTCAGGAGTAGAATTTTAAATTTGATTCTAAACTGGACGGGGAGCCAGTGAAGAGACTTCAGCACTGGCGTAATGTGCTCTCTTCTTTTTGTTCCTGTTAGTAATCTTGCTGCTGCATTTTGAACCAGTTGAAAGCTTTTTATGGAGCTTTTAGGACACACTGCAAGCAGGGAGTTACAGTAGTCTAATCTAGTCGTTACAAATGCATGGATAAGTTTATCAGCATCACTTTTAGGCAGGATTCTTCTGATTTTGGCTATGTTGCGCAAATGGAAATAGGCTGTTTTACAGGCTTGATTTATATGTGCTTTAAATGAGAGCTCCTGGTCAAATAAGACTCCAAGGTTTCTTACAGTAGAACTGGAGGCTACACTGACATTGTCCAGTGTGACTATCTGCTCAGATAAAGCGTCTCGTAGATGCTTAGGGCCAAGCACAATGACCTTGTTTTTTTCAGGGTTAAGAAGCAGATAGTTAAGTGTCATCCAGGTTTTTATCTCCTTCACACAAGTACTAAGTCTGTCTACTTGATCGCTCTGATCGAGTTTCATTGATAAATACAGCTGAGTGTTGAAGTTAATGCCATGCTTTCTGATAATGTTGCCTAATGGCAGCATATAAAGAGTAAACAGAATTGGACCGAGTACTGAACCCTGTGGCTCATCGTAAATTACTTTAGAGCAAGGTGAGGAGCTCTGGTTTACATTAACAAATTGGAACCTATCAGATAAATAGGATTTAAACCAGCTGAGGGCTGTTCCTCTGACACCTACATCACATTCTAACCTCTGCAGTAGAATGTTGTGGTCAATGGTGTCAAATGCTGCGCTGAGGTCCAACAGAACCAGGATTGAGACAAGCAGCTAATAACAAATCGTTTGTAACTCTAACTAGTGCAGTTTCAGTGCTGTGGTGGGCTCTGAACCCTGACTGGAAAACTTCAAATAAGTTATTGTCCTGCAGATGGCGACAAAGCTGTTTTACTACAACTTTTTCAAGGATTTTGGAGACAAAGGCAAGATTTGAAATAGGTCTGTAGTTTACCAATAGGTCGGGATCTAGGTTAGGCTTTTTCAGAAGAAGTTTAATGACTGCATGTTTGAAGGACCGTGGAACATAGCCACTTTCGAGTGAAGTATTTATTATATTAAGAATAGGGTCTATAATTAGGGGGAGAATGTCTTTGAGGAGCTTGGAATGGGGTCCAGGACACAAGTTGAGCTTTTAGAGGACATAATGGCTGAAGTTATCTCTGCTTGATCAACTGCTGTGAACCTTTCTAAGTTTACGGGTGGATTTAAATGGGATGTTAGATTTACAGCTTGGGCTAGTTCAGGGCTAATAGCGGGGGTAATTTCATCTAATTTATCTCTGATATTGTTGTTGTATTGTTGTTATTTTATTGTTAAAAAATAGGAGGAAATCATTAGAGCTGAGAGAAGCTGGGATTGAGGGCTCTACTGCGCTGTGACAGTTTGTTAGCCTAGCTACAGTGCTGAAAATAAATTTAGTGTTACTTTTGTTGACCTGGTTTGGGCCTAAAGGAGCTTCCACACCGCGGCTGCCGAAGCGTCCAGTTTACATTCAAAGTCTATGTAAACGCACGTTATCCGCGGTGCGATTTCTTCGTTTTTGCGGCGCAATTGGTGCGTTTTCTTACGCTCTCAATGCTTTGAGCGCACGTATGATGCGACCGAGGTGGCTAAAGCGGCTTGCGCGACGTGCTCAGATATGTTCAGGTCTCTGCAGCAGATGCCCCGCAGCCGCCGCAGCAGCCAATCAGAGCTGACGCACCAGTGACGTACGTACGTACGTATTTCCCCTCGCATTTTCGGTTTTCCCTGTGGAATTCCCCAAGAAGAGCCACTTTTTCCTTGCTCGTCAACAATGGCAGACGAAAAACTGATTGTGGCTGTTTGTGGGAGAAAGGAGCTGTACGATGTATTCACGG
Source organism: Eucyclogobius newberryi (assembly GCF_026437365.1). Taxonomy (NCBI): domain Eukaryota; kingdom Metazoa; phylum Chordata; class Actinopteri; order Gobiiformes; family Gobiidae; genus Eucyclogobius; species Eucyclogobius newberryi. Next base: position 18,091,451 of record NW_027315801.1, on the reverse strand, counting down.
TGGAATACAGAGACAGAAACAAACCAAAAACACGAAAACAACACTCTCGGTCACAAGGCCACACCGACAACAACTCCACTGCTCATGCGACAACACCTCTACTGTGCATGTGCGCAGAGAGCTCGAGCGCGCCGTACGCGCGCCTGTGTATAGTGGCCGGGGCATCGAGAGCGCGGCTCTATTATTTCTTTGAATTTTGAGACAGATTTTTCAGATATTGTCCTTTTCATCATAACTTTATTCTGTGGGGCTGGATGATCTTTAAGAATAAACTGAAAGGTAATTATGAAATTATCTGACAATATAGGGTTTTGAGAGAAGACAATGAGGTGACTAATCTCTATTCCATACGTTAGGACAAGATCCAGAGTGTGCTAATGAGTGTGAGTCGGTTTATTTACATTTTGAGTGAAACCAATGCTGTCTAACAAGGCGCTGAGAGAGTCATGTTCATGTGGATATTAAAGTCTCCAGCTATAACTATTTTATCCCAGGCTAACACTAAGTTTGATATAAAGTCAGAAAACTCTGTTAAAAACTCTGAGTAGGGACCAGGAGGTCGGTAGATAACTATGAACAAAACTCCTTTTTGGTTTTTCATATTTGGACATGTGATTGACAGCATGAGGCTTTCAAATGAGTGAAATGCATTGTTAGTTTTAGGGCTCATGAGTAGGCTTGAGTGGGAGATCACTGCCACACCACCACCTCGGCCTGTGCTCCTGGCAGTCTGAAAGTTAACATGGGTGGGTGGGGTGGACTCATTTAGTCTGACGTAGTCGTCTTGTTGAAGCCACGTTTCAGTTAGAGCTAGAAGATCTATGTTATAGTCACTAATTAATTCATTAACTAAGAGCGATTAAAGGAAATTGCTCTAATGTTTAGGAGTCCACATTTTACGTGTTTATTCATTTGTATATTTGTGTCATTTGTGATTGTTATTTTCCTTAAGTTATTTGGTCTGACGCCTGAAATAGTTTTTCTGTGATGTGACTTTTTGGCATTATTTGTACGAGGGACACGAGGGACACACACAGTCTCTATCTGTCTTAAATCTGAACACTTCACATGTGACATAACGGGCGAGAGTTCAGTGACAGAGAAGCGTCTTACACTGTTGCTCTGCGCCCGGGGCTCATCCCTAGATGTTCACTTAACATGACTGAAGACTATCGGTCAAATTCCGAAATAATAGGGATGTACCCTCCGAAGTCAGATGGATGCCATCCCTGCGTATGAGCCTGGGCTTTCCCCAAAACGCACTCCAATTATCAACTACTACGTTGTTTTGAGGGCACCATGTAAAACATCATGTTCATGTGACCAAAAAGTCAACAATATACCGACTCCTTTTAGTCAACTTTTTAGTCTGTGTAGAACTTATTTTCTCTCGAGGTCGGCAGCCCTGTGTTCACTAATACAACCAGAAAAGAAGGATTACGTCATATGGTGGCGCCCAGATGGGCTTCACCCAATAAGGCGAATATTAGTCTCGTTTTTTGGCCATGGCTGCAGAGCAGCGGCGCGGTCAAATGGCCCAGCAGTTTCAGGAACCACGGCACTGCCATATAAGATAAGATAAGATAGGATAAGATATTACTTTATTGTCCCACATGGGGAAATTTCATTGATGCAACGCAGGTAGATACAGAGGTAGATACAGAAGAAAAGAACAGATCACTTATAGGAAGTTTGAAAAACACTCTCAGTAGAAGATCTCTTATAAACAAAAACTCCTATAGACAAAACCTCCCATTACCCAACAAGGGATGGAAGGGAAAAATAATAAAGATAAAATAAATAAATAAATACATAAATAAATAAATAAATAAATAAAAAAAAAAAAAAATACCATTGCATGTGATCACGACAGCAATTGCACATGTATAGCCTCATGGCTAACCCTAACCCTAACCCTAACCTTAACCCTAACCCTAACCTTAACCTTAACCATAACCCTAACCATGACCCTGACCCTAACCTTAACCCTAACCTTAACCCGGCACGGTCTAAAACGGTGTGGTCAAATAGCGCAGCAGTTTCAGGAGCCGTGGCACAAAATAACAAGGCAGTTTCGGCCGCGCGCCGCGGCTCTGTAGACACTCCCCTTTTTTTTCGGTTGTGAAGCTTATCCTTTCCGGTACGCTCTCTTTCAAGTACAATTTGACACATTCTTTTATAAATGAGGCCCCAGGACCAGAACACATGGAGCGCACTGACCACTGACACCTGAAATGAGCTTACTCAAACTGTACCGAGCACCACTATTTGGACCTGTTTTGCTGTGTCGTGTTTGTAATACCTGCTCCTTGTACCTTCAGCCTCCAGTCCACAGACAGAACAAGCACTAAACTTTGGAGGAGAAACAGAGGAGGCAAAGAGCACTAGTGAAGAAATGCCCATTTCGTTGAGGGGAGCACAAAATCATGTTTGATTCAACTGGCTCCGAGTCGCAGCACAGACTCAGAATGACTAATGATAAAATTAATAATAACAACAAATGCTTCCCCCTATAATTATACCCATTCTCATGATCAACACCTAATGGTCACAAAAACACTTCATTACTTGTACTGCTACTTCAAATTAGAAGTGATGAGCAGAATCATAGTGTGAAATCATAATCTCAGATTGAGGATAGAGCTTATGACTCCATGAGAGAGTTACTGTCTTTGAAAGAAATCTCCAAAGTTCTTTAGACTGGCAACATTTATGACTTCGGAGCTGAATAATGGCATCTCTTTCTGAGGGTATAATGAATAAGCTATTTCACTTTTGTTTTTTTATGCTGACAGAGGAGACGTTAAACTTTATGCCAGTTTCTGTCAGATATGAACCATAAACCAGGTACACAAATCAGAATCTATAGAATTCTGAGCTGTCTCCTGATCAGCTTTAAACAATAGGGATTCCAGAATGTTGTGATGTCCGGTCAACCTAACCTATTAGGAATCTCTTAGATCCTTAACAAAGTGGGTATGTATCATCAATATCTGTGCTTGTGCATTAAGCAAATTACTCAAATTACTTTTAAATATTAACAGCAACAAACACATTGAAATAACCAAAACAAAAAATAGAAACCTGCACATACAACCCTGTCCAAATAATAACTTTTAGAATTATAGTTTCATTGCCCAAACGGGATGACACAATAGTATACAATACTATTTTGAATACAAAATAACACTAAACTTAGGTCATTTGGATAATTTAAGTGTTCCTGGTCCAATTACTCATGCATTATTAAGTCATGGTGCCATTGTTTGCTAATGTGAGCTCTGAACTGAATATTTATCTGAATTTAGACTGAATAACAATCATACTGATGAAGGCCTTCACTCAGCTCAAACAAGCTATAATAATCTAACAGTCTTGGCCCAATCTCAATTCCTATTTATAAGATAAGATATTCCTTTATTGTCCCACATGGGGAAATTTCATTGGTGCAACGCAGGAAGATTCAGAGGTAGATACAGAAGAAAAGAACAGATCACTTATAGGAAGTTTGAAAAACACTTTCAGTAGAAGATCTCCTATAAACAAAAACTCCTATAGACAAATAAATAAATATATACCCCTACCCTTTCAAAATGAGGGCCAAGGAGATGGGCTGAAAACTAGAGATGTGGGGTGTTATTATAGAGTATGTCCAATTAATTCACCTACATGACGTATGACTATGTGATTATTTTATTGATTAGTAAACAATACTCGTGGACTTCAACAGACTGACGCTGTACTTATAGGATGCTTTTATGTCACTAAAAGCGCAGAAAAACAAGACAAAAGGCTGTTATATTTCAGAATAAGAAAAAGGTATAAGATAAGATAATCCTTTATTACATGGGGAAATTTCATTGATGCAACGCAGGTAGATACAGAGGTAGATAGTAGTTTGAAAAACACTCTCAGTAGAAGATCTCCTATAAACAAAAACTCCTATAGACAAAACCTCCCATTTCCCAACAAGGGATGGAGGGGAAAAAATAATAAAGATAAAAATAAATAAATACATAAATACATAAATACCATTGCATGTGGTCATGACAGTAATTGCACATGAATATGTCTCACGACGGCACATGGATTGCACATGAATTTCACAGTAATTGCACATGAATCACGACAGTACATGGTTAGGTCAGTATTGAGAGTGTTCAGGACTAACAGTGTTTGTTATAAAGTCTGACAGCAGCAGGAAGGAAAGACCTGTGAAATCTCTCCTTCACACAGCGAGGGTGGATCAGTCTCTCACTGAAGCTGCTCTCCAGAGCGGACTGCAGGGGGTGGCACATGCCATCATCAGTAAAGAAAATTCATAAACTAGGAACTTGCTTCGACGTTAAGAGTAACAATTGCTAAATGTAAACTATGATCAAATAAGGCATGGATGAAAATAAAGCTTTACAACATAAAATAAAAATAGAGTTAAGACTTTGTAAATTTTGTATAGCTCATACGCCAATTCAGATTGGTCAGACAATAGAGCAAAATAAGCAGTGCAAACGTTGTTCATGTGCTTAGAAACAAGTAGTGTTCTTGAGTCCTTTGGATGTAGGTTCTGGTCCAGATGGACCGTAGCCTCCTGCCTGAGGGGAGTGGCTCAAATAGTTCATGTCCAGTCCGAGTGGTCAGCGGTCTTCATCTCTGCTTAATCGATGCATCTCCTTTGTGCGTTTGCTTCTCTTGCTCCGCTGTAAACCTCATACAGGCGCAAGGCTGTCTCCTCACGCAGATCTCTTGCTCGCACCGGGGCTTAGCTCACATGTCCCGTACCGCAGAGTTTGGGTCTATCACTGTCGGATAACGTTTGTAAAATCCACTGCGGCAGAAGATGCGGACTGAGATGATAATGCAAAACACAAATGAGAAACATACATTTCCTGCTTTAAGCTGTGCAGTGGCACACTGCAAATAAAAGCTCCAAAGAGCAATCTTATAACTCTATACACGTAATGTAAGAGCTCATTCGTTTTTTTCTGTGAGTTTATTTCACCAGAGTATTTCCATGTTTTACCGAAACTACTCTTAGGTCTAAAGTGTGAAGGGGCGTGTAGCTTAGTGGGTCAATTCAAATCAATGTATTTTTGTAACGTTCAAAATCACAACAGCGGTTGTCTCGGTCGCTTTTCACTGTCGCCCTCTGAGACAACAGTTGTTGTGATTTTGAAGTTGTTGTGATTTTGAACAGGGGACCCTATGGACGTTCATAGGGTCCCATGTCCCAGGGTCCCCTGTCCTTAGACCCTCCTTCTCGACCAGGAAAAACTACCAAACCTCCTTGGGAAAAGTAGAAGCCGGGAGAAGTTCCACAGTGAAGGAGAGATCCGACTCCCTCAGACGGACAGATGGACATGAGATCGACAGTGGAGCTGGAGCCACTCAGGAGGAGAACCAGTTCTTCAGGAGGAGAATCAGTTCTTCAGGAGGAGAACCAGTTCTTCAGGAGGAGAACCAGTTCTTCCAGGCATATGTAGCAGAGACCGCTTCTCCAGTGGACAGATACAGGAGCGAAACACTACTTAATGTACACATGACAAATTCTCATGTTTTCCTAAATATGAATATGTTTGTTAGGCTAGTCCCTGTGGTAAATAATTATCACCCTCTGACACTAAGGGTAAAATTACTTTAAAACATTATAATTCAAGTAGAAGTAAAAAGAAGTGACTCAAATATAACTCAATTTTAAAAATGTATTTGTACTCATACACAGAGTACAACACAGTTTAACACTAGAATTCCCTGCGCAGTCATTTTGACTGCTCCTAGACTTTAAAATCTTTTTACTCATCTTAGGTAGATTTTTAGTGTTCCTCACTTTTTGACTTTTACTGTAGCGTTATCAAATTTAAATGAGATTTGAGAAGTTCTACCTTTAAGCAGTCATTTTGATTGCTCCATTAATTTCAATGTAACTTTAAAACGGGTTATAAAACATTATTTTATTTAATACATTTATTTATTTAGTTGGTTTTATTTGACAGTTTTGTGTAAAATGGGGATGAGAGAAAAGGTAGGACATGCAGTAAATTCTCCGAGCCGGGATTTGAACTCACAACACTGCAGCCAGCTGCATATGGCGCTCTGCATAATGCCGCCGCCTTAAGCACTTGGTTACTCCCAGTTACTCCCCTCAGAATTCCATTGGTTCGATGGGCGCAAACACAATGACTCTATAATATATATGAATAACGTAATTGTCAGACAAAATGTAAAACAATGAGATTTTCAATCGCACGCTTGCCCGTGTGGTGGCACTATGTGCTGGTGTTTTGCTGCAACAGGACTCTCAGTGTGGCTGTAATACCTCCTCTGATAGAGAGGGGGCACTGTTCTGGAAGACAGTAACGGGACATGATGTACAGAACACTCTGTGCCCCATCACCATCCACCAGCCCTCATTTCACCCCACGCTACACTAAGGCAGAGACAAAAAGTAAACACCAAGGCTTGCTTTTGCTCCTTTATTGCCTATTTAAGTAAAATGTTGCTTTTATTTGTGTTCTTCTTTTTTCAAACATAATGTAAATTGTAGTAGCAACAGAATGAAAACAATACATGTATTAAATGTGAGAGAAAATATAATATTCAAGCAACAATGATCAGGGTTGGGCGTTTCTCTATTGTAGTTATGGTACGTTCCATAGCATTTACGAGAAAAAGATGTGGATTTGACACGTAAATGCTGTGGCTTGTGGGGACATGGAGTTTTGGAGATGGCACACTCTGTCCTAGTTTGTTGTTATGTTACGGGGAGGGGGGGAGGGAGGGGGGGAGGGAGTGCTAGTGCTGAAGAACATGGCAAAACCAAATGTACTGCCACGTTGAGTTGTATATTTACTCTGAAAATATATTCTAATAGAGATAATTATGAGGCTATAAGATTGAAGTGAAGGAACAAAAAATTACATTGCCAGGTAATATTACACAAATACCTTAATAATGAATAAATAACTAATGACGGTATCATAATTCACCATCTTCATTCTAGACAACAAAAAAATAAAACTATTAGTAAATGAATTGCTAAAAATATATTTTGTTACAAAATACAATTATATATATTTTGAAAATGCCGTAAATAAACACACTGTAATAACAATTGAATAATGCTAAATAAAACAATACTAAACCAAAAAATCCATAAATAACAATTATCAGAAAGCTAACCCTTTCTCTTAATAATAGTCACACTAAAAGTTGATTCAATTACACATTATTCATCACTCCAGTGGGATTGGGGGTTCTATTCCTGGGTTTGTGTTCTGCTGTGTCATACTCAATGGTGTTGTTCTGACACAGATTACAGACTGCTTGTGGATTAGGATTAGCCTCCAACCATTTACTTGTGTATCTCCTGCTGTCTGATTGGTCAGGCTAGGATCAGGAAGTGTGCCAACAGAAGATCTGGGCCAGGGGACAGAAGACCTGCAGGGACCCACAAAGAACACCTCTGGAGAACGACAGTTTCAACTGCAGGGCATGAACGTTCATGTCGAAACAAACATGACGGCTTACGCGGAAAAACTAAAATAAGATACGGCAGATACTGAGAAACGGCAACAGCGTCAACAAGCTAAGCACTAAAGATGTCTTCCGCATTCGAGAGACACATGCTACAAATTAGCGGCTATGGTTGGACCATACCATGTTAGGAGAGCTTTTTTGATGCCCTCCTACTGTCCAATTCCAAACCCTTCTGCATTTGAACAGAATGTGGAAGGTACATATGGCATGTTTCTTCTGGTTCTTTTGGAGCAGATTTGTACTGTCCGGAAATGTCTCCACTGTCCTATAAGAACCATACCTGCCTGTTTAAACAATTCAAAGCAGAAGGTTTAGCGTATAAAGCAATCTGACTCACTTCAATTATTGAATTTATTAGCAACTGTTTCATTCATTCAGTCATTTTCTAAAATGTGATTGGAGCCTATCCCAGTGACTTTGGGTCTTTGGCGAGGTACAACCTGGACAGGGGTCAACTCGTTGCAGGTTTAAAACAGAGAATTGACAGTCATTCTCTTATTCATACACTAGGGACAATTTACGGTTGCTAATTTACCTAAAACATGCATGTCTTTTGACGGTGGGTAAAAGATTTTGAACCGGGAAGAAAAGTTGTTTAGTCCTATTCTGACTAAATTAATCTTTTCAAAACGCAAAATATAAATATGACATGAAGTTAATTCTGCTTGTCTCCAACTCTCTCTTCACCCCCCCTCTCTCGTTTGCCCTCTCTCCTTAGCTATGTCTCCCATTCTCCTCACAGTATTCTACTCTCCCTGTTGCCTTCTCTCTGACGGTCAGGTCAGGGCCTCGTGCCTCTCTGAAACATGGCAGCTCGTCCTGTCCTGAGAAGTGGGTCAGACGAGGCTCAGAGCTCTGACACGGGACAGCACTCTGACTGCCAAATTCACGTTGGATAGAAAGTTATCTTCTGCCTAAAAGCTGAGCTTCCTCCAGGCACATTTAAGATAAGATAAGATAAGATAATGCTTTATTGTCCCACATGGGGAAATTCCATTACCCAGGACACCAGCCCAAAGCCATGGATGCCAGAGATTTTGAGGCCTGATATTTCGATGATGACAACCAACAATAGGGTAGAGTGGTTGACATTTTCTGGAAGTAGAATAAAATTTTAAATACTGTACTTATCCATCCATTTTCTTCTGGTTATCCGCATGGGCAGCAGTCTGAGCAGAAAGGCCCAGACTTCGCGCTCCACACACACCGGCTCTTCCAGAGGATCCCGAGGTGTTACCAGGCCACACAGAGACATAGTCCCTCCAGCGTGTCCTGGGTCCTCCCTGGACCTATTCCTGTTGGCACACACCCAGAACACCTCACAAGGGGGTGGGGTCCAAGATGCACCCGGAACAGATGCCTGAACTACCTCAGCTGGTTCCTGTGTAGGACCAGCGGGTTTACTCTGAGCCCGTTGAGTGTGAGTTCCTCACCCTATCTCTAAGGGAGCACCCAGCAGGAATTTAATCTCCACCGCTTTGATCCGTGATCCAGGTTGGTTCTAATAGCAAAAGAATGTTTTATTCTGTCAGCTGAACAAAACTGGAACTCATCCACATACAGTAGTTCCTCTGACAAAAGACCGGTATTTCCTGCTTTTTGCTTTTATTCAATTGGACATTTTTATATATATAAAAAGAAAATCACCATCCCACTTGATGTCAGATCTATGTAGTTGGGCCTCAAATCTCTGGCCATGGATACAATAAATGGTTATCTTTGGAATTGTACTGGCTGCAGGGAAAATGGAGACAAGCAAATGCTGGACCCAGAAAATGTACATAGCTCCTCTTGTACCTGCAATGCTACGGAAAGGCTGCGGTCACCGGACCGGAGCTGGACGCAACCAAAGTGAGTCAGGAAGGACAAAGCCTTCTGCATACATGAAGATTTGTGAATGTAAATTACATATATTCCTGACAACCACAGATCCCCAGCACATAAAACCCATCCATGATCTCCGCTCGATGCTCCTTTTTGAGCAGATGAAGGAGCTCCATTAGATAGTTGAAGGAGATTCGACTCACAGGAATGGCCCACTCTACCCTCATATCAGGCATAGCACATTCAGCTAATGGAAGATGTGACGCTCGGTTTACCAGAACGAAGGCATCAAACGCACAGTCACCGTAATAGTTATGTCTTGAAAGTGCAGTGTGGGGGTCCAGATGGCTCTGGAGTGGTAGTTTTAAAGTACTGCATATTGATGTTTGGAGGGGGATATTGATTGTACACATGGATGACATATTCACATAAAAACACATTGCCCCTACAGCTCTCCCTCAGCCCTCACCACCACCACTCAAATAATTTAAAAAGAAGAGCTAATATGTTTGTTTTTTTGGCAGTTAAGAATAAGTTGCAGTTGTAGTACTTCCGGGTATGGCGCAGAATGACCTGTTGCACTACTTTCAATTCAATTTACTTTTGTAATGCCCAAAATCACAACAGCATTTGCCTCAATGCTACCAATAATTTACATTGAATTCTCCTTTTCACCCACAAACCGAGAAGCAAGAAACTGAGAGAAATGAGTGAACATGGAAATAGTAGGGGTGGCGGTGTCGCAGCACCTAAACAATTGAAGCTGAATTATTCAATCTCCATTGTCTGTGCCTATTGTGGTGCATCTTTGTTGTTGAAATGAGGACAGATAACGGTGCATGGTCAGAGTAACAAGGCTATGGATCTTACACTCAATAACATTTTTAATCATTCTATGTGGCAAAAAAGTAATCAATCCTGGAATGAGTTATGGACATGAGAATAGTGTGTAAATTCACGTATATCTGGATTAACAGCACGCCATGTATCAACGAGAGCCAGAAAGAGAAAGAGAAAGAGAAAGAAAGAGGGGAGAAAATTAAACAAATAATCAGATAAATGATCAGTTGCAGACTTCCATCTCTGCAGGACCTGTACGTCTCCAGGGCTCTGGGACGAACAGGTCGGATCACAGCCGACTCTTCTCACCCTGGACACAGACTATTTGAGCCACTCCCCTCAGGCAGGAGGCTACGGTCCATCCGGACCAGAAACTCACGCCACAAGAACAGTTTCTTTCCCTCTGCCATTGGACTAATGAACACTTCTTAAACATTGTCACTTTAACCATAATTTAATCACCCATTGCACTACATATGTAAATTCAAATGTAAATTTTGTGTACATAGTAAGCCTATTTTTGTATTTTATCATAGTCTATTTTTATTTTTATCTTATAGCAGATTTAAATTGTTTTTCTTTTTGACTTATATGGGTTGTTTTATCATTGTTTTATGTTGCACTGAATCACCAAAGCAAGTTCCTATGTTTGTGAATTCTGTTCATCGACAATAAACCTTTTTCTGATTCTGAGATCATTTAGCCTTTTCTCTCTTTGTTTCTTTTTTGCCAAAGCAAAGGATATAATTTTTCCTTTCAAAACTGCTTTAGCAGCATCCAAATGATGGGCGGTGAAGTTTCACCATTGCCATTTCCCTTCAGATAGGTCTTAATGTCATTTGACATTTTCTTCCTTAAATAAAGGGTCATTAACCAGGCTGGCATTGAACCTCTAAGTGTGTTTTTTCATCTTTCCTCCAAGTTTACAGTAATGTAGATAGGAGCATGGTCACTTAAGTCTATTGTGCCTATAGCAGTTTTTTTTTTTTTAATAAAGAAATAATCTATTCTGGAGTATATTGTATGTGGATTAGAAATATATACTGGCATGCGCACTAGGATAAATCTTCCTCCAGATGTCAATCAGTCCTATATTTTTCATTAATTTCATTTATTTATTGGTCGTCCAGTAATTTGATACCTCTAATGTAGGTTGAATACAAAGATTCCAATCGCTGCCACAGATTAGGGTTCCCCGAGGTTTGCTATCAGGTCTTTAATATCAAAATATCGCTCCCTGGTGGAGCATCCACATTTACCAAAGTAAACCCCTTTCCATCAATAGTTCCCTTAAACTGTACATATCGGCCACCCCTGTCCTTCGGTTTCAAATCAATATTACCCCCTCCTGTGTTTGCCTCTGTATGCTGAATAATTAGTTTTTGATGTTCAATACACCAGTAACTTAGTTTCTTGTGAATCTATATATTTTTTGATGGTTTGACTGGGGTTCAACATGCTGTTTATATTAAAGCATGTTACTTGTATCTCTTCCGATGCCATTGGATTGATTGTATTGGTTTTACTAGTTTACTAATGCTACGAAACTCTCTGGACGAACACAACACATAAATACAAGCACAACATAAACTTGAAAAAGAATAAAAGATCAATTGAACAACAAAAAGGTTCATGCCAAAAACAAAAACATCCCCGGAACGTCTGAATGTCCCCCAACCTGCTACCAGTTGTTCTAAAATAACTGACAAATATTTATCCAGGTTTCCCCAAACCCAATCGCAATTGTCTCAAGAGTATAAGGCATGTATGTATGTAAATACCGTCTTCAATTTGGTAAAATTATCTTCACTGTGACAGTAAATTGAATAACTAGAAAAAGGAAAACTAAAGCAATTATTCAAAGTAAGAGTAAGAGTTTTTCTGTTGTGCATCCTCGTAGCCACAATATTGCTTCTAAGATGTAGTAAACTCAGATGCCAAAAACAACTATATCATGCAACAACCATCAGTATCTTCAAAACAACATAAATGTGTTATGTGACCTTGAACTCACATGCAACACACTGATGGATCCAGCGCTTGTTGCTGTTCAGTGTGTTTTGTATTTTTCTGAGGAGCACCTCTGCCTCTGCTGGTGTTGGTAGTGCACATGTGTTTTACCTTCAAACATCGCCAGAAGAGGTGCTGGATGTGAGAATCCATGCGTCAGTTGTTTCCTCCTGAATTCATCAAAGACATGGCAAAACTTTGCTACTTGTTGACAAATTTCATATGGTACGTCTTGTGCTATTTCCTTCGTATTGGGGGTCTCATTTAACTTTTGCAGCCTTCATGACTTTCTCCTTCTCACAGTGGTTCTAATTCTGTCCATAAAAAACAATCAACAGGTGACAAAGGGCAGTCCCAGCGTGTCCAACATGCACTTAGAACAGGTCTGACTTACTGCCGGCGACGCGAACACAGCTCCTGACCAGACAGCCTTGAGCAAAGGACCCCAGACCCCGTACTCCCGGAGCATCCCCAAAGTACAGCCCGACGGGCATGGCCGAGAGTCTCCTCCAGATCCACAAAGCACATGTGGACTGGTTGAGCAAACTCCCATGAACCCTCGAGCACCCGATGGAGAGTATTGTGTTGGTCCAATGTTCTACAACCAGGACAAAAAACATTGCTCCTCCTGAATCTGAGTTTTGACTATCAGTCTGATTCTCCTCTCCAGCACCCTGAAATAGACCTTACTGAGGAGTGTGATCCCTCTGTAGTTGGAACACACCCTTTCTTGAACAGAGGGACCACCAACCTGGTCTGTCAGTCCAGTGGCACTGTCCCCAACCGCCACGCGATGTTGCAGATGTGTCAGCCAAGACAGTCCTACAACATCTAGAGACTTTAAGTACTCAGGGCGGATCTCATCCACCCCTGGAGCCCTGCCACTGAGGAGTTTGCCAACAACCTCAGTGACTTCAGCTTGGGTGATGGACGAGTCAGCCTCCGAGTCCTCAGTCTATGCTTCCTCGTCAGAAGACGTGACAGTGGGATTGAGGAGGTCCTCAACTGTCACATTCCACCGTCCCACAACATCCCCAGTCGAGGTCAGCAAGTCTCCACCCACACCATAAATGGTGTTTATGAAGCACTGCTTCCCCCTCCTGAGGTGCCGGATGGTTTGCCAGAATTTCTTTGCCATGGCCTCTCCAAATCCCACCCAGCCCAGGGTTTTTGCCTCTGCGATAGCACACGCTGCGGGTACACCTGGCCTTCCTTGCCAGGCAATACCTGTCAACTGCCCCAGGGGTCCTACAAGCCAAAGAGGCCTGGTAGGCCTCCTTCTTCAGCCTGATGGTATCCCTTACTTCCGGTGTCCCGGGGGTGGCCACCGCGACAGGCACCTGAGACCTTGCAACCACAGCACAGCATTGAAAATAGTGGTTGAGAACATGTTCCACACATTTGCTTGTTTATTTGATATTTTAATGATTATGTTACTGGCACGCACACCCGCCGGCTGGCCAATCACGTTGTTGCAAAGGTAATTTAGGGACGTCTCCTCACCTGCGCCTTACTCTTTGCTTTCACCGCTAACGTTGGCCCACAAGAGCCATCAGTTCAAAAATGTGTCTATCTAACCGTTTCAAACACCACAAATGGCCTAAGGCTCGCTGACTATATGCTGCGCTGTCTGCGCTTTGATCAGTGGTCACACACAATCTGGGTTGCCGCCGGCGCGCACTGGCCGTTTTGGACTACCTACTGCGCTGTGTCTTGCCTCTAGAGTGCTACAGGATTGGCTCAAGCATCCCCTTTTTAAAAGGCGTAATGGACGATTTTTTGGCGCCTAATCTTAAGTCTCATTTCCTCGTAGCGTGGACGGCCGATTAGTCCTGCCACGTATCAATCATAGGATGTACCTATCGGCTCGTCCCCAGGAGAGCAGCACGTTTCCCTGTGTCCAAGCGCATGGATCTATCATAATATAGTTCCCTCAGTGTACAGGACAAAATGAAGACAGAGAAAGACAGTTCGTGCTCAGAAGAGACGTAAATCTACGGAGACGAGAAATGCGATGCGATCCGTCGTGCTAATAAACAAACGCACGTGTAGCCGCGAGGCATTTCTCTGCTTCCGCACAGGGATAAGTGCGCATGCGCACTTCCGCTTGAGTTCTCAAATCGGTGAAAAAATCGTCCATTAAGCCTCTCCTCCGCGCTGTTTGTGCAGTTTAAGGCCCTCGAGGCGCGTTTTCACTGCACCCTGTGGACTAGTCAGGCTGTACTCTGTACCGCTAGCGTGCATCAAAGTGGTGTTCTATTGTACTGTCCTTTATCTGGGCCTCAATTGCTAGTTTCTAAAAAAATTCAAGTAAGGACCAGGGTTTGTGTGAATGAGAGTGCATTGTTTATGGTTAGGTTTTAGAATATTTATGATTAAAATGTTTCTAATTTAACACCTGTTAAAATAAAGAATGTACTTTTAATATTTCCTGTTTCCAGTCCTAAAGTACTTTTATCTTGGTGCCTCAATTACAGTGGGCTAAATTTTAGTTGGGTTTCTTGGACCTATAATCAGGAGGCGTTGCACATCATTTATTACTGTGGTAATACATTGGAGGTTAGTAGGGAAATGAGTGGTCTACGTTGTAATCCTATCTCTTGGTCTCCACAGTAGTAAACCCGAGCAGTCAGGCTCGCCCTCCTGTGTTGGGTTTCGTTTTTGCATTTGCATCAGTAGTGTTATTAAACAGTAATGGCAGTCTTGTGTTCGGAGGAGAAATTTCCAACCCAATTAAGGCTGTGCGTGAATGAACAACCGCAAAGGGAAAGGTTATACAATTATATAAATTAATATTTATAATATATAATTATTATTTTAATATAAACTCTGACACGTTACTTTTATAACACAGTAGCGCAGTACTTTTAAAAGTAACGCTATCCAACATGGTTTATAAGTACATAAACACTTAACAGACTGTGTAACATATTCCATAAAGACAGCATATTCTTGTTTGTTTTATTTATTTCAAGAAAGGTCAAAACATATTTACAAGATTGACATGTCAAACGTCTATTGGCTCATAACAAAAACCATTCACATGGTGAAACATACAATTCTGTACAAATCAACCAATTCTGTACAAAAACTAATAAAAAACTGCATGTGTATCTGCATACAGAGGGGGTGAGAGCAGGGGGTTGTGGCTGTGAAGGCGGAGTCTGTACCAGTTGTGGTGCTTTGTGGTCACACTGGGACTCTGGGCTGACAAGGAGCCGCTCTGGAGGTCGCCAGTAACTGTAGTGCTGGTGGAATGACAACAGTGAGGTCTGAATTCAATTTTCCTAAATGTATGCAGTTAGGATTAGGATTAAGAGGCCTGGGAGTTTGGATCTCAAAGTATAGATAAGAGGTGGGCCGTACTCGCTTGCATATACTCAAGTATATTTACTGGAGTAACCTTTTACAGCAAAAGCTGTGAATCTAGGAGTAGTTCTTAGTTGAGGAACATATTGTAGTGTAACGGTCTCTTACGTGAGCCGTTAACGTTTTGAGAAAATACTTTTTCACACAGGGTACTTTTTGAAACACTACATTGTGCCAATGCTCATCAATATTGAAGTACAATCTTTGGCCCCACTGAGTGAAAAGGATTGGAATAGAAGAATGAGAGCATGTAAACTGTATGGGTCTGTGTACAGGAGCATTCTGGTGTAATGACATGTGAAGTTGATGTTCAGCCTAGTCTACTATGGAGTGGTCAGACAGTAGGGGGAGTGAGGTAGCGACACCCAGACACAGCCCTTCACCAGAACACGGCATGGCTCGGCATAGGTCCGACGTAGTACAAGGAAGTGCAAGAAAGAGTTGGCAATAAGTTCAGTTAGAGGGTCAGACCTTCCTTTCATCAGCTAAAGAGCTATAATTAGCTTTAGCCTGTGGGCCTGGGGATGGGCCAGACCATGCCGTACTGAGCTGTGCCACTCTGGAAAACAAGCACACTGCAAAAAAGGAATAGCGACATTAGGTAAAATTACATGAGTTCTGATTGATTAAAGTAGTGTTGGGTCCTGGTTTGAGCCCAGTCCAGATGTAAACTTCGTTTCGTCCCGTTTTAGTCCAGCATTAGTACCAAATTTAGTCCCAGTTTGATCCCAATTTGCATGTGGTATATGTGCAAGTGTGAACGCACCAGTAGTATAAAACCACACGGCTATTTACTAACATTCTATTGTTTGTGTTTTTTGTAAGTGTTTATTTTTTACATTTCAAAATCATTGTGGTATTGAAAACAGTATCGATTATAGAGCGATTACCTTACCATTTCAAACTCCAGTTTATTTTTCAATCTAATCAATAACCAGTCAAATATTTTGTTAGTCCTGTCGTTAAAATCTACACTTTTAGATTTGAATTGAAAACAAGAGTAATATTCTACTGCATGAAGGTATCAACATTTTGCAGTGCGGTGAGAAGGGCAGTGTGCGGAGGAGGCTATTGTCCTGAGTTCACTGAAGCAAGGCCCACCAGCCGTGGCCCTTCTGAGGAGGCCCAAACTGGGGCATCCCGACACTGTGGGATAGAACTTCCGGATGTCAACGCTTTCCCGTAAGATCCCCCAAAGTCTTGAATACTGAAGAGTTTGTATAAAAACTAAGACTAAACAATGTCAAATATCCCTTAACAAAATCAATGTGTCAGTGAGAACCTCAAAGCCACAAAGGACAATTACAATCTTTACAACAGCAATCCCTGTTATTATGGACCAACATAAGGCTAATATACAGACCATTGATTGTATTATTTGTTCTGCATGTAGGGGTGGGCGACATTGACACACACACAAAAAAAGTAATTTCAAAGGTAGATCTCATGATTACATCTATTAGACCATTCTCAACCTTCGTCACTGATTCCATGACATGCACGCAAGTCATATTTGCGGGTGGCAAAAAGGATAGAGTGTACAGCTACAACAGTGTCCGCTCGGTGGATATACAAGGCTCTGTGTTTCCTGACTTTTCATTGGTTAAACAGTGACATGTAAATTATTGCTGACCCAAACAGAGTTGCGGCGCTAGGCTAGCTGTGATGATTTACACAGTGAGTGCATCATTTATGTGTGATGCGCTTTAGCTTTGGTTGTAAGCGGGAAAGTAGTTTGTGTCTGCATTTGTCGCATTATACATTAGGTGTTTAGGCAGAAATATCACTATGTGTATTTTTTGTGCATCCCTCTCTTCTAACAAGCTTAGCTCAGACGCTGTTTAACACATTTCCTCGGTTAATTTTCATTGGCCGCTGAGCTACGTGTTTGCAGAAGTGTCAGTAAACAGTCTGCTGTACCAGATCATGGCCCAAATCATCTTTATTACATGCTTTATTACACTGCTTCTGGGATCTAGTCATCTCTTTCTGCGGTGCAAACTTTGCAATTCAGATGCAGGTCTAGTAACAGTGCGAGACTGAAGCTGTACTTTTTTCAAATAGAGAGGACTGGGACTGACTAAATGACTACAAATTAGAGGGAAATAGGGCTAAAATCGTGTCCTCGATAGCTTTTTGCCTCCCAGTACAAAAATAATGTGATGTCACCGAGAATGGTCTCTACATTCTAGAATTCAAGTCAGAGTTCTATGGCGGATATTGTTGTTGGACAGAAATGTTCACTAATGTGCCAAATAAAAATATTCAAGTAATACACACCCAAAAAGTGATTGGACTGTAAAATTAACCACAGGTGCAGAAATATCACTTTACACTTTTGTTTGTTTCTTAAATTTTAAACCGTTTTATTTGCAATTTATGTAAATGTTGCACTCAATATTCTAATATTGCATATATTCAAAATAAAGTGAGGAAATAAATAGATACGCATATACTAATTACTGACACTAAAACTAGTATCAAAACTAATTACTCATTTGAACAAGTAGGCTATAAATAAATCATATTCCTTGAATAGTTTTAGAATGGTCTTGATCTATATCAGAATTACTATAGGAAAAAATATTATGGTGTGGAGATAATGACCCAAATAAGGGTGTTTTAAGACATTATTGTCTTAGTCCTTTTCTTTAGTATTGAAACTGAGTTTGAAATCTTATATTAGGGGTAAACAGATAATAGCCAAATTGTCGTGATACTATCGCCCACCTCTAACTGCACAGAACAACCTCTGCACAACTGATTTGTCAATAGTTTCTTTGGATTCAGGATGAACTTTGATAACTTTGGTTCAGTTGGACTGCCTTTAGCCGCTATGTGTATCCAATTTAGAATCATTCATTATTGCACAGAATCAAGTGTCGGACTACACATATTTAACACTTAGAACAGGGTACATTGGAGGAGTCCCTGGTCAGTTACTGGTCACCACTGCCAATCGCACTTTAGGGAGCAGTGAAGAAGGCACTAAGAGACAGGGCTGGTGCAGTCCCTTTGACTATATAATGGAAAGTCCAGCTGGAAGAAGAGAACGCCTTAAGGAGAACGTCAAGAACCTGAACTGGTCTTCACCACATGGTCTACTGGGTCTACTGTCCAGTCAGCTGTCCGGTCCACTTCAGCTGGAGGCCAGGAGTAAACATAACTATGGAGACACAAAAACAAAGGGATATAAGATTTCAGAGGTCAACAAAAGTATGCAATAAAAGGAAGAAAAAAAGGTCTGAGAGCCCACCTCAGCTTAAAAGTTTAAATAATTACAGTTTTACAAAAAAAATTGCGACTGTTCAAATTTCGATTTAGTTTCAGTGGAGACATATCTTTTGGCGCTTAACGCCATCACGCCTTTGAGATGTGAAGGGAATAAGATCCTGCTCTTTTATCAGTTTTTCCCTTTCTGCACTATTTCTGTCAATTTAAACTGTTAAAGTCTATTTTTTATTTTATTAGGACATTTTAATTTGATGCATGCCTCTTCATTTGACAAATCTTGCTATTCTTCATTTTTGTATGTTGCATATTAATGCTGAAGCAAGTTCCTAGTATGAGACGTTTGTTGACAAGCAATAAAACTGTCTTTTTTTAGTTCTGATTCTTTAAGCTAAGGATGCAGCACCCGAGAACCATCTCAAGATCTTAAGCTGCTCAAAATTTTGTTGACCATTCAAACGAGTTGATATATTAATCACAGCAAGGGCCTTAACTTTTCATCCTTGTGAAAATCCCGAATAGAATATAGGATAAACGCTGTTTACATAACATGCTACCCTGTTGTGTGGCAGAAGGTATCAGGACACATTTCGGATATCACCTTCTTCTGCCACTTGGATCAGTCAAATTTTTTAAATATTTTTGGGGAGGAATTCAGGGCTTGCAGTAGCAGTTTCTAGCAGCAGAGCCCATGTGTTGCTAATAATAGCTGTTCTACTGCTGTCATGTTATCGCACATACTAACGTGCTAGGCCAGCATTGCATAACCTCACCAGGCTGCAGACAGAAGTGGGTCAAACTAGCATGCGATGTGGAGGGTGCGGGAAGGGCTGCTGATGTCATGGTGCATGTGTCATGTAAAAGTGGGTGCAACTGTGTAATCCAATTGTACTTTTCAGACCCCATACCTTAGTTCCTACTTAACTAAAATGTTTACTAGTTACTTCCCACTGTGAATAAGTCAGCCAGCAGTATTGGGAAGAATATGTATTGAAAATGTATTATTGATATTATTTAAATATTTAGGCTATTTAATTGTATATATTGTTTGAATCACAATTCTAAGCGGGTCTGGAGATCATATAATTTATTGTATTCTGGTCAGGTGCATTTAGATTACATCCCATCCCCCACAGTCCCAACATTTCTTTGCTCTGCCCCTACTCCAGTGTCACCTGAAGCCATTCTCTTCTCTGCTCGAAAACACGCTTGTAAAACGCTTGAAACCACTACAGGCTGCAAACTACTGATGCTTTATGTTGAATTTATGAAAAATGTATGATTCAGACATTTCAAAGAAGTTGAACACTTTGGCTTTGTGCATGCCACGGTGTCAGCCCCGCAGTTCACCACGCCAGCTCAACGCATCGCATGTCTTGTTTTGTTCATTCTTTTTCATAGTTTGTAATTGAATACGAGTCCGTAGAATAAGCACGTGGAGTTTAAACCACTCCCAGTTTAGAGTATGTTTACAGTGTGGCTTGTACAGTAGAGCTGTTTAACCCGGTAACATTGAAAAAAAAAAAAAAAAAATCAGGTAGGTAGGTCGGATTTTTATATATTTTTTGAAATATTTTTTAATCCTCGCACAGGTTTTGCAGACAGTTTTCTTTTCTCAGAAGTGAGCGCCTCGCATTGAAGTGGCCTTATTGGTATGCAGATATTGAATAAAATAGTTCTTTACATCTATACTCAGGCGCGGATCCAGACCTTCTCACCGTTCGCATGTGAGAAGGGTCAGCTCGTGGTGAAAGTTTTCTAGCGGAGACAGTTTCAAACTGCTGTAGCAATTACGCAGCAGATTGAGCGCTGTATTGACACTGAAACATGGGCACGGAGAGGAGCACGGAACGCAAAGGACAGCGGGGAGAGCGCGGGAGACGGCGGGACGGACACACCGCACCGCCAACAGCCAGGTTTTCGCGAAAACATGGATGCGCCCATAGGTAGAACGAAACCTATCAAAAGTGTAGCGATTTTCATATCTTACGATTAGGGCTGCAACAATTATTCGACTTAATCAAATAATTCGATTACAAAAAAGCTTTGATTACAAAAAAGCTTTGATTATTATTTAATTGATTCGATGCTTCGTTTAATTTACATATTTTATTAAAACACGTGAATCTGTGGCGCGCGGAGCGCACGGAACAACTTGTGGCGCTTTTGTTTCCCACGGAGCTTCTTCCTGAAGCAGCTGAAGCACAACAGAGAGAGCAGCGTGTTTTAAACTCACGAGTGCGACTCATGGATCTATTATAGATGGGACCAGAAAGAGTTTTGTTGTGTAAAAGAGCTCGGTGCCGCGAGCAACCACCACTAGTTCCGCACGCCGCCCGCCCCAACAACCGCGTCCTCACCGCGCCACCGCGGACCCCGCGCTCCACACTCTGCTTCCCAGTCACACTCGTACGTTTCAAACATGCCACAAGCTCCTCTGCGGTGGGAGGACCACGACCTTGTTATATTAATCTGATGTGAAACAGAAAGTCTGCGATGACACGGAGCCAACGCCGTAAAGTGACAAAATGCAAAATGTAGAGCCACCGCTCCAAACAGCAGCATCACTGTCCCACACACAATGTTTTACAAACTAATGTCTTATTTTAAGTTATGTGACAGAAACGCAAAGGAATTCATACTGTAACTGTTACAAACAGTCTGGTGACAAGTTAAATAGCCCTTTATATATTTTCTTCATATATTCTTTATGTTTAAACAGAACACTTGGACTGGTGAAGTGAAATGTTGCTGTTTTGGGGACAAACCAAGAATAAAATGTCTTTTTTTTTAGGAAGAAACTCAATTTGTTATTTGTTTATTACAATGAACCCATCCATCCATCCATTTTCTACCGCTTGTTCCCTTTCGGGGTCGCGGGTGACTGGAGCCTATCCCAGTGACTTCGGGCCTTAGGCGAGGTACATCCTGGACAGTGGCCAACTTGTCGCAATTACAATGAACTATAACGTTTATTTAAAAAATGATTTAATATGCTTTTAAATGGTTTACGGATTGTACAAAAAAATTAACCGATTCATCGAAGAAAAAAACGATAGATTAATCGATTACTAAAATAATCGATAGCTGCAGCCCTACTTACGATCCCCACAGAGGACTTTTTCCCGTAGCTTTTGGATTCTCTCACAATTTGACATTCTCGAAACATGCAGCCAGTAAATATGCAATAAAATGTTTACGGTCGGGTTTTTTTTATTTTGAAATTTAGGTTGGTCGGGGTTTTTTTGGCCATAAATGATAAACAACTACAGCCAGATAAGGCCTACTATATATGCTCCATGTTTAATTGTAAAAAGGAACAGTGCAGCTGCTGCACAAATAGCCTATTTTGTCATTCAATTCAAACTGCCTGGTCAGGCTGGTGCCCCTCGGAGCACTTGATGCCCTACACACTGCGCGTATTCACAAATACAATTGAAATTTGACTTTTAGCAATGACATTACGGCAATATGACAAATATGTTTGTGGAGCCAATCCCAAACAAATAAAAATAAGGTTGGATATTTCTTTCACACACAGTGACTCTCCTACAGAGTTATCCATGGGTTTCAGAATGATCAGAAATTAGGACTGTTGCCATAGCCATTAACAATTTAACTACATATCCTTGCTTTTGAATAGGGAAAGTCCAGTAAATGTTGCATTTAACAGCTATCCATGAATATAAACCCCTGCCCTCCCTCTGAAATCATGACATAATCGAATCTAACCTGTTTCAAAGCCCCATGCCATGGGAGCCTACAGATTGTACTCTGCTCACACCAGACTGTTGTGTTTGTAGATAACAAAAGCCCCATGGTTGTTTTGACAGTGTTAGACCAGTGCGCAAAGTGGGACTATGGGAACATTCCCCCCCCCCAACATCCGGCCTGCCCCAACTGTATCTGCTCCTCCGTGTAGCCTCCATGGACAGCAAAGGCCATGTCGAAAGGGGACAGGTCAAACCAATGGAGCTAATGCTAACGCCAAATCTTAAGGGTAAAACAAACTTTAAGAATCAGAATCAGAAGAGGTTTATTGCCATTGTCAATGAACATAATTCACTAACATGGGAACTAAAAATATGTAGAGTCAATTTTCAGTTGAATTTACAAATGTAGTGCAGTGCATGTAGTGTATGTGCCCTTCTCACCCTGGACACAGACTATTTGAGCCACTCCCCTCAGGCAGGAGGCTACGGTCCATCCGGACCAGAAACTCCCACAAGAACAGTTTTTTTCCCTCTGCTGTACTCAGGAACACTTTAACAATTATTTAACCCATAATCATTATTTGCACTGCAATTGCACTATTTGTAAAGTCTAAACTTTATGCATGCCCCGATTGTTACATTTTGCTACTTGTATTATTCATTGTTGTATGTTGCAGTTTATTTCTTTTTTTTAGAAATTCTGTTCATTAATAATGGCAATAAATCCCTTTCTGATTCTGATTCTGAATACTTCAATCTTGCAGCACTGGAACAGATCTAGATTGGTTTTCTTTTTATTTGAGATTGAAAGTTTACTGTTTCTATCAACAACATCATGTCTGAAATGTCACCCTTGTCCTTCTGTGTTCCGCAAGGGTCAATTCTGGGGTCACCTCTTTTTTTCTGATGGACATATTTCCTATTGGTCAAATTGAAAATGGCTTTAAACATGTATCATACCACATTTATAGTGATGACTTATAATTGAATTGTTATTTTGAAGAAACATAGTTAGTTGGTAGCAGATGAGAGAATTCCAGTCATTAAGGATCACCTTGGCTCTCTGGGCCTTTGTGTACAATCAAGTGTCTGAGAGTCTTTTTTTAAACTCAGTCACTGCAGCCATGTGGTCAAAAACCATTTGTAACCTTTATGGAACATTACTAAACGTAGGTAAATTTGATAGAATACTATTTACTTGTTGAAACAAATCCTCACTGAAACATCTGCAATTAG
The DNA here is from genome assembly GCF_026437365.1 of Eucyclogobius newberryi. Taxonomy (NCBI): domain Eukaryota; kingdom Metazoa; phylum Chordata; class Actinopteri; order Gobiiformes; family Gobiidae; genus Eucyclogobius; species Eucyclogobius newberryi. The sequence continues at coordinate 18,067,695 of NW_027315801.1, read as the reverse complement.
TACAAAATGCGGGAGCAAACAAACCAACAAACAAACAAACATACATCACTCCAATTTTATCTTTAGGTTCTTATTCAATTTCGTATTGATTTCAAAGTCATGGTTTTAACACATAGCTCTAAACAGACAAGCTCCTCAGCACATCATTTACTGGCTGCACCTGTACTAGCTGGGCCCTCCGGTCCTCCGGTTCAGGGCCTTTTGATGGTCCCAAAGACCTACTTTAAATCCCCATATTATAGAATGCCCTGCGCATGGCCTTGCAAATGGCAGACTCAGTGAATTCTTATAAAAAGTAGCTAAATACACTGTTCCTCTGACAAGCTTTTAGTTGACCGATGTCTTTATTCTTTACTGCACTTTTTCTTGTTGTTTTTATTGCTCTCTTTAAAGCACCTTGTAATTTCTATCTGTCAAAGGTGCTCTATAAACAGTGGCGGCTGGTGATGCAAAACATAGGGGGGGCTATTTGACGTTGCTGTGCTTTAAAAAAAAAAAAAAAAATGTAATGTCTAAAAGGGAATTTTCCATATAGCAATTTTGGCTGTGATGATTCAATATAAAAATGTAAAATGTTATACATATGTAGTTCAGGTTAACTAATGCCACTTAGAAGCTGTTTTATGAAACACCAGCAATTGTTGGTGTTTTTTATTTTCTCTTAGTAGTAATTGCTTCTATGCACTATAAGGTACAGTATCACTGAGATTTTTGCATTTCTCTTTACAATCTGATATTTTAAGTGTAAAAGGTAATTTTATGTCAAGTTAATTTTCTCACAAATGGTATCTGCCTCTAAGTCATGGTATTACCATTACTAAAAGTGGAAATAAAGTGTTTTACCCGTACTTAATTAATTCAGTTGTAAATGTGCATTTAAAATATGTATCTATACAGTCAATGTAAAATGTTATTCTTAAAGACATGTTATTTATAGCATTCTTCTCATGGGTTTTCTAATAACCAAAGTTATTAGAAAACTTGGCCTGGATCGGCTTGGACTGAGACAAAATCAGCCGCTTTCACTTATGAATATAGTTTTTATTCACAGCTAGCAAACAGTCAAGGAGCTCATCCTGAATTGTTTTGGATACCTTTGAATACTTTCGTCACTTTCACTGACACCGCCGTGATCATGGGTGGGGTGCGTGCAAACAGGGTCGCTCCACGGCGTAAACATTGCACTTAAATGGGCAATGAAGCAAATCGCCAATTTGAGAAAGTTTTACGATGGCTTTTTTCATAGCGACGGAATATTTTTTCTTGGGTTTTGATTGGCTAAAGACTCCCATTTCTTTGCTACCAGGCTCAAATTTTCCCACGTACGTTGAAAAGAGACGCAGGCTGCTTCACGCAGTATCCAATGTATTTTTTTTATTTTTATTATTTTACATATTTAAACTAATAATGATATAACAATTCTGAACAAATTATATTGTTTTTAGACAAAAAAAAATATTGAATACCATCCATCCATTTTCTACCGCTTGTTCATTTGATATAAATCCACCGCCCTTAATGGACCAGCCGCCACTGTCTATAAATAAAGTTTTTCTTTCTTACTTTGACTACTTGAATACTTGAATCACAGGACACTGGGACATTGCCAAGTCCCTATGAACATTGTTTAATCTGTTCTCACTGTCGAATTGAAAATTTAAATAGATCCTGGGGACCAGCTACACTTGGAGCATTAGTTAGCGCAATGGACTTAAAGCGTTTAGATACTGGCACCAGCACAGGGCCTCTGCAGAGTTCCGAAAGGAGGTTCTACTCCTCCGCCTCTGCTCCCAGTTCCAGGGCCTTTCCTGTTCCTTTTTGTCTGTGCCTCCGCCGAGAGCTCTGAGCCCCGGGGCCCTCTCTGAAGGCCATTACACTTGTTGCATAAGAGCCAAAACACCGTAAACTCTTAAAAAGGTGTGGTCTGGCAGCAGCTGGTCCACTAACTTGCTCAGAACACAGTGTACTACAAACAAGCTCGCAATTTAAATGGGAGAAATTAGCAACTCAATTGTTAGTTAATAAATATACATGTCATATGTATACGTATCTCCATGAGGCCTTATTTTGTGTAAAAGCATCTAACCTCTAAAAACACGTTCTGAAAAGCACAGGGTTTGTGGATTCATTTAGCGATTCGGAGATCAGTCTTCTCTCAAATGTTAATACTTCTGGTGTGTGTCAAATCTGCACAGTGAACTGAATCCAGGCCCTAAAAATAGCAAATCTAATCTAAAACATTTGACTAAAACACATTTTCTACAGCTTGAGCCTTCTTTCAAATGAAGCAATCTAAAATCACAGAAAGACTTGTTCCCTTAACATCTGGACAGTTTTAAGTGCTAGTTCTCTGAGTGAGATAGTTCCTAAAGAGATGGCGATTGAGGCCGGGGCTTAAGCGCATCCTGGTTTTGGACACAGGCGGCACGTGGTTGCGTGGACAGCAGCGGTACACAATGTTCCAACATGAACAGAGCAGCTCACATACAGGCTATAGAGAGAGAGAGCGAGAGCTAATGAGAGGTATGGAGAGAGGCGGGGGGAAGAGAGAGGGATAGAAGGGAGGGAGGGAGTCCCATTCGCCAAAACAAAACAAAGCCATACTTTGAAAGCCATAATGTAGATGGCTGATGCCCTATGGATATTTGGATGAATAAAAATAACTGCGGTCATCAAATTGTTCAAAATTTGAAAACTGGAGGCAAATAAAAAAAAAAAAACTAATAACAAGATAGAAATGTCAGTTAGTCGGTTTGCTTTAAATAAGATAAATTGTTTTAGCCTGATAAATTGTATTTGAGTCACAAAAGTCGAATTTGTGGTGAAGTAAAAATTCTGTAAAAACTAAAAATCTGACTTTTGCCATAATAAAAAATGCTGTGTCACGATAAGCCCTAGTTACAATAATGTAAAATGAAATGCCTCTGATTTCACATCAGAGTGTTGTTTTAATGTTAATTTTATGTAAAATCATGTAAAGGTTATTCCCAGTGTCCTCATTGGAATCAAATCTTATTATGAATCTAAATTATGTTCTACTTAATTTTGCATGAATATGAAGAATGTTTTTGTTAACAAAATTTTCATGAATCTATATTAAAATCATATTTGAGAATTGAATGCGGTTTTCTTCTGAAATTGTGAATATTGTATGCCATTTCAATTCTTTTCAAGATTTAGGATTCAGATCCGTTCTAAAAATGGCTGACTCAGTAGATGGATGACATCCGCAAGAGAGGCACATATGATTAGGTTTTGACTACTCTTGCTTACAACTTTATTATGAAGTACTTGATTACTTAGCTCTTAAAAGGTCCCAACTCATGCAAAATCGACTTTCAGAGCTTTTGACCTTCTTACAGGGGCTATTGGTGCCTCATATACTGTATGTGCCCAAAGTGTTTTTTTTTATTGATTGCAGTCTTTAGCTAGAGAACAGTCTCTATCCTTCTCCTTGGATGAGCAGACGAACGGGGCCTACTCACCCTAGGTGAGTGCCGTAGCAGGCTTCTCTGTTTCAGCCCATCCTCCAGGAAGCACTCTGTTCCTGTAACACGCCCCCGCGCTCAAGCCTATTTAGGCTAACTGTGCCTAAATAACTGCTTCAAACGCTACTTCTTTAGTTCCAACGCTGCTGCCGCTGACATGTGCCGCTGTGTCATGCGCTGTGTAGCGGCGCACGCCTCGGCCTCTGTTTACACTATGGATCTATTATATTATTGGTTTACACCGCCACCATCTCCACGCTAGGCTATGTCACGGGGTGAGTGGGGGCGCACGCTCAAGCTAACACTACGTCACGGGGTGGGCGAGAGAGGCAGATCGCTCTTAGTGAGGGTGGGGGCGAATCTCAAACCAACCTGTCTGGATTTCCGGGTTTGTGAGCGGGGTCCAAGATATGGGTGATATTTCATAACTATTATGTTATGGGTGTTGCACAACACTTATTATTATCAAATATGCTCTTAGGGTAGATAACGAAACAGGATAAATAGCATGATATGAGATCTTTAAAGTTTGACTTTATATCCACAGCACAGGAAGCGGGGGACAGAGAACAGAATTTTCTTTCGGACTGCAAAGATGGAACAGTCAGGTCTGAGCCGGAGTGACAGAAAAAGTCAGAGGAACAAGTGGACATTCTTCAACAAGAACTTGACACAGTGCCTACTCCTAAACAACTTCACCAGAGCCTGCTGTGTTCTGAACGCCTCAGCTCTGACAACTGATAGATGCAGGCTGACAGGCTTGCACTGCATGATCTAAACTGCTCTGTAAAGCTGTGAGTATCAAGCCTGCGCTGTCAACGGTTAACCACTTACAGACACAGAAAGCTGTGCATGTTCACATGCACTAATCCCCCACAGCAGGGGCCACGAGGAGTTACATGACCAGCTGGGTTACTCCTCCTACCCCAGTGCAGAGCCATCAGGCTGGGATATAGGGCTGGGTGAAAGCTGCCTGAGGGCTGTGTGAGGGCGGGTGAGAGCTGGTTGGGCTGGGTGAGGCTGTGAGGGCTGGAGTGGTAGTAACGCAGGGGCAGAGGTGAGGGCTAGGGCCTTCTGAGGCGTTTACGCTCTAATTAACAACATTAAGCATTCAGCAGATGAATGAGGCAACTGCAGAGAGGGAAATGGGAGTGACAGGGAAGGTCCGCATGAGGCCTGGTACACACCTGAAAATAAGCTTCTGATTCAGAAGCGCACAGTACAAATCTTATTGTCAGGCGCAAAGGCTGCCCGCGAGAAAGTGTAGGTTTCAACTGAGTGCTGACCCCAAAAACATGCAGGTTGAGATATTTCATAACAGCAGGGTGTACAGTTGCAGTGCGCTAAGACGAACCTTAAATCTGATCGACATAATTTACTTCAGTGTATAATGACAAATCAATTCCCAAAAAGGCTTCACTCATAAACTAATAAACAGTATAATAATGGATGTACTTGTGTATTCAATGTAAGTGTACTGCTGTGAATAACCTCGCATTATTGTGTTCTACGCCTCAGATCTAGCCCTGGGCACTGGCTGAACTCTAATCCAGAGCACCTCCCAAGCCCTGGGCAGCAACAGCCAGTTCTCACCTGGCTCCTGTGCACACCCAGAGCAGAAGAGGCTGCATTAGATGCTGACGTCAACCCAGTGCCTATACTCGTTCCTGAGGTTAATCCTTTCCTTCACTGTGACTGTGACGGGGCAACACCAGAGTAAATAGGAGCCAGGGACCAGCTGAGTCCTATTTGCATAAAGGAGCGCAGGGAACAATTGTACAAGTTAGTGCTGAGGAAAAGTGCCAGTACGCAATGGACAGGGAGCGATATGACATATACTAAGTGAGAAAAAGGCTCAAGAAGTAGGGCCATTGAACCACAAGTTGTCCCTGTATCGGGATACGTATCGTATCGCGAGGGTCATGGCAATACCCAGCCCTAGTACATTGTAACATTTTCTCTCTGTAAGATATTTGTTTTCATGCAATATGGATAATGCCTTAGCCAGTAATCATACACTGAATTGCTCAACCCATGATGCAGTTTGTTTCATTACTTATTATACTTGCACCCTGAAATTCTTACCTGCTGAACTCTCAGGCGGCACATGTGACCTGGTCCATGCGCACCTCCAGCTGGAAAGCATCGGGCCGGTCCTGGGGGTTGACAGCCAGCATGTCGAGCAGCAGCTTCTTGACGCCCTCGGACATGGAGCTACGGGCTTTCTGGGGAATGTGTAGGACCATTTTAGGGTTCTCCAGCAGAGCCTCTCCCACAGGCACAATCTCCGATCCCTGGCGGATGTAGGTGCCCAGGAGCTCGCGCTTGGACTCTGCGTCGATGAAGGTGATGCGCTCCAACATGGCCCAAATAATTATGCCAAGAGCAAATATATCTGCTTTAGCCGTATAATGTCCCTCCCACACCTCCGGTGCCATATAAAAGTCCGAGCCACATGCAGAAGACAGCCAGAATTTGTTGATGTTATTCTGATCTTTAGCTCTGGCCCCACAGAAATCCTCGTTTTTACAGTTAAGTGCGGCGCAAACTTTGCTCAAGCCAAAGTCTGCCACCTTGAGGACTGGAGTGCCAGTTTTCTGTGAGATGAGGATGTTGTCGGGTTTGAGGTCGCGGTGCACAATGTTGTTCTTGTGCAAGAAAGCAACGGCACTAGTCAACTGCCTCATGAAGCTGCGGTTGGTGTGGGGGTCTGGCCGACGGGAGAGAATGTACTGGTTCAAGTCGCCGCCTTCACAGAATTCCATCACAAACCACAGGTAGCAAGGCTCAGCCGGGCAGCCCAGGATCCGCTCACCTGGGACACAGGACCCAGGATGCAAACATGAGGAGAAAAAAAGATTTGGGAATAATAAGTATAATATCACAAAGGGTTGTCATAGAATACTACCCAGATAAGACATTTGATTTACTTTATTGTTTGATTCTGTACTAGTCAGGTTTTGGTCCATGTTTAGTTCCATGTTTAGTCCCAATTTTGAGAGGCTGAGACTGTAGCTTTTGCCTCTGATGTCTGATTTACTCAACATCTGTCCAAAGGAAAATTGTATTTCAAACCCCGCCTGGATTTTCTTTGGTGAATCTATGAAGGACTAAAGGTGTTGTTGGGAGGTATGGACTGACAGACGTTAAATTGAGCATTTGTCAGAATATTCCTTTCTCAAAGTTTTGTTTGAATTCTAGGGTCATTTTTATTTGTGTGTTTGTGAGTTCAAACTGACCCTGATTCATCCCAGAATGTTAGATTTTACTGAAAATAAGTGGGTAACAGCTTTCTTTTAAGATTCTGAATTTCCAGGAGGTAAGCAGTGTGCAGGTATACTGTATTTAAATTTATTAGGCCTATTCAGGCAAATACAAAAAAAAGGTTAGACTTGTCTGTTTTTCTATTAAGTAGTAATATTATAGAGTTCAAACAGTAGTAAAGGCTAAAGTAAAGGGTAGAAGTTAAAGGGTACTGTATCTTAGTTCATTGGCTTGATATGATAAAACTACACAACACGCAACAACAAAAAACAGTGTGGTGATCCCAGTCTTTTGTGATTCTCAAATGAAAACTTCATAGGTTTAATGAGGAGTTAAGTGATAACCATATTTCCCCTACAAAGTATCAGAGTTCATTTACCTTCCAAAATGCAGGAAATTACATATATTTGGTTCAAAGTGTCTTGGGATAGAAACCCTCTTTTGTTTAATTCCTAAACTTTGTGTTAATTACAGTTGTAATGTATGCAACATTACAGACATATTAAGAAGTGAGTTTTTTTTTTTTTTAATTCACTTTCCAGAGAAAGAAATAGTATGCAAAGGCAATAATAGTCGTCGAATTTTGAGCTTAAGTGGATTATGCGGCGCGAATGGCCAGTTAAACTGTCCTACTGGTGGGACCTATGGAACTCTATGGGAGATTGTGTGTGAAAAAAATATGAAAACTTATCATTATTTGTTCTGGACTGGCTCCACAAACTGGAAATTAATCTAATCCATTCAACTGACAACCACAACCAGTTTTTGTTTCATGTGGATAGATTACAGAGATATGAACCATAAACCAGGTCAACAAATCTACAATCTGAATTCTACCTGAGAATTATGAGCTGTCTCAGCTCAGCTGAAACAGGGATTTTACAATGTTGTGATGTCATCATGTATACCCATTAGGATACTACCACAAAAATACTGATATTATTTTTTGTCAATATCGACCACCCCTAATTCTGATGACATACATCAGACCATACTACATCAGACCATACTGCATGTAAGCAAAAGTCCCAGGGGAAACTGAATGACCTGATGCTTCTGCTTCTGTCATTGTATTACCTCCTTTAAGGCACATCCATCCATTTTCTACCGCTTGTTCCCTTTCGGGGTTGCGGGTGACTGGAGCCTATCCCAGTGACTTCGGGCCTTAGGCGGGGTATACCCTGGACAGTGGCCAACTCGTCGCAGGGCCAACACACAGACATAACAGACAACCATTCACTCTCAAGGGCCAATTTAGAGTCACCAATTTTGCCTAACAAATGCATGTTTTTGGACGGTGAGAGGAAGCCGGAGAACCAGGAGAGAACCCACAGTAACACGGGGAGGACATGCAGACTCCACCCAGAGAGATCATGTGATGTTGGTCTGGTCCGGGAATCGAACCCATGATCTCACCTGCAATGTCTAATTTCTGTCCTCAGAGACTTCACATCATCTCTCAATCTGATGTTACCAATTATGTAATCTAAGCATGCAAACCAAATCTAACTAACCAGTTTGAATCACGCAAAAATCCACACCTGGTTGAAACTGGAATCAAGCCAACAAGGAATCATCAGGAATGGTTTCAGCTCAAACTGTTGGGTTCTTGATTCATTCTTGTTATCCATTCTGCTTCAAATTCATAATTCATAAAATTCATAAATTGAGCTGAAGGACAGGTCAGAATTCAATGGTAATGCTTTGCTATCAAAATGCAGATGTTTTGTTTGGGTTTATGGATCATATTGCTGTTTTATTGGGCTAATCTACATGAAATAAAACTGCCACAATGTTCAAAGTCTTCTCTGTCAAAATACGGTGAAATCATACACATCTAGATTTTCTTCTAATTACCTTAGAAACATATTTATGTTATGAATAATTTAGTGTTCAAACCACTATAGAATTGTCCTTTGTTATAAGTGAAAATAACATTGATCTAGTACAGAACATCATGGAATAGTATATTCTCTTTCTATCACAATTACCAGTTTGTTTTGTGACATTTAAGGTACAATATGAACATAGCAAATATGTGGACCTGATATCGAACATAAATTAATATAGGGATTTTTGGTTTGGTCATCTCTTTCAAAAAAGCAGCCTGCTGTTCCCAAGAAACTCACATCCCTTACACAAGAGGCAACATTAATACTGCATTCATATCCAGGCTGAATGGTGACACTTATATAACAGGCACACTATTTAGAGGGGCAAGACAATACTGCTCCATGTTTGTCAATCTAGAGGTTTAACAGGATTGGAGAATGATTACAAGTAACACAGAATAGACTGAAATATCCAATTTTGCCTTGTACTGCTTTTTAACTTGGAGAAACAACAACAGTAGAAAAGGTTAAACTACAGCCGAGTCATAACAAAAAATTAAATCAGCCTAAAATTGAAAGTTATCACAAAAAGTCTGTCTGTTTTCCACTAAAACGGTGTAATCTGTGTCAAATGTTTTATTACTTGAACCGCGGACACATGAGAATGAACACGAGGATTGGACTGAACACCAGAGAGTACACGGTGTTCCCGGTGCACACTATAGGGGACGTATAGACTGATGGCGTCACTGCAGCCAACTCTGCTCCATTCACCCAACCCCCAGCTGCTGCGCTCAATATTCCCACTGTCATAACAAAGCAGGTAAAATCCTCCGGTAATGATAATAATAAGATGTGACATAAACAATTAGAAAAGTAATTTATGTTTGTAATTGAGCGCATGAGACTCCTGGACAAACCTGGTTTCATAACGATGTGTCCTAATTCAAGTTTACACAGTGAGTATCCTTCACTGAAAAGAAATTTAGGTCGCAACACTGATTGCAATCGAATCGAACTTGAAATTGAAATGAGCAAATCAAGCCTGCAATATTTGAAGTGCCATAACTTCCTCTGCAAACTAACAGATAGTAAACAAACCAAGCATCAATACTGTTAACTCTAGTTTAAATCTGCACATGTTGTGAAATAGATGGGATTCTTTTAGCAGCTTGTCAGTTCATTTGCCTATTTCAGTCTTTTTGAAAGTTTGAACTCTGAACACTATTCGAGTATTTAAAAATAAATCACAACTGGCCAAGATATTTTCTCAATAATGTGCAGCCCCAAAAGTCCTAGCATTGCACAAGCAGCTGGGCCTAACATGACATGCAGTGTCCCGAGTGCGCACCTTTGAGCGAGGTCTCCACGAGGCGCAGGTATTGTCTAGACCGCTTGTTGCCGTGGCTCATCTTCTGCGCCAGGCCGTTCCTCTGCAGGACGCACTCCTCCAGCTGGACCACGTTCTGGTGTCGGTTTTCCAGACTAGTCAGGGCCCAGAACTCGGCCAGGGCCAGCTCCACGTTCTCTGGAGCGTCACACTGGAGTCTCTTCACGGCTACTCTGGAGCCCGTTTTACGTGCTATGGCCTCGTACACGACCCCGTAGCTGCCCCGACCCACTTCCCGCAGCAGGCTGTACCGCGGGCTGGGCAGCGGCGGCTCCAGCCGCTCATTGTTGACAAAACCAATAGAAAAGCAGTCGTCGTCCTCGTCGTCGTAGCCTTCCTCCGCGGGCTTAAAAAGGTTGTTGTCCACCACCGTGAGGGAGCGGAGGACTTTCCGTGCGTCCCGCTTCATTCTGTCGGCCCCAGCTCGCCTGCCGCCCCGCACCGCACCGCTTACCTTTCGCCTCCTCTTGCCGTCGCATAGATCCATAACTCCTTTTTTGTTGAAAGTGAGCATGAAGGCAGCTCTTGTTTAGCTTTCATTACTCAGCTCGAAACTCAAAACTATGCCGTTCTTGCGTCCTTTTTCGTGATTCCGAATGCTTTTGCTCGGGAATATGAAACAGACACAGTGGAACAGCCTCGGGACGGTACTTTGGCTTCATAAACAAAATGTTCCAGCTTTGAGAACAGGGGGCGGGACCCGGCTGAGCCCTGCGCGCGGATTGGTGCAGGGTGGAAGCCTTTAGAAAGGACAAAAACACAAAGTCAACAATGACATTTGGTGTAAATGTGCACAGGAGTTATAGATATTTCTATGTAGCTTCATGTGTTGGACTATGAGGGACATGTGCTGGGTAAATACCCACATACAGCACGGTGCGCGTGTCCAGTACCCAGGGAGCATGGGCAAACACGAGAAGGGCTATAAGGCACGTGTATCGAGGCATGGGAGGAAGAAGCCCCCCTTGGGCCACCGCGAGAACTACACTCTACCGGCTCCTTCGCACGCATGCGCACAGAGGACATGCGCGCAGAGGACAAAATAATAACATTATTTCATTCCGAAATCGGAAAATGTTCTATTGCCATTGTCTGTGAACAAACTAGGTGATATAGTGCAGCATCAAACAATGAATACTATAGAAAAAATATACTTATGAACAACAGTGCAAAACTAGCAATGCAAACAGATGATTTGAAGTGAGTTGTTAAAGTGACAGGTGTGTTCATAAACAGTAATGGGTAGTGTTACTTTGAAATGTAACTCGCTACATTACGTTACTGTGCTAATGTACTCTTGCATTACCAATAATCAACATTATTTTATAACATATATTGTTCGCCGACAATCTCTTTGTGTTGAGTAAATGCATTTGACTGAGCTTTATTTTATCTTTTATGATGACAGATTACCACTATACAATCCCATACAATAAGCATGAAAAACATGGCTAAAACAAATGAGTAGAGTAGCAAGAAAACCAATGTACAACTACAGAACATGCTTGTTTTAGGCCTGTAGTTAAAATAAACTAATACAAGTAAGATAAGTAGTAAAATAAATACAACTCACCACATCACTTAATCTAAATTTACTCCTCAGATACAAAATAGTGGTTATAACGAAGACGTTTTTCAAAACTTATTTCTCGTTTGACTCCCCGTCACTAGTGGCACAGTGCGCATACTCACAACACGCCGAAGTGTTTGCTCTGGGATTGCGGTGAGGAGATGAGACTGGCAAAGAGATGATGACATAACCAAAACTAACATGTTACTGATTCGAATAAGTAACTTGGGGAGTACAAGAATACTTAAAAAAGTAATTTGAGTATTCTAACGTGTTACCAGCTAATGCATTACCCCTAACTCTGTTACTAAGGCCAATGACGGAGGGAAGAATCTGCTCTTGTGGCAAGAAGTTCTGGTATGAATGGACTGTAGTCTTATTCCGGAGAGGAGTGGCTCAAATGGTCCATGTCCCGGGGTGAAAAGAGTTAGATGATCTAACCTGCTCGTTCCTGAGTCCTGGAGATGTACAGTCCATGGAGACGGAGACCGACAGGTCATGGAGACGCACAGATCATGGAGACGCATAGGCCATGAAGACGCACAGGCCATGGAGACGCACAGGCCATGGAGACGCACAAGTCCTGGAGAAGCACGGGTCCAGGAGAGATGGCCACGTTCTCAGAAGAGCGCACAAGGTACTGTAGTCTCTTTCTGTCCCTGGCTGTGGCTCCAGTATGCCACACAGAGATGGAGTAGCTTAGGATTGACTCAACGATGGCCATGTAGAACTCCATCATCTGCGCTGGCAGCTTGGCTTCCCACAGCTGCAGCAGCAAGTACATCCTCTGGTGAGGGAGCTGATGTTCGGCTTCCACTTGAGGTCCTGGGTGATGGTGGAGAAGAGCAGAGGAGAAAGTGCACAGCCCTGTGGATATCCTGTGCTGATGATTCGAGTGTTCAAGACATTCACCCCCAGCTGCACGCACTGCCTCCAGTCTGTCAGTAAGTCAGTACTCCCCCTGCAGGTGGAGTCAGGCACATTGAGCTGGGAGAGCTTGTCCTGGAGCACAGCAGGAGGATTGTGTTGAATACAGAACTGACGTCTCAGCAGGATCCTAATGTAACTGAGTGGAGGTGGGGGGCTACTTTCTACCCACTTTGCAAGCAGATCCTTTGAATGAAGATGACATTGAGACTCTGGTTGACGGTTCTTAAACAGATTCATCACAATTTGTTAAGTTAAACGGTTTGATTTCACTACATCACCACAATAGTCCAATCTTAGTTCATTATTAAATTCAAATGTCTCACAAATTTGGCTAAACATTAGCCAGTTACACAGGAGTCGTTGTTTGAAGACACATGTGGGAAAACACTGGTAACAGAAAATGGGAGGCTTGCCCGCCATCAGTCCGAGCCTACAATACAGAATAATTCATGACACTCACATTTTTGTAACATTTGCCAAATACAACTGACACGCGCATTCTGTGACATACCGTGATCAGATCACACACACGAACACGCCGTGACCGCTCCAACCGCCCCACACCCACCGGAAAAGTCCACACTCGAGCGCTGAGAAACAGAACCAATATAGTTTTACGTAGACTGCAGAAACAACACTAGTCAACTCACCGATGATGACGGCAACACTTTTGAGTCAGTCTTCTGGCTTTACGCCTATTTAAGGAAACTTGGTGCGCCTGATCGACGTGACTGTAGAATGCTGGTGCTGCGAACGGTCATGGCCTGACTCTGCCTCAACTTCCTGGCGTGTGAAGTCGGGGGGGGAGAGGTCAGGTGGGCATGAGCAGAGGGAGACAGCCTCTTTTATAGTCTAAAATGTCCACATAACTATTGTTGTTATGGTCTGAAAGTGTATCCACTGTCTGAAGTGAACCGTACCGGACCGTTTAAATGATCCAAAGCAGACCTTGAAAGGTTTAGCGCCCATCGCATTCTGGCTTGCTTTAGCTCACAGAGCTCTTTTGCGTGAGATGATGGGATAAGAAAGAATACATCCATCCATCCATCCATCTTCTGCCGCTTTATCCGGGGCCGGGTCGCGGGGACAGCAGTCTGAGCAGGGACTCCCAGACTTCCTTCTCCCCAGACACTTCCTCTAACTCCCAGGCCAGCCGAGAGACATAGTCTCTCCAGCGTGTCCTGGGTCTTCCCCGGGGCCTCTTCCCGGTGGGACATGCCTGAAACACCTCCCGAGGGAGGCGCCCAGGAGGCATCCGGAACAGATGCCCGAGCCACCTCAGCTGGCTCCTCTCGACGTGGAGGAGCAGCGGCCTACTCCGAGCTCCCCCCGTGTGGCCGAGCTCCTCACCTTATCTCTAAGGGAGCGCCCAGCCACACGGCGGAGGAAACTCATTTCGACTGCTTGTATCCGCGATCTTGTTCTTTCGGTCACTACCCAAAGCTCATGACCATAGGTGAGGGTAGGAACGTAGACCGACCGGTAAATAGAGAGCTTTGCCTTTCGGCTCAGCTCCCTCTTTACCACAACGGTCCGATGCAGCGACTGCATCACTGCAGCCGCTGCACCGATCCGCCTGTCGATCTCACGCTCCATCCTTCCCTCACTCGTGAACAAGACCCCGAGATACTTGAACTCCTCCACTTGGAGTGGAGGAGTTCAAGTATCTCGTTTGGAGAGAAAGAATACAGCTTAGGCAAAAAACTAGACAGCAGATATATAAAATATTAATTTCTCTCCAAACGTTGACTTGATCTTTTACTAACTTAAGCTGTGTCCTAATTCAGGGGCTGCATCCTCCAAAGGCTACATTTGAAGGCCAGATGTGTCACTCTATTCGCTACTGGGCTGTCCCATTTCACGCAACCGAAAAATTAAGATTGGCTGTGAAAGAAGGACACATGGCTGCCTGGCTTGGTTGTGTCTGTAGGGCTGTGGTCAATTCTGTTGATAAACATTAGGTCAATTTCCACCAAATTGCTTTTAGTTAATTAATTAATTAGTGATTATAACATAGATCTTCTAGCTATAACTGAAACTTTGCTTCAACAAGATGGTTATGTTAGACTAAATGAGTCCACCCCACCCACCCATGTTAACTTTCAGACCTCCAGGAGGACAGGCCGAGGTGGTGGTGTGGCAGTGATCTCACACTGAAGTCTACTCTTGAGCCCTAAAAAAAAACAATGCATTTTGCTCATTTGAAAGCCTCATGCTATCAATAATTTTTCCAAATTGGATAAACCAAAAAGGCATTTTGTTCAGAATCAGAAATCAGAAAAGGTTTATTGCAATTTTCAACAAACAGTATTCACAAACATAGCAACTTGTTTTGATGATTCGGTGCAAAATAAAACAACAAACAATGATAACCTATATAAGTAAAAAAGAGAAACTATTTAAATCTGCTATGGGATAATAATAAAAAAATAGCCTATAAGATAAAACATAAGAATAAAAATAGGCTTACTATGTACACAAATTTACAATTGAATTTACATATGTAGTGCAGAAAGTGAACAGCGCAGAGAGTGATTAAATTATGGTTAAGATGACAGTGTTTAGGTAAAATTGGTGACTCTAAATTGGCCCTAGGGAATGAATGTGAGAGTGAATGGCTGTCTGTAATGTCTATGTCTATGTGTTTGGCCCTGCGACGAGTTGGCCACTGTCCAGGATGTACCCCACCTAAGGCCCGAAGTCACTGGAATAGGCTCCAGTCACCCACGACCCCAAAAGAGAACAAGCGGTAGAAAATTGATGGATGTTTAGGAAGTGTTCATGAGTCCAACGGCAGAGGGAAAGAAACTGTTCTTATGGCGGAAGGTGGTCCGGATGGACCGTAGCCTCCTGACTGAGGGGAGTGGCCTCGTGCCTGAGGGCACGAGGCCACTCCCCTCAGTCAGGCTTAAATAGAGGCTCAAATAGTCTGTGTCCAGGGTGAGAAGGGTCGGCTGTGATCCGACCTGCACGTCCTAGAGCCCTGGAGACGTACAGGTCCTGCAGAGATGGAAGACTGCAGCTGATCATCTTCTCCGCACAATGCATTGTGGTCTCTGTTTGTCCCTGGCTGTGGCTCCAGCGTACCACACGGTGATGGGGGAGGTGAGGATGGACTCAATGATGGCCGTGTAGAACTGCACCTTCATCTCCGCTGGCAGCTTGGCTTTCCTCAGCTGCCGCTTGAAGTACATCCTCTGCTGGGCCTTCTTGATGAGGGAGCTGATGGTGGGCTCCCACTTGAGGTCCTGAGTGATGGTGGTGCCAAGAAAGAGGAAGGAGCCCACGGTGGTGATGGTATGGGAGTCTGTGATGGTGTGGGGGGCTGTGACTTTCCTGAAGTCCACGATCATCTCCACTGTCTCCACACCACTTAAAGGCGCAATGGACAATTTTTCGGCGATTTGAGAACACAGGAGGAAGTGCGCATGCGCACTCCCCCGTGCGGACTGATACAATACACACGTGTGTTTGTTTATTAGCGCGACGGATCGCATCGCATCCCCCACTCCCGTAGATTTCCGTCTACTTCTGAGTCAGCTCGAACAGTCTTTCTCCGTCTTCATTTTGCCCCGTACACTGATGGAACTATATTATGATAGATCAATGCGCCTAGACGCGCGGAAATGTGGGACGAGCCACACGCGGCTGCAGGTGAGCGGTAGGTGCGTTTTATGATTGATACGTGGCAGAACTAATCGGCAGTCCACGCCACGAGGAAATAAGACTCAGATTTATGCCAAAAAAATTGTCCATTCAACCTTTAAGTCAAAGTCAAAGGATTGCAACTATAATTAAAGCCGCACGCGGCGATAAAGGCCCTCGCCCCCCCTTGCGACCGCGGGGTACTTGCCACCGCGAAGAGCACACCTCTAATCCCCTGCCTACATCACCCCTCCCTCACAAACAGCACAAACTGTATAATACTTAATTCAACATTTTCACGACTGCACAGTTCAAGATAGAGTTATGTCCCCATTGGCCTCTATGTTCAGTGTGATGTAGAGATACACCGATCAATCGGCCGCCGATTTAAAAAGCCGGTTTTAGGTCGGATCGGCAAGAATCGGTGACCGGCTGGTCCATGTCGTAATTGCCGGTTTTCGGCCGATCCAAACTGACCCGCATGCACACATGCGCGGTGCATAGCAGCTCAACGCGCCCAGAGCAAAACAGCTAAAAACTACGAGACTCTTTCAGAGCGCGGCGGCCAAAGTGTCCAGTTTACACTCAAAGTCTATGTAAACGTGTGTCGAACACCTCCTGCGTTTCCCGCGGCGCGATTCCTGCTTTTTTGCCGTGGAGCGCGGCGCGGAGGGTACGTTTTGCCGTTTTCCGCTCTAGACGCTTTGACAGGCGTAAGCTTCAAAGCGTTCAAATTGTTCGTGGCAGAAAAGTTCAAATTTGTTCAGCTTTGGTGGAATTACAAGAAGGAGCGAGCCTGGAGGAGGATCAGAGGAGACTGGACTGTGGGGTAAGTTATTACAACTTTGAGACGATTACAATCTACGTGTTGATAGTTGATGCGGTCAAAATAATTTGCGCTGGTTTGTGTTTGACGAGTTCATGTGTTTATTCAGAGTTATCTGCAGAAGAGTAAGGACACATGAAGTGGCCAGAAGACAGAGGACATCTGCAGAAGAGTAGGGACACATGAAGTGGCCAGAAGACAGAGGACATCTTCAGAAGAGTAAGGACACATGAAGTGGCCAGAAGACAGAGGACATCTGCAGAAGAGTAGGGACACATGAAGGGGCCAGAAGAAGCAGTAGCAGGGCTGTCAGAAGAGTTAGTTGTTGTTGTTCTGCTCAACTAGCAGAGAGCTACGAGCTAATGAGCTACGAGCTAATGCTAACACGAGATCTCATCCACCTGAAATGAGACTTTAAAAATACTTTGATGCATTTGAGATCACATTACGAAGATACAAAACTTAAATTACTGACTCGAACAGCGAAATGAGTGACTACTATCTAATGTCAGGCCTATTTAATTGTCCCACAGCCTCAAAGAAATGTTTACACAATCAGCTGTGCTCTAGAATCTATAGTGCACTAGAATCTATAGTGCACTAGAATCTATAGTGCACAGCTGATTGTACTTCTAGTGAGTGTGTGAAGTTATCAAAGAGCTGATGAAACTGGAAAATGATATTGGCAACATATATGTGCCTCATTTAATATGCTGTATTATAATAGTAAAAGTTTGAATAATATTGCAGTAAATGTACTGGGCTAAAATATAACTGCTGTATAATGTTCTTTTTGAAAATCTGGATTTGCCTTCAGACCTCCCTGTTGTTCCTGCTCCTGTTGCTCCTGCTCCTGTTGCTCCTGCCCCTGTTGCCCCTGCTCCTGTTGCCCCTGCTCCTGTTGCCCCTGCTCCTGCCCCTGTTGCTCCTGCTCCTTCAGGGGATGCTGGCCCTTCTGCTGCACCCACAGGTGTGTAAAAGCATTTGGTTGGATTACAATTAGTTTTTTAGCCTGTGTCATCTAAATTGCAATGTGTGTTTTTTTTGTAGGCCCACGAGGAAGAGGTCCTGGAGCCAGAGTCCTCCAGCTTTGAGAGGGAGGTGCTGGCAGCGCTCTGGGACTGACCTTCTCATCATGTTCCATCTGCTTCCTCTCCTGCAGAGGGTTCCAGCTCATTCAAAAGAATGTGTAAAATTACAAATGTATAAATTACTATATGAAAATAGTTCATTTGATTTCAATCTGGAACCATTGGAGCTGCATCTTCTACAGGAGAAATTGACTAATTTTTCCTCTGTGTCCCCCACTCTTCTCCAGGCCATATATTAGTTAGTATATAGTTATTTATTTTTCTATTTTTCCACAAATAAATTACATTTTATATTATAAAACGTGTGTCCTGTACACATGCAACTTTTTCATATAATACTGGGTAGTTTGTGGGAAAAATCAGTGGCTAGATAGAAAATCGGTATCGGAAAAATCCGTTTTGGCAGGTCCAACCTCCTTAAAAAACGGAAATCGGTATCGGCCAAGAATTTTGAAATCGGTGCATCTCTAGTGTGATGTGGAGCGTAAGTGCCTAATTTTAACTGTAAATGACAAAGTACATGTTCAAATCCCATTCAAAATGCCAGTAATGAGAGACAGCGCCTCGTACCTCCTCGTACGTGTGAGAGACAGGAGCGTCTCGTACGTGTGAGAGACAGGAGCGCCTCGTACCCTCTCGTACGTGTGAGAGACAGGAGAGCCTCTTATGTGTGAGAGACAGGAGCGCCTCGTACGTGTGAGAGTGTTATTGTGGTGTGATGTATTTGGCATTAAGTAAATACTAAGTCAAAGTAATATTGCTTAATTGCTGCATTCATTAATTGGAGTTTATATTTTGTAATAGTATTTTGTATTTGTATTCTACAGTTGTTAAATATGGTCTGGTGTCTAATGCTGCTAATATAATGTATTATTTTGATTTGACTGTGACTTAATTATTTACACTGGTGTTTTGTCTGTTTGAAAGTTTTTACCTGACTTTTAATGCCAATGGATCTGAACATTAAAGAGTGGAAATGTGTCTAAAGGCAAAACATTGTATCAGATGAAACAGCTGCTTTGACCCTTGACCCAGACTGACCCTGTCAACAATACTAAACATGCTCTTGTTCCTCAAGTAAAACACATGAATGTGTGTTACCTGTTAAGCTATAGTTCAGCAGCTAGCTCGTAGTTAGTAGCTTGTGATTTGTAAGTTGTATTTTCTGTTAAAAAAAGTGAATAAACAACAAAGTTGAGTTTGTATATATGTATATATATATATATATATATATATATATATATATATATATATATACATATATATATATATATATGCCATGGACATTGGGAACGGATATCTCTGGAGGAGGATACTTTTGGCGGCCGGGAAAAAGGCCATCACAAAAAAATGGATGACACAAACTGCACCAACAATAAAGGACTTTTTGAATAAAAATGTGAATAACTTTTGACGGTTCACCCCTGAAGATGAGTCTCACCAAATTTCAAGTTAATAGGGCTAACGCCCTGGGAGGAGTTTGTGAAAGTCTAAAGTGTAAACATGTTCTGGCGATTTCCCCATTGGAATAACATGGGAGGTTTTGGTCATCGCTACGGCAAAACCATAACAATTATGACATGGGTCTCTTTGACTTTTTTGATGGGGATGCCAAAATTGAATTGTGTGTCAAATTTCATAAAATTTCGCAAAACTAAACATTTAACCTCCATATAAAATCTGTAGGGGGCGCTGTGGTGCCAAATTAATTTATTTCACTTCAAGTACGTTTAGCGCAAAGAGTTTAACAACTGATTGTAATTTGACGCAATTCGGACTTTATCTGCGCAAACGGCAGAAATGTTAAATTTGGGAGATTTCTGAAATTCTAGCTACAGTTTGCGGCTTCGCCGCACAGAGACCGTGAGAGGTATCAATGTAATTTGGATAACTTTTGATGTCCCACTCCTCAGTGGCATTTTCACCAAATTTCAGCTTTTTAGGGCCAACGCCCTGGGAGGAGTTTGTAAAAGTACGACGTTTGGAAAAACTCCGAAGTCATAATTAGCCATTTTTGAACCAATATGGCCAACATTTGGTTGGGCGGACGGCGTTGCCGTAATAATATTTTTTACTTCTCTTGTCACCATCTACCTCTGCGCCAAATTTCATGATTCTACGATACGATTTTTTTTGGGTCATTTCCTATCTCTCAATGCATTTTTGGTACATTTGGGGGCGCTGACGCGCCATTTTTTTTTATTTTAGAAAAGGGAAATAGCCAGAATGTAGAGAGGCACGATTTTTAGAGGTGTGCAAATTTCTGTGACTTTTCGTCAATGTTCACTGGGTGAAAAATAGGGGGGTTGGTCCCGAGGAGGAGGAGGAGGAGGAGGAGGAGGAGAAGGAGAAGGAGAAGGAGAAGGAGAAGGAGAAGAAGAAGGAGAAGAAGAAGGAGAAGAAGAAGGAGAAGAAGGAGAAGAAGAAGAAGAAGAAGAAGAAGAAGAAGAAGAAGAAGAAGAAGAAGAAGAAGAAGAAGAAGAATTAAAGCCGCAAGCGGCATCCAACGGCCCTCGCGGGCCGCCGGCCTTCCGACTCTGAGCTTTCGACTTGATAAAGATGGCGCCCTTATTGTTTTGAATTAAAAAAGAACTTGACAGACGGGGACACATTGGACATGGCCAATCCAGTGCAAATGAACACAAGTGTCAGTCAAATTTGCTGCGCCGCCGCACAAAGACCGTAGCACTTAGAATATAAATATGGATAACTTTTGATGCCCCGCTTGTGTAGATGATATTTCCCAAAGTAAAGCTTGATCGGGCTATTGCCCACGGAGGAGTTTGTTAAAGTGTGAAGCGTAAATGTGAACATTTCAAAGATTTGGCGTTTTTCCCATTTGTGACAGTATATTTGCAGCTCCATGGCACAGAGACCGTACCACTTAAAATCAAAATATGACTATTTTTTGATGCCCCGCTTGTGTAGATGATATTCTCCAAATATGAACTTGATCGGACAATCGCCCTAGGAGGAGTTCGTTAAAGTGTGAAGCGTAAAAATGTGGTCATTTTAGAGATTTCGCTGTTTTCCCATTTCTGACATATATTTGCGGGTCCGCCACACAGAGACTGTAGCACTTAGAATCAAAATATGGATAAGTTTTGATGCCCCGCTTGAGTAGATGATATTCTCCAAATATGAACTTGATCGGACAATCGCCCTAGGAGGAGTTCGTTAAAGTGTGAAGCGTAAAAATGTGGTGATTTGAGCGATTCTACGATTCTGTCATCGCTACGGTTACGCCGTACAAAATATGACTTTGGCTCTCATACTTTTATGATCAAGATGGCAAATTAGAATTTTGTTCAAAATATCATGTCATTTGGAAAAACTCTATTGTTTCTAGGCCACTCTGAAGGCCAAATAGTCAGAATTCTGGGAAAAGTTTGCGGCTCCGTCGCACAGAAACCGTAAAAGTTATCCTTAAAATTTGGTTAACTTTAGATGCCCCACTTGTCTAGAGGACGTACACCGATTTTGAGGTTGGTGGGCAAAACGCACTAGGAGGAGTTTGTTAAAGTGTGAAACATAAAAATGTGGATATTTGAGAGATTGTGCGGTTTTCCCATAGGGATAACATGGGATTTTTCTGTCATCGCTACGACTACGCCGTAAAAATTTAGGCATTTTTGTGATTGGCTTTTGTGATCGGGACGGCAAAATAGAATTTTGGGTAAAGTTTAGACAATTTTGGTAAAACTCATTTTTGACCTTCAATGTTAATTTAAAGGTCACTCTGTAGTGGGCGCTATCGCGCCCATTTCAATTTTGTCAGCCTAAACTGGTCCAAACTAGAAAGTTTAACAACTGATTTAAGTTTGGTCCTAATCGGACTGGTTTTGATCAAATGGGAGCAATTTTTAGATCTGCAATATTCCAAAATAAGTTGTCCAACATTGCGGCTGCGCCGCACACAGACCGTAAAAGGTATCTCAAAAAATTGGATAACTTTAGATGCCCCACTTGTCCAGAGGACGTACGCCGATTTTGAAGTCGGTGGGCAAAATGCCCTAGGAGGAGTTCGTCAAAGTTTGACGTGAACAAAATGGCTAACACAGCGTGTTTTCATTTTCAAAGGAAGATGGCGGAAATAGGGTAAGTCTGGGGGCGTGGCCACAGTAATTTTTTTTTTTTTGTCCTCACGAGAGGAATGCGTGTCCTGAATTTCGTAGCTTTACGCCAAAGTTGACCTCGGGGCGTCTCCCATAGGCGCAATGTATTTTGACTTTTGTCGGTGGCCCTGTCGCGCCATTTTTTAAAGGAAAAAAAAATGGCCCAGAAAAAATAAAATTTTTCGCCGATTCTGAATTTTGGCCAAAGTTTTGTGAGTTTTTGAGCATGTTCAGGGGGTCAAATTAGAGCTCAAAGCGCTGAAGAAGAACAAGAAAAAATATAGCCGCAAGCGGCAATGATCGGCCCTCGCTACGCCGCCGCCACGCCGCAAGAGGAGGGGGCGTGGCTAACGCGCCCCAATTGTCCTTTTATTACATCTACTGCTGAATCTGTGACGCTGTCACATCTTCTCCCCTTTGTTTTACATCAAAAAGCAATTTTATTTTGAATTCTTGGCAAAATGTGCGGCTTTGCCGCACAGACACCGTGACTCTTTGAATAAAAATGTGGATAACTTTTGATGGTCCTGAAGATGAGTCTGACCAAATTTCAGGTTAAACGGGCTAACGCCCTGAGGGGGAGGAGTTTGTGAAAGTCTAAAGTGTAAACATGTTCTGGCGATTTCCCTATTGGAATAACGTGGGAGGTTTCAGTCATCGTTACGGCAACGCCATAACAATTATAACATGGGTCATTGACTTTTTTGATGGGGCCAAAAATGAGTGCTTTATATGGGGATGACGACCGCGAAGATGACGACCGCGAAGCGGTCGTCATCTCAATGTAAAGTGCTCGTTTAGTGCGCACTTTTGCACGGGCTTCGCCCGTTTACAACGTAAATGTTCCATTTTCCTACTACTAATTAGTATGCACGGGGCGTGCATGAGTGAAGGAGTGCGTTAGTGAGTGTTTGGAAGTTGGCGAGCGCTTCGCGCTCGATTTCGTGCTTGCACTTTCGCAGCCGTGCTTTGCACGGCCTTACGAGATTAATAGGCCTCTCGCCAGCTTGTGGCGCTCGGGCCTAATAATAAAAAATATAGCCGCAAGCGGCAATGATCGGCCCTCGCCACGCCGCCGCCACGCCGCCGCAAGAGGAGGGGGCGCTAACGCGCCCCAATTGTCCTTTTATTACGCCTACTGCTGAATCTATGACGCTGTCACATCTTCTCCCCTTTGTTTTACCATCAAAAAGCTATTTTATTTTGAATTCTTGGCAAAATGTGCTGCTTTGCCGCACAGACAACGTGACTCTTTGAATAAAAATGTGAATAACTTTTGACGGTTCACCCCTGAAGATGATTCTCACCAAATTTCATGTTGATAGGGCTAACGCCCTAGGAGGAGTTGGTGAAAGTATAAAGTGTAAGCATTTTCTGGCGATTTCCCCATTGGAATAACATGGGAGGTTTCGGTCATCACTACGGCAACACCGTAACAATTGACATGGGTCAATGACATGGCTCTCATTTACATTTTTGATGGGAATGCCAAAAATGAAGCCTGCGTAAATTCAGCCTGGAAGACCTAACTCCATCCATCTACATCAAGGCCTCCGTGGAAGGACCCCTCTCCCCAGCGCCATCATCGCACTCAAGCGGGCGCCCGCCTGTCCGTCTGTGAGAGTCAGATCCCTCACTTCACCATGGACTCTCCCAGGTTTCTGCGCTTATCCCAAAGAGGTTATGCAGTTTTTCCTGGCCAAAGAAGAAGGGTGAAAGGTCAGGGGGCGTCTGTACCATGGCCCTCGCACCTGTTCCTCATCCCCAATCAACGCTCTCAAGTGACTCCTCCCCGCTCCTAATCAGCACCAGGCGGTCACATTTAAGCCTTCAGGCAGATGGCTCGGCCGCTCAAACCGTACTGCGACCCACCACCTCCCCAGCTCCTCCTCTACATTCCCCTCATCCTCTACCTTCTCTCCACATCTACCACCACCAGTCTCCAGGCTCCGAGGGTAGACATCTAATACAAATAGATCATGGAGTGCCCATGATTGCAACGTCTTCCGCCGGGGTCTGAGCGCCAAATAACTCTCGAATAAAGCTTGCTCAACAGTCCATTCTCGTGGTCTCTTTGTCTCTCCAGGGTGAATTGAGTTTTGTGTCAAATTTCGGAAAACTAAACATTTAACCTCCATATAAAATCTGTAGGAGGCGCTGTGGCGCCAAATACATTTATTTCACTTCAAGTAGGTTTAGGGCAAAGAGTTTAACAACTGATTCTAATTTGACGCAATTCGGACTTTATCTGCGCAAACGGCAGAAATTTTAAATATGGGAGATTTCTGAAATTCTAGCTACAGTTTGCGGCTTCGCCGCACAGAGACCGTGAGAGGTATCAATGTAATTTGGATAACTTTTGATGTCCCACTCCTCAGTAGCATTTTCACCAAATTTCAGCTTTTTAGGGCCAACGCCCTGGGAGGAGTTTGTAAAAGTAAGACGTTTGGAAAAATTCCCAAGTCATAATTAGCCATTTTTGAAGCAATATGGCCGACATTTGGTTGGGCGGACGGCGTTGCCGTAATAATATTTTTTACTTCTCTTGTCACCATCTACCTCTGCGCCAAATTTCATGATTCTACGATCAGATTTTTTTTGGGTCATTTCCCATCTCTCAATGCATTTTTGGTACATTTGGGGGCGCTGACGTGCCAATTTTTTTTATTTTAGAAAAGGGAAATCGCCAGAATGTAGAGAGGCACGATTTTTAGAGGTGTGCAAATTTTTGTGACTTTTCGTCAATGTTCACTGGGTGAAAAATAGGGGGGTTGGTCCCGAGAAGAAAGAAAGAAAGAAAGAAGAAAGAATATTCTGATGCGAAAACATTTCCCATTTTTCAAATATCAAACTATACATTTTCTGAAAGCGCTCGCGCTTTCCTACCTCATGGTGTGGGTCCCTGGTCACTGACAGGTACTTTCGTTAATTTTGAGTGGGCTCCGCCCACTTTGTGTTTTTCGCCCTCTATACAGTAATAATGTTCAATTTTTGCATTACATGCTTATATGCACGGAACATGCAAGAGATGGGGAACGTATTCGTTAGCTACTTGGCGCAAATGAGTGCTTTATATGGGGATGCAATGTAAAGCGCTCGTTTAGTGCGCACTTTTGCACGGGCTTCGCCCGTTTACAACGGTAATGTTCCATTTTCCTACTACTAATTAGTATGCACGGGGCGTGCATGAGTGAAGGAGTGCGTTAGTGAGTGTTTGGAAGTGGGCGAGCGCTTCGCGCTCGATTTCGTGCGCACTACGTGCGCACTTTCGCAGCCGTGCTTCGCACGGCCTTACGAGATTGATAGGCCTCTCGCCAGCTTGTGGCGCTCGGGCCTAATAATATTCCGATGCGAAAACAATGTTTCCCATTTTTCAAATATCATAAACTATACATTTTCGTAAAGCGCTCGCGCTTTCCTACCTCATGGTGTGGGTCCCTGGTCACTGACGGGTACTTTTGTTAATTTTGAGTGGGCTCCGCCCACTTTGTGTTTTTGGCCCTCTATACAGTAATAATGTTCAATTTTTGCATTACATGCCTATATGCACGGAACATGCAAGAGATGGGGAACGTATTCGTGAGCTACTTAGCGCAAATGAGTGCTTTATATGGGGATGTAAGTGCTCGTTTAGTGCGCACTTTTGCACGGGCTTCGCCCGTTTACAATGGTAATGTTCCATTTTCCTACTACTAATTAGTATGCACGGGGCGTGAGTGAGTGAAGGAGTGCGTTAGTGAGTGTTTGGAAGTGGGCGAGCGCTTTGCGCTCGATTTCGTGCGCGCTTCGCACGGCCTTACGAGATTAATAGGCCTCTCGCCAGCTTGTGGCGCTCGGGCCTAAACATAGCCGCAAGCGGCAATGATCGGCCCTCGCCACGCCGCCGCCACGCCGCAAGAGGAGGGGGCGCTAACGCGCCCCAATTGTCCTTTTATTACGCCTACTGCTGAATCTGTGACGCTGTCACATCTTCTCCCCTTTGTTTTACCATTCAAAAAGCAATTTTATTTTGAATTCTTGGCAAAATGTGCGGCTTTGCCGCACAGACACCGTGACTCTTTGAATAAAAATGTGGATAACTGTTGATGGTCCACCCCTGAAGATGATTTTAACCAAATTTCAGGTTAATAGGGCTAACGCCCTGGGAGGAGTTCGTGAAAGTCTAAAGTGTAAACATGTTCTGGCGATTTCCCCATTGGAATAATATGGGAGGTTTCGGTCATCGCTACAGCAACGCCATAACAATTATGACATGGGTCTCATTGACTTTTTTGATGGGGATGCCAAAATTGCTCTAGGTTGCTCTTTTAGTTGCTGCTTATTACAATACATCACATACTTAAGTACACATTTTTGGCTGCTCTGCCCACCTCAGATGTCATGAGACATTCTCGATCTTTCTGCACTGGCTATCATCTGGTGCTATCAGTTTTATAACAGAGAACGAAGACCTGCTGTCTGAAACACATCCACCCACAATTTGCAGACTGTAATCTCACAGTCCATGGCTCCTTATTTCAATAGTTACAAATGTAATGACATTTATAACTATTGAAATAGGAAATTATTATGTTGTAATAACTATTACATTTGTGGGAGTTTACGGCGTCTGTCAAATGCTGTTTCAAAATTATTTTTTTTTAGTGTAACGATTCAGGAATCTCACGATTTACGATTCAGGACCTATGATTTGATTAATCACAATTCATAAAATATTGAAAATGTTAATGCCATTCCCACCTTGTTAACAAAAAACTTGCTAAATATATAACTTGATCTTTTAATTAGGTTTTTGCACAGCTGTAGCCTACTAGTAATTAATAGTTATTAAGAGGATAGTTAGTTTACTACATTCACGTGTTTATGAGGGAATGGACTTGTGCATCGTGGCTGCTCCTGTCGCCCCCCTGTGCTGCTCCTGTCTCTCCCCCTGTGCTGCTCCTGTTCCCCCCCCTGTGCTGCTCCTGTCTCCCCCCCGTGCTGCTCCTGTCTCCCCCCCTGTGTGGCTCCTGTCTCCCCCCTGTGTGGCTCCTGTCTCCCCCCTGTGTGGCTCCTGTCTCCCCCCCTGGTTGTGGCATCAAGCATGTCTGCCACTGCTGGTGGGGTGGTCACAGCACAAACTTCTGACCTTGAAGAGGGACCATCATCAGAGACCAGGCAGAGCAAGCCTGGCTATTGCCATATTTGCTCTGCCTGAAAAAGAGAGACAATACTTGACTTTCTAAAGGAGAGAGCTGAGAGAGAAGAGGAGCATGAGGAGGAGCAGGAGAAAGTGGCTCTAGTACGAGAGGAGGAGAGGGAAAGGGCAGCAAGCGAGCGCACTGAGCACTACCGTAGTTGGTTTGAGAAGTTTGAGGAAATCCAAGAGTCTAAAAGCACAGTAGGAGGTAGAGCGTTTAGCTACCAAGCTCCTGTGTTATGGAATCAGCTTCTGTCCATTTTAAAGAGGCTTTTTCAAGTGTCAGTTCTGGATCCATTTATGCTTTATCCATTAGCTGGTCTGATAAACGCAGGGCCCAAGCTTTCAGGGGGCCCTAAGCGAAATTATTTTTGGTGGCCCCTCACCACGTCATCAGAATCAATTTTATTGCCATTGTCAATGAACTATTCACATGTGGGAACTTTCTTCAACGCAAACAAAGCGCACCAAAAACACCAGGGCATCCGTTTGCCAGTTAGTTTATTCTCAGCACCGCAACAGCTCAAATATTGATAACTTAAATCCCACAATGCAACTTGGTATTCCGCTGACATCACCTTTACTCCCTGTACAAATAACACACGTCCCAGATATGTTTTTGGGCGTATTTGTGGGCGTTAAGGGTCTACAGCCACATTAGCACTTTCAAGACATTTTCAGACCTTTTTTTGGTCTTCTGGTGCATTTTAATGTGGTCCAGCCGGCTAAAGTAAGAGTAAAATGTTGAGTTTGTAATGCTATCAAATGATGAAAAATAATTATGGTCAAATTGATTAATTTGAACTGAAAATGTAAAAGTAATAGTTATCCTTACTAATTTATCTTTTACTGATCCCAACTGTTCCTTCTTGCCAAAGTGACAAAACAAGTTATATTAAATTAAACAAATTGCATAATCATTGCTTGATTAACTATTAACACTGATAAAACTACACAGTGCAAAAATGTTATTCTCAGAGAATGTACAGAATGAGAAGTGAAGATCCAAACCTAGCTATAGTGAAGAGACTGCGTTTCTGCAACTTTGCTACTTTTATATAAAAATATATGGTATTATTCTATAACAGACATAATTATAATATGTCTGGTTATTTTTCACAATCAATTTATTATAATTTATAACAGTCTAATGGTGCTTTTTAAATAAATTGAGATGTTTTATTGCTCTATTAAAAGTTAATTACAATATAAATGTTTGTTCTGATCAGAACATCACACACTGGACTTCTCTGCGTGAAACAATGCTGCGATGTGATTGGCTGATGGACCTTACATGCATAAACCTTTATGTTCCTCTCATTGCACGTTAAGAAGTCAAAGTAAAACAGACATCACGAGTCACGATTGATCTCATGTAACCAGTCTATATATCATTGCAGTATAATCACACAAAATCTTTATTATTGGCTCGAGCCATTGTTCTTGCCATGGTTCTTATTAGGCCCGAGCGCCACAAGCTGGCGAGAGGCCTATTAGTCCCGTAAGGCCGTGCGAAGCACGGCTGAGAAAGTGAGCGCGAAGTGCTCGCCCACTTCCAAACGCTCACTAACGCACTCCTCCACTCATGCACGCCCCGTGCATACTAATTAGTAGTAGTAAAATGGAACATTACCGCTGTAAACGGGCGAAGCCCGTGCAAAAGTGCGCACTAAACGAGCGCTTTACATTGCATCCCCATACAAAGCACTCATTTGCGCTAAGTAGCTCACGAATGCGTTCCCCATCTCTTGCATGTTCCGTGCATATAAGCATCCATCCATCCATCCATTTTCTACCGCTTGTTCCCTTTCGGGGTCGCGGGTGACTGGAGCCTATCCCAGTGACTTCGGGCCTTAGGCGGGGTACACCCTGGACAGTGGCCAACTTGTCGCAGGGCCAACACAGAGACATAGACATTACAGACAGTTCACTCTCACATTCAATCACTAGGGCCAATTTAGAGTCACCAATTTTACCTAACACATGCATGTCTTTGGACGGTGGGAGGAAGCCGGAGAACCCGGAGAGAACCCACGGTAACACGGGGAGAACATGCAGACTCCACCCAGAGAGATCATGTGATGTAGGTCTGGTCCGGGAATCGAACCCATGATCTCCTTCTTGGGAGGCAAGAGCGTTATAAGCATGTAATGCAAAAATTGAACATTATTACTGTATAGAGGGCCAATAACACAAAGTGGGCGGAGCCCACACAAAATTAACGAAAGTACCCGTCAGTGACCAGGGACCCACACCATGAGGTAGGAAAGCGCGAGTGCTTTTCCGAAAATGTATAGTTTATGATATTTGAAAAATGGGAAACATTGTTTTCGCATCGGAATATTATTAGGCCCGAGCCCCAGCAGGGTGGAGGGCCTATTGCTCCCGGAACGCTGCCGAAGGCAGTGTCAACTGTCTGACCGCATGTTTGGTGCCCCGTCGCCCCTGGCAAGTACAGTGAACTAGCCCGTGCCGAAGGCATGGATCATGCACACTTACTCCTGCTATGACAGAAATAGCAGCGCGAAGCCCATGCCGCAGAAATCAATGGAAGTCTATGGGGAGTGGGCGGGGCATCCCGACGGGAAAGGGAGTGACGAGCGCGTAAGTGCTCGTAATGATGATTCCACCCCATGACGGCATGGGGAAGGCTTAGAGCTTTCAAACGATGTATAATTTGTTGTTATAGTGGAAACGGCTATATTGTTTTTGCTAAGAATATTATTATTATTAGGCCCGAGCCCCAGCAGGGCGGAGGGCCTATTGCTCCCGCAACGCTGCCGAAGGCAGTGTTGCAACTGTCTGACCAAACATGCGGGGTACCCCGTCGCCCCTGGGAAGTACAGTGAACTAGCCCATGCCTTCGACTGTATGTCATGCATGTCATGCAGTACATGACTGTATGTCATGCATACTTACTCCTGCTATGACAGAAATAGTCAAGTACAAGGATGTCACTCATCATCATAAAAGGATGACAGCCAAAGTCATATTTTTACGGCGTAACCGTAGCGATGACAGAAACATCCCATGTTATCCTTATGGGAAAATCGCAGAATCGCTCAAATCAACAAATTTTTACGCTTCACACTTTAACGAACTCCTCCTAGGGCGAATACCCGATCAAGTTCATATTTGGGGAAAATCATCTACACAAAAGTTATCCATATTTTGATTTTAAGTGATACGGTCTCTGTGCCATGGAGCTGCAATAAAATACTTTTCTAAATACTTAAATGTTTAGTTTTCCGAAATTTGACACAAAACTCAATTTTGGGCATTCCCATCAAAAATGTAAATGAGAGCCATGTCATTGACCCATGTCAATTGTTACGGTGTTGCCGTAGTGATGACCGAAACCTCCCATGTTATTCCAATGGGGAAATCGCCAGAACATGCTTACACTTTATACTTTCACCAACTCCTCCTAGGGCGTTAGCCCTATCAACATGAAATTTGGTGAGACTCATCTTCAGGGGTGGACCATCAAAATGTATTCACATTTTTATTCAAAGAGTTATGGTCTCTGTGCGGCAAAGCCGCACATTTTGCCAAGAATTCAAAATAAAATTGCTTTTTGATGGTAAAACAAAGGGGAGAAGATTCAGCAGTAGGCGTACTAAGGGCCGATCATTGCCGCTTGCGGCCATATTTCTTTCTTCTTCTTCTTCTTCTTCTCGGGACCAACCCCCCTATTTTTCACCCAGTGAACATTGACGAAAAGTCACAAAAATTTACACACCTCTAAAAATCGTGCCTCCTTACATTCTGGCTATCTCCCTTTTCTAAAATTAAAAAAATTGGCATGTCAGCGCCCTCAAATGTACCAAAAATGCATTGAGATTGAAAATGACCCAAAAAAAATCTTATCGTAGAATCAAGAAATTTGGCGCAGAGGTAGATGGTGAAAAGAGAAGTAAAAAATATTATCACGGCAACGCCGTCCGCCCAACCAAATGTCGGCCATATTGCTTCAAAAATGGCTAAACATGACTTCGGAGTTTTTCCAAACGTCGTACTTTTACGAACTCCTCCCAGGGCGTTGGCCCTAAAAAGCTGAAATTTGGTGAAAATGCTACTGAGGAGTGGGACATCAAAAGTTATTCAAATTACATTTATACCTGTCACGGTCTCTGTGCGGCGAAGCCGCAAACTGTAGCAAGAATTTCAGAAATCTCCCAAATTTTACATTTCTGCCGTTTGCGCAGATAAAGTCCGAATTGCGTCAAATTAGAATCAGTGGTTAAACTCTTTGCCCTAAACCTACTTGAAGTGAAATAAATTAATTTGGAGCCACAGCGCCCCCTACAGATTTTATATGGAGGTTAAATGTTTAATTTTGGAAAATTATATGAAATTTGACACACAACTCACATACACACACACAGGGTCACACACACACACAGGGTCACACACACACAAACACACACACACACACACACACAGAGGGTCACACACACACAGACACACACAAACACACACACAAACACAGAGGGTCACACACACACAGGGTCACACAGGGTCACACACACAGGGTTACACACACACACACACACACACACACACACACACAGAGGGTCTCTCACACACACACACACAGAGGGTCACACACACACACACAGAGGGTCACACACACACACACACACACAGAGGGTCACACAAACACACACAGAGGGTCACACACACACAAACACACACACGGAGGGTCACACACACACACACACACACACACACAGACAGAGGGTCACACACACACACACACACAGAGGGTCACACACACACAGAGGCTCTCACACACACACACACACACACAGAGGTCACACACACACAGAGGGTCACACACACACACACACACAGAGGGTCACACACACACACACACAGAGGGTCACACACACACACAGAGGGTCACACACACACACACACACACACACACAGAGGGTCACACACACACACACACAGAGGGTCACATACACACACACACACACACACACACAGAGGGTCACACACACACACACAGAGGGTCACACACACACACACACACACACACACACGGTCACACACACACAGAGGGTCACAAACACACACACAGAGGGTCACTCACACACACACACACAGAGGGTCACAAACACACACACAGAGGGTCACTCACACACACACACACACACACACAGAGGGTCACATACACACACACAGAGGGTCACACACACAGAGGGTCACACACACACAGAGGGTCACACACACAGAGGATCACACACACACACAGAGGGTCACACACACACACACACACACACACACACACACACACACAGAGGGTCACACACACACTCACACACAGAGGGTCACACACACACACACACACACACACACACACCACCCCTCCCGCAACCGGAACGGAGACATTGAGGCAGACAGACATTTAGGCCGCAAAATTAATTCTCATGATTCATAAAACATTTCCAAACTACATTTAACATACAACAAGCTTTGCAAAATGTATTTCATCAATGCTCACTTTACGAAAACTTTAAAAAGTTACTTTAAAAAAGTTATTCACATTACTGGACAATAAAAACAACACTAATAACAATCTGCACACACACACACAGAGGGTCACACACACACTCAGTGGGTCTCACACACACACACACAGAGGGTCACACACACACACACACACACACAGAGGGTCACATACACACACACACACACACACACACACAGAGGGTCACACACACACACACACACACACACAGAGGGTCACACACACACACACACGGTCACACACACACAGAGGGTCACAAACACACACACAGAGGGTCACAAACACACACACAGAGGGTCACTCACACACACACACACACACACACGGTCACACACACACAGAGGGTCACAAACACACACACAGAGGGTCACTCTCACACACACACACACATACACACACAGAGGGTCACACAAACACACACAGAGGGTCACACACACACACGCACACACACAGAGGGTCACACACAGGGTCACACACACAGGGTTACACACACACACGCACACACACAGAGGGTCACACACACACACAGGGTCACACACACACACACACACACTCAGGGTCACACACACACACACACACACACACGGTCACACACACACAGAGGGTCACACACACACACACACACACAGAGGGTCGGTCACTCACACACACACACACACACACACACACACACACACAGAGGGTCACACACACACACACAGAGGGTCTCACACACACACACACACTCAGAGGGTCTCACGCACACACACACACAGAGGGTCTCACACACACACACACACACACAGAGGGTCACACACACACAGAGGGTTGGTCACACAGACACTCACACACACAGAGGGTCACACAGACGGTCACACAGAGGGTCACACAGAGGGTCACACACACACACACACACACACATAGACACACACACACAGAGACTGACACACACACCCCACCCGTCCCGCAACGGAGACATTGAGGCAGACAGACATTTAGGCCGCAAAATTAATTCTCATGATTCATAAAACATTTCCAAACTACATTTAACATACAACAAGCTTTGCAAAATGTATTTCATCAATGCTCACTTTACAAAAACTTTAAAAAGTTACTTTAAAAAAGTTATTCACATTACTGGACAATAAAAGCAACACTAATAACAATCTCCAATAATTAAGAGAACCCACATACAACTATGAGCAATGTGATGAGTTGTGAAAAAGCAACAACTGCACATTTTATTTAGAAATGTAACCATCATCTAATTGAAGCGCTTTACACGTTTAAACTCTTAAAAGAGCACACTATCCCTTCATGGTCGCTAAAGTATGTTGGCACCACTACAGAGTCCAAGTCATACTCTGTAGATTTGAGATACAAATGATCAATTAATGTCCCTCTCTCAGTTGTGGGGGATTTGACATATTGAACATAACCTCTTTCCATCAAAAAATTGCAGAGACTTGAAGATTTCAATATGTCATCTTTAAAGTCCCCCAACACTGCCACAGTGGCACAATGTGACTCAAGCCAATTCAATAATCTATCTAAATTATACTTAAAGAGAGACATGGGGTATGACGGTGGGCGATAAACCACTGCAACTATAATTTGTGCTCTGCAAAATAATTGGCTAAACATTCTAAACTAAAGTCTCGTACTGTGACTTCATAGTTAAGGTTTTCTTCACAGTACATGCCAACTCCACCGTGCTGTTGGCCCAGTAAACGAGTCAGAGCCAGATGACCACTGCTCTGGTAGGATAAACTGCGGGGACGACTGTGGAAGTTATATCCTTCAATGTGACTGGTTTGAAAAGATGAATCTACAGTTAACCATGTCTCTACCACAGCAATACAGTTAGGCCGCCAATGCTGTGTGCATAAAGCCAAATCTGACACATGTCGAGCCAAACCATGGATATTCATGAAAAAGAATGTCAGAACATGTGCCTCCAAGTGCCAGGGCATACTTTGGACCACGAAGGGAGGCATGCTCTCAAGGGCCGCTCTGATGCCATTGTTGCAATAAATGGCATCTTCTTTAAAGTCTTGAATTATCAGACCCTCTAAACTCCTAACACGACTAAGGGCCACATACGCCTGACCTGCCGTAAATACTTTCTTAAGAGATACTATGGCTCTATCGACGGTTACACCTTGTACTTTATGTTCTGTACACGCCCACGCGAGTTTTAGAGGAAACTGCCGCCGCTTTTCGCCTCTCTTATTGGCATGTTCCTCCTCTGGTTCTATGCGGGTAGAACCAGTCAGGTCTGCAGGGGTACGTGTTTGCCTCCTTCTCTGCGCACCTACACGATCGTCATCAAATTTAACATATATTGCTAAAGGAGGCTGCTTTTCCTGTGGATTTTCAACTATATGTGTAACAAAGCCACATACCTCATTTACTAGACCGTCGGCTAAATCTACATTTTTACACAGCATAACACGTGCATTTACCCCCAGGATTAAAGTCTCCTCCAAACTGGCTTGTTTGGACTTATGGAGATGTCCCTTCAGTTGTTTTAATTTCCCTGTCTTTTTGTCATACCCAAAATTTTGCGCACTGATTGTCACTGTATCCTCGCATACTCTATTTAATACTTTGATATTATAATTTGACACAAACTCGTTTTTGGTGAAAATGTGCAACACATCAGGATCTTCGCCAGTTTCAAGACTTTGTAATAAAGCTCGATCGTCATCAAGCATGGGTGTTCCTCTTGAGCGCACTCTTAGCCGGTTTAGTAGCTCTGCAAAAGTTTTATCGCTTTGTCGTACAACTGTTGTTAATGCCGCAATTCTGAATAAATCTGCAAAGAAATTCACGCCTACGTCTTCCTTGTACAGAGGATGACCCATGACTGGTGGCAATTGATAGAAATCCCCAACAACTATGATGGACACATTTCCAAATGGAGAAAAGTCACCTGATTGTTTCATTTGACGCAACCGACCGTGAATGTACGTAAATATCTTTTTGTCAACCATAGATGTTTCATCAATTATTACAATTTGTAGATCAACGTATTTAGCGCGCAAAGTATTGAGCTTTTCCTCCCCCAGCGGCGTGTAGGGGAGGGAAATACTTGTACCGATACTAAATGGATAGTAGCCGCATGTAAATTATATGCCGCTATCCCTGTCGGAGCCGTTAATAAAACGCTGACATTATCAGGACTATGGCATGTAGGAGCCAATAACCGAGACGCCTCATATTGAGTCGCTCTAATCAGGTGACTTTTCCCAGTGCCTGCTCCACCCGTAATAAAAACGTGTAATGGGTCAGGGTTCTTGCCAGCAACTTTATCTAAGCAAAACTGCCGTATTTTGTAAAAAATAGACAGCTGTTGCTCGTTCAGAGTTCTCACAAGTGAAAGACCCTCTTTACGACTCATGACATTTGCTTTCTCGAAATGACCAATTTGCTGATTGCTCACGGCCAAGTCGGGAATGGGCTCTTGCTCATGCTCATGCTCAGAGCTAACTCCCTGCATCTTCTCTCTGTTCTCCTCCTTTGACTCCAACCTCTCAACTTCCTGCTCTGGGCAGAGCAAGCCCCATGCAAGACGTCATCACCGTCCATCTGCTCCTGGACCTCCTCCAGGTCCTCAGTCGCAAGTTCAAAGCAACACCTATTTGAATCAACAATCGATTTAACGGTATGTAGGGACCCATCACTCAAACGAACTTCTCCGTTTTTATAAAATTCCTCAAACGTATCATACGGAGGCGGCTTAAGGTCAGCCTCAATGCGATATGGCAGGAATAACTGAAAGATACTTTGATGAAATAACTCTGTAACTTTAGTCTCAGAAAACCGCGCATAACGGAGGACAGCAGGCTTGGTCCGTGTTCTCTTAGTAATTGCACCCAAACCATTTTGTAACATAATTGGCTTTTTACATTTGTCAGATGGACAAAGTAAGCGATATTCGGATACCAATGTCGCAATGCACATGTCATTAAATGTCTCGTTATGTGGTCTACCCAAGTAACGATCAATAGTGTTTCTCATCCAAATATCGTCCGGCCTTTCCTCATCTATTTCACTTATGGGTCTGCTCATGCGAACTATATTATTGCCTGTTGGAATGAATTCAACCTTGCGTGAAAACTCTTTAAGATGCATCCCTGGTATTACACGATAGACAGCTTCCTGCGCAGAGACATCTCGATTATGAAGATAAACGCTGCCTAATTTTTTAAATGCCTCTTTTGCACTAAGATTACCTTTGGAAGCTTCTTTTTGCGCACAACTTGAGAGCAAACCCATTTCTCTTTCTGACTTGGAAATATATGAAATAATGTACACGACACAAGCCCACGCATCTACAACAAACTGGATATCCATGTTGGCATTCCAGCAAATTAATAACTTCTCGTTGTAGTTAT
Organism: Eucyclogobius newberryi; assembly: GCF_026437365.1. Taxonomy (NCBI): domain Eukaryota; kingdom Metazoa; phylum Chordata; class Actinopteri; order Gobiiformes; family Gobiidae; genus Eucyclogobius; species Eucyclogobius newberryi. Next base: position 18,030,447 of record NW_027315801.1, on the reverse strand, counting down.
TAATCCAGACTTCGTCGAGTTCCCTGACCAAAACTATGTGTGTGTGTCCGCCTAAAACACTGTAGACTTGTTCAAAAGTGAACTGCGATAACCCCAAGGACGCAAACAAATCCTGAGCACTAAGAGACAGGTTATTTTCATCAAGAGTAGCCTTCTTAAGCGCAGTCATAATAACTTCAGCTTGTTCCCTTGTAACAAGTGGGACAGATTCAGGGTCCAGCTGTTTAATAAACGTACGCGTCGATATTGGGCGGGGAAAATTAAAACGGCACACCTTTTTACCTTTCCTACATGTTTTGGAGTGACGTTTGGAATGCTGCTGCACCGAAGTAACTTTTTCCAATACATTTGGGTCTGAGGGTCGTTTACACGTGACATATTGATCCACAAAGTTCAGGACCTCCTCGTCAGTGTTGACACCTAGTTTAGGGACGTTCTCTACCCAAAAGAGGGCGTGGCAATGTGGGCTACCTCTCTGCTGGAATTCTACACGATAGAAATAATCTATGATTTTACCGATGGGCTGAGCTGGTGCCAAAATAGCTTTACGCAAAAATCTGCGCCAACGGGAGTCAAACATGCGAGCCGCGGTTACAGGGTGACGACGCAAAAGGTCACATCTCTCAGCCCAGTCCAAATCTGCAACCCTCCGGGTACTACCTTCCTGCTTTGAGAGTGTTTTCAGTAGGCTTGGCCACCGGAGATCTGCAGAACTAAATGAACAAAACCACGTTGGAATACCGAGCTGACGAATGCTTGCAAACAAATTTTTTTGTGCCATTTGCCAGAAGGGCGGTGTTCCTCTTATAGCCGTCATAAATCGATAACCATTATCAAACTGTAGTAAATCTTGTAAAGTTCCTTCACCTGCAGCAGCATTACCAGAACCGGAATGTCCCTTCCGCAAAGCTATGGACACTTTTGACACAACCTGCTCAACTTCCAACATGTATAATGCCAAAAAGAGAAACTTAAAATTTTCTGCAAATCTGCCATCCACATGCATTAGTCGGTTAACAAAATATCGGCACAAAGTTAAACGTGTTTTCCAAGGGGTATGAAACGTATTGCGTCCAAAGGGAAACTCTTTTGGAAAGCATTTAGCTTCATTTTCTTTATCCTTTAACAAACTTACCGGGCTGTTACCCTCAGCCGGAGCTAAATTTAAAACACCTTTAAAATAGTGGTCAAGAGCCTCCTGCCCTATATCAGCAGGCATGAATAATGTGACCTGGTACATGCAATGCCGCTGTCGATCATGGAGAAGCTCATCATCCAATTCGGCTTGCTCCTGCTCCACCTGATTTGCCATTAAATCCATGTCTGCTCGCGTACCCATAGCCGCTACGTTAACGTCCGCTCCCGTATCCATAGCCGCTACATTAACGTCCGCTCCCGTATCCATAGCCGTTACATTAACGTCCACTCCCGTATCCTCAGCCGCTACGTTAACGTTCACTCCTGTATCCATAGCTTCCTGTTCTTCCCTCTCAAACTCATTAACCCACTCCTCATTAAAATTTTTGCGTGCCAATAATTGCCTGCGAAACAGCGCGAAAGAAACAATTACCATCCGCAACAATTTTGTCTTTTTGATAGTGGCCCTATAGTTTCAGGATCTGCTACACCAAACTTCAGAAACTCTGCCTTTAGGAGTTTGCACAAATCTTTGCAAAGACCTTCACCAATAGGATTGAAGAACAGGGCATTGTCTTGAACACCAGTGCACAGCACATCGAAATCACCGTCTGTGTCTCCCGGGGGCGCTCTGCTATGTAAACCCCTCGCACTAGTAGATGGGTTAACAGAAGGAGTAACTCCTGGGGGAGCTCTGCTCTTTGAACCCCTCATACTAGTGGATGGGGTAACTGAAGGAGTAACTCCCGGGGGGCGCTCTGCTCTGTAAACCCCTCGCACTAGTAGATGGGGTAACAGAAGGAGTAACTCCTGGGGGAGCTCTGCTCTTTGAACCCCTCATACTAGTGGATGGGGTAACTGAAGGAGTAACTCCCGGGGGCGCTCTGCTATGTAAACCCCTCGCACTAGTGGATGGGGTAACAGAAGGAGTAACTCCTGGGGGAGCTCTGCTCTTTAAACCCCTCACACCATCGGCAACAACAACATTAACGCCAGTAATCTCAAATGGTTTTGAAACGTCTTCATAACCGCCAGCCAAAGCACTAAAATGACTGGACACAGCATCAATGCTTTTAAAATACACAACCACGCTCTTACCATCATAGTGTACCAAACCATCAGCACCGCGCGAATGTGAGTCAACCACTGCATATCGACCAATTTGTTTAATAACTGCGCAAGTGGTACCACCAAGCGTGAAAAGACATGTGTCATACAACGCAAACACCTGTTCTAAACCACAACCTAAGGTCACGCACAAGCCCATATCAATCATGTCGCTCTTTTCAACATTTACATCCCCGGCAAGTGAATCACTGAAAGCAAATCTGAAACAACGGCCATCTACAACCCACTCAGTTGGCAACTCCGAAACAAGTAGCAAGCCTTTAGTAAATCCACCTAGACGACGCTTCTTGTACAGTTCATCCCCGAGTTTCAAAACCCTGTCTAAATGCCTCTGTTCCCATGAAAACACACTGGACACTGTGTGCTTGGCTAAAGCCACCAGTGAAATCGCCAAACACTGTAGACCGGCAAAAAGGAACCGGCGATCATTCTGATTAAAGCTACCCCTAACCGCAGAAGGTAAAACATCAAGCTGGGACTTAGCTTTGTTGTCAGCTGGTGGGATGCTGTGTAGGGAAGGCTGACTGGTCACAGGAAGGCTGAGGCAAGGAGAAGGTTGTCTGCCGTAAGTGGTCTTGGGAGGGCGGTGTGGAGAAGGCTGGGTTACTGGTGGGGGGCTGGTCTTCTTGTGGACAACAACATTAGCGTCTTCAAATTACACAGATTGTCTATTCAGTCTTACTGCAATACAAAAGGTTTTGTTTCTGCTGCCGTAATATTTAAATAAATTAAACAATTAAGTTTGGACTTAAGTTGCAAAATCGACAAATTTGAATGACTATGGACCAAATGGGACTCGTATCATGAATAATATGAGGCGAAAAGGTCTTTAGTCATCTTTTATTTTTGATTTCATATCTTATTTATTTCAGGGACAGTGCATACTAATAAACATATGCCAGAATTAGCCAACATTCTATTTTTCATATGTAATCAGCCTAAAAACAGGGAATAAAAAAATACAATAAAGCAATGACTTTCTGTTTGAGCAAAACCGGACCAAAGTTATAAAATAAAAACAAAAAAATAAAAAGTATAATTAAGAATACACTAGCAATTGTCACTGACCGTGGCTAAACCAGTTACATGTCTACCCGGAGACATTTTGAGTTATTCTGAAAGTGTGAATTCAAAGCTTTCCAATGATGTCTCACTCATGTAGATCTGATAATATTTGAGTAAGTTGTGGTCATTTGAATGTATACAACTCTCAAACCCATTCACTGAGAAAACGGGGCTCAAAGTTTCTCACCGGAGTGAGCCCAGAGTCACAGGGGGGCTCATTTGCATCTCATTGAGATAAGCCCTCCCCCCGTCACACTGACACCACCTCCCCTACAGCTGTCACTGAAGACTCAAGAGAAGTGTTATTATTGATGGTAACTGGACTTGAATCAGAATTAGAAGTCACTATATTAAAATGGAAATACTTGGATTACAAAAGGCCCTGAATAGAATCAAAGAATCAGAATGAGAATAGGGTTCATTGCATTTGTCGATAAACATAATTCACAGGTGATTCAGTGCACCAACAATGGTGCACTGAATGATTCAACACAAACAACAAAAGATAAGATAAGATAAGATAGCCTTTAATGTTACAACGCAGTAGATACAGGGGGAAAGGACAGTAACTTATAGGAAGTTTAAAAAACACTCTTAATAGAAGAACTCTTATAAACAGATGCCAGGGCCAGGTATACGAACTGCAACGGGTCCATGGCTTTGAATGTATGAGATATGAGATAATAGATATGATATGTACACCACCAGAGTCCAATTACATCAGAGATCACATCCTCATCCTCTTCTTCATCTGTGCACTCTTCTGTGCTGTGACTCTCGTCTCTTGGCATCAAAGCTGTAAACAAATAACAGGACATTTAAGAAATGGCTAACTATTTTACATAAAACACTCATTAACTATTTTTTTTTTTTAACACAATGTGAGAGTTTCAATATAAATACCTGAAGTGCTGATAACTCTTGATCTTTGGAAGCCGTCTGAAGAAGGGACTCAGATGCTTCTGCCAGTCGAAGTTCTTGACAAATACTTTGCTATCAGCCGTTCCAACAAGCTGTGGGATATTGAGGTGAGACTCAGGAGAGCTGTTTTCCACTACCTGATGACAAGGGCAACAATGTAAAAAAAATGAGAACAGAAGAAACATATCTTAAGCAGAGAGCAGCACTGAAGTTTTGCCAGGCTAACGTTTACACATTACAGTAGTCAAATAATATAAACTAACCTCATTGATGTCTTCCAAAGTGTCAACCCTGGTCTTCATGTATGCTTGCTTGATAAGTCCAAAGCCGCAATCAGGGGAGAATTTGGTGTGGCCAGCAATGAGGAAGTGGATGTCCATTGTGTAGTAAAGCTTGGCCCTGGCTGCAGAGGGTTGGACGGAAAGTGTATCTGTAGTAGACAGAGAGAGAGAGAAAGGAGATTAGAGAGTGTTTTTCAAACTTCCTAAAAGTTATTTGTTCTTTTCTTCTGTATCTATCTCTGTATCTACCTGTGTTGCATCAATGGAATTTCCCCATGTGGGACAATAAAGGATTATCTTATCTTATCTTAGATTAATACATATGACATTTGATTAAGACGTATATGTCTCTATAATTGCTATTCTGCATTTGCACTATTATTAGTACCTGCTGTGCAAAGTCAAAGCTGTAATGCATCCTGATGTCTTTGCTTGCAGGCGGTGAGGGTCCGAAAGACAGCACATTAGATTCTGTTGTAGAGATCTGTGTGTGGCCTGCAGCTTCTGATGTGTGGGAGAAGCTGTTTCCACAGTGATCTGAAGCTTGATTTGCAAACTGCAGGCTCACCTGAAAAACAGATGTTGCTTATGGTTAATTATACTCTAATCATTAAAACATGAAAATCACCAAAATAATGTTTTACACTTACCACGCTCCTTAGCAGACTTCACGTAGAGACAGGTCATGTCAGTCAGGGTGTCTTTGCCAATTCTGAAAAGGGGAAAAAAAGGATTAGGGTTAACAGTAATATGGGAATAACACGCTTCACAGATAACAGTTCACATTGTGACGTTAACGGTGTATTTAAGATGCAAAACGCGGAGATATTGGGACATCTGCCCTCGGCTAGCTATGCTAGCTAGCTCACTTGAGATAACATGGCTCGTAAAAGCACGCCTTCCCACGCCGAAAAATAACCCGATAACATAGCAAGGTTTAGCTTACAACTTAGCTCCGAATAGCTGCGTTTAGCTCCAGGCTGTGGAGCTAACAGCCGGTTTAGTCCACCATAAAACACACACAAAGCACGACTCACACAACCCACGGGGCCAACCCACGCCGAAAAATAACCCGATAACATAGCAAGGTTTAGCTTACAACTTAGCTCCGAATAGCTGCGTTTAGCTCCAGGCTGTGGAGCTAACAGCCGGTTTAGTCCACCATAAAACAGACACAAAGCACGACCCACACAACCCACGGGCCAACCCACGCCGAAAAATAACCCGATAACATGGTGATAACAGCAAGTAGTCACATTAAGCCTGTATTGCAGAGTGCACTGAAGCAACATGTTAGCTTAGCATTAGCTCCACCGGAGCAGACAAGTAAGATTCTAAAGTGATCACGAGACCGCCTTAAAACCTAGTGTTAAAGCAATAATTTAGTAGTAAAGTAAAAGTGTACCTGAGTAAACAGTTCCGTTGCAATGTAGTCCAGGAAATGTAAGCTCTGAAGACTGTGCTCTGCAGACGGTCTGGAGTAATTAGAGGAAAACACGGAGCACGCAGCTGCCATGCGGTTCACAGCTGATTGGTGGAAAATGTAAACAATACGTTGGCTAGAAAAAGGTGACGCCCCCCAGGAGAGCAGGAAAAAGACCCGAAAACTCCACATTTTTAACAGCTTAATGTATACGTTTAAGACAACCAATAGTGTTATCTGAAGCACACAGGGGCTTATTCATAACTTCAACTAGCACATTCTGCAAAAAAACAAAAATCACACATTTGAAAAAAAAAATCTTTTTTTGGGGTTTATCTCAGTTTCCCCGAGGCCGACATGTACCGGCATTAGGGCTGCTGCGCCACAATTAAGTATGAAGTTTTCCCATAGGGATAACATGGGAGGTTTATGTCATCGCTACGACTACGCCGTAAAAATTAAGGCATTTGTCTGATTGGCTTTTTTGATCAGGACGCCAAAATAGAATTTTGGGTCAAGTTTAGAAAATGTTGGTAAAACTAATTTTTGACCTTCAATGTTAATTTAAAGGTCACTCTGTAGGGGGCGCTATCGCAGCCATTTCAATTTTGTCAGCCTAAACTGGTCCAAACTAGAAAGTTTAACAACTGATTCAAATTTGGTCCTAATCGGACTTGTTTTGATCAAATGGGAGCATTTTTTAGATCTGCAATATTCCAAAATAAGTTGTCCAACTTTGCGGCTGCGCCGCACACAGACCGTAAAAGGTATCTCAAAAAATTTGATAACTTTAGATGCCCCACTTGTCCAGAGGACGTCCGCTGATTTTAAAGTCGGTGGGCAAAACGCCCTAGGAGGAGTTCGTCAAAGTTTGACGTGAACAAAATGGCTAACACAGCTTGTTTTCATTTTCAAAGGAAGATGGCGGGCATAGGGTAAGTCTGGGGGCGTGGCCACCATAATATTTTTTTTTTGTCCTCACAAGAGGAATGCGTGTCCCGAATTTCGTAGCTCTAAGACAAAGTTGACCTCGGGGCGTCTCCCATAGGCGCAATGTATTTTGACTTTTGTTGGTGGCGCTGTCGCGCCATTTTTTAACGAAACAAAAAATGGCCCAGAAAAAATCTAATTTTTTGCCGATTCTGAATTTTGGGCAAAGTTTGGTGAGTTTTTGAGCATGTTCAGGGGGTCAAATTAGAGCTCAAAGCGCTGAATTCACTCATTGTTGACTATTTCTGTCATAGCAGGAGTAAGTATGCATGATCCATGCCTTCGGCATGGGCTAGTTCACTGTACTTGCCAGGGGCGACGGGGTACCAAACATGCGGGCTGCGCCCGCATGTTTGGTCAGACAGTTGCAACGCTGCCTTTGGCAGCGTTGCGGGAGCAATAGGCCCTCCGCCCTGCTGGGGCTCGGGCCTAAATATTCCAATGCGAAAACAATGTTTCCCATTTTTCAAATATCATAAACTATAAATTTTCGGAAAGCGCTCGCGCTTTCCTACCTCATGGTGTGGGTCCCTGGTCACTGACGGCTACTTTCGTTAATTTTGAGTGGGCTCCGCCCACTTTGTGTTTTTGGCCCTCTATACAGTAATAATGTTCAATTTTTGCATTACATGCTTATATGCACGGAACATGCAAGAGATGGGGAACGTATTCGTGAGCTACTTAGCGCAAATGACTGCTTTATATGGGGATGTAAAGTGCTCGTTTAGTGCGCACTTTTGCACGGGCTTCGCCCGTTTACAACGGTAATGTTCCATTTTCCTACTACTAAGTAGTATGCACGGGGCGTGCGTGAGTGAAGGAGTGCGTTAGTGAGTGTTTGGAAGTGGGCGAGCGCTTCGCACTCGATTTCGTGCGCACTACGTGCGCACTTTCGCAGCCGTGCTTCGCACGGCCTTACGAGATTAATAGGCCTCTCGCCAGCTTGTGGCGCTCGGGCCTAATAAAAATATTTTTAGCAAAAACAATATAGCCGTTTCCACTATAACAACAAATTATACATCGTTTGAAATCGGGAAGGCTTAGAGCTTCCCGATGCCGCCATGGGGTGGAATCATCATTACGAGCGCTTGCGCGCTCGTCACTCCCTATTCCGTCGGGATGCCCCGCCCACTCCCCATAGACTTCCATTGATTTGAGCAGATACAAGCATGGCCCATGCCTGCGGCATGGATTCTCGCGTACAGGACAATGCCAGGAGGGTTTTTGGAGGAATGCAGCGCTTCGCGCTGCTGTTGTCAACAATGAGTGAATGGGCGTAGCCCATTCACTCATTGTTGACTTTTTCTGTCCTAGCAGGAGTAAGTATGCATGATCCATGCCTTCGGCATGGGCTAGTTCACTGTACTTGCCAGGGGCAGCCCGCATGTTTGGTCAGACAGTTGCACAGTTGCGGGAGCAATAGGCCCTCCGCCCTGCTGGGGATCGGGCCTAAAAATAATATTCCGATGCGAAAACAATGTGTCCCATTTTTCAAATATCATAAATTATACAGTTTCGGAAAGCGCTCGCGCTTTCCTACCTCATGGTGTGGGTCCCTGGTCACTGACGGGTACTTTCGTTAATTTTGAGTGGGCTCCACCCACTTTGTGTTTTTGGCCCTCTATACAGTAATAATGTTCAATTTTTGCATTACATGCTTATATGCACGGAACATGCAAGATATGGGGAAAGTATTTGTGAGCTACTTAGCGCAAATGAGTGCTTTATAAGGGCCGCGGTCGTCATCCCAATGTAAAGTGCTCGTTTAGTGCGCACTTTTGCATGGGCTTCGCCCGTTTACAACGGTAATGCTCCATTTTCCTACTACTAATTAGTATGCACGGGGCGTGCGTGAGTGAAGGAGTACGTTAGTGAGTGTTTGGAAGTGGGCGAGCGCTTCTGCCTGAAGAGTGGGTCCAGCTCGACTCAGTCGGTCCCTCTTCTGCCTGAAGAGTGGGTCCAGCTCGACTCAGACGGTCCCTCTTCTGCCTGAAGAGTGGGTCCAGCTCCAGTCTCCTTGTGTCCGTCTGTCCGTCTGTGAGAGTCGGATCTCTCCTTCACTGGAACTCCTCCAGGTTTCTACGCTTTTTTCCCAAAGAGGTTTTTTTTGTAGTTTTTCCTGGCCAAGAAGGAGAGTCTAAGGACAGAGGACCCTGGGACATCGTCCCTCGCCACCACAGACATTGTCTGACTTAGTCGCCACCACAGACATTGTCTGACTCCATCGCCACCACAGACATTGTTGATTCATTTCTCCCTGTGGCCCTCAGAGGCAACTGTTGTTGTGATTTTGGGCCTTACAAAAATAAATTGATTTGATTTGATTTGATTTGATTTGATTTGATGATTCGCGCTCAATTTCATGCGCACTACGTGCGCACTTTCGCAGCCGTGCTTCGCACGGCCTTACGAGATTGATAGGCCTCTCGCCAACTTGTGGCGCTCGGGCCTAATTAAAGCCGCAAGCGGGATCCAACGGCCCTCGCGGGCCGCCGGCCTTCCGACTCTGCGCTTTCCACTCGATAAAAATGGCGCCCTTATTGTGTGTTGAATTAAAAAAGAACTTGACAGACGGCGACACATTGGACATGGCCAATCCAGTGCAAATGAACACAAGTGTCAGTCGAGACCGTAGTACTTAGAATATAAATATGGATAACTTTTGATGCCCGCTTGTGTAGATGATATTTCCCAATGTAAAGCTTGATCGGGCTATTGCCCACAGAGGAGTTTGTTAAAATGTGAAGCGTAAATGTGAACATTTCAAAGAGTTGGCGTTTTCCCATTTGTGACAGTATATTTGCAGCTCCACGGCACAGAGACCATACCACTTAAAATAAAAATATGACTAACTTTTGATGCCCCATTTGTGTAGATGATTTTCCCCAAATATGAGCTTGATCGGGCAATTGCCCTAGGAGGAGTTCGTTAAAGTGTGAAGCGTAAAAATGTGGTCATTTTAGAGATTTCGCTGTTTTCCCATTTCTGACATATATTTGCGGGTCCGCCACACAGAGACCGTAGCACTTAGAATCCAAATATGGATAAGTTTTGATGCCCCGCTTGTGTAGATGATATTCTCCAAATATGAACTTGATCGGGCTATTGCCCTAGGAGGAGTTCGTTAAAGTGTGAAGCGTAAAAATGTGGTGATTTGAGCGATTCTACAATTTTTCCATAAGGATAACATGGGATGTTTCTGTCATCGCTACGGTTACGCCGTACAAAATATGACTTCCAGAGGACGTACACCGATTTTGAAGTCGGTGGGCAAAACGCCCTAGGAGGAGTTCGTCAAAGTTTGACGTGAACAAAATGGCTAACACAGCGTGTTTTCATTTTCAAAGGAAGATGGCGGGCATAGGGTAAGTCTGGGGGCGTGGCTACAATAATATATTTTTTTTGTCCTCACGAGAGGAATGCGTGTTCCGAATTTCGTAGCTCTACGACAAAGTTGACCTCGGGGCGTCCACCATAGGCGCAATGTATTTTGACTTTTGTCGGTGGCGCTGTCGCGCCATTTTTTAACGAAAAAAAAAATGGCCCAGAAAAAACAAAATTTTTCGCCGATTCTGAATTTTGGGTAGACTTCCTACCATAGACTTCCATTGATTTGAGCAGATACAAGCATGGCCCATGCCTGCGGCATGGATTCTCGCGTACGGGACGATGCCAGGACGGTTTTTGGAGGAATGCAGCGCTTCGCGCTGCTGTTGTCAACAATGAGTGAATGGGCTACGCCCATTCACTCATTGTTTACTATTTCTGTCATAGCAGGAGTAAGTATGCATGATCCATGCCTTCGGCATGGGCTAGTTCACTGTACTTGCCAGGGGCGACAGGGTACCAAACATGCGGGCTGCATGTTTGGTCAGACAGTTGCAACGCTGCCGAAGGCGAACTTTTGCACAGGCTTCGCCCGTTTACAACGGTAATGTTCCATTTTCCTACAACTAATTAGTATGCACGGGGCGTGCATGAGTGGAGGAGTGCGTTAGTGAGTGTTTGGAAGTGGGCGAGCGCCTCGCGCTCGATTTCGTGCGCACAACGTGCGCACTTTCGCAGCCGTGCTTCGCACGGCCTTACGAGACTAATAGGCCTCTCACCAGCTTGTGGCGCTCGGGCCTAATAATATTTTTAGCAAAAACAATATAGCCGTTTCCACTATAACAACAAATTATACATCGTTTGAAAGCTCTAAGCCTTCCCCATGCCGTCATGGGGTGGAATCATCATTACGAGCGCTTATGCGCTCGTCACTCCCTATTCCGTCGGGATGCCCCGCCCACTCCCCATAGACTTCCATTGATTTGAGCAGATACAAGCATGGCCCAAGCCTGCGGCATGGATTTTCGCGTACGGGACGATGCCAGGAGGGTTTTTGGAGGAATGCAGCACTTCACGCTGCTGTTGACAACAATGACTATTTCTGTCATAGCAGGAGTAAGTGTGCATGATCCATGCCTTCGGCATGGGCTAGTTCACTGTACTTGCCAGGGGCGACGGGGTATGTTTGGTCAGACAGTTGCAGAAGGCAGG